>NC_132858.1:54404277-54739277 GCF_048164855.1 Canis lupus baileyi
CTTGGCCTTGCAGGAGGGGCCAGGTCTGCGCATCCCGTGCCCTGCCTGCCCCAGGGGCTCACATGCTGGGGGGGGTGGGGTGGGGTGGGGCGGGAAGCCTGCAGAGTGAGGCCGGGGCCCCCGAGCTGCCTCCCTTGCCCCGATGGTCTCTGCGGTCAGTTGACATGGCAACTAGAAGTCTCCTCCTCGATTTCTTTCTCCTTCTGCTCTTTGAAGAATTTTTTATATTAAGTATCTTTGGAAAAAAAAACAAAAAAAAAAACAAACAAAAAATACCCACTCCACGTGTCTGGTTTGAAACATTTTAGTCTTGGGTGCAGAGTGGAAAATGCACGTTTGCACGGGTTCAACGCGAGCAGTGACGGCCTCTTTGACTTTCAGCTTTGGAGCCGAGCACCATGCTGAGCCGGAGCCCGGAGCCGAGGGGAGCGGGGGCCCCGTGACCGTGACTGGCAGCTGGTTCTCACCCGGGTCCTCTTGGTCGAGCCAAGGCAGCTGCCCAACCCACAGAGCCCGGGCACAGCCCCTGACAGGTAAGGTCTGTTGTTTTTTTCCAGTTGGTAGGATTCACCCTTAGTAGGAGAATCCTGTTAACTGTCACGAAGTGCATGCGTCCCGCCAGGGGCATGACAATGGGTCCTTTATTCTGGTGTCTCTGCAGGGAGTCTGTGCACCTGCCTCTCCGGGCCCCCTGCTCCCCTTTGCTCCCTGAGCCCAGGTGGGTGGCCCGAGGCACGGGCTCGCTGGGCCTCGTCGGGCTCTGCAGACTACCCTCGTGCCTATTGTATGGGCCTCTCCCTCCGCAGGCCCCTTGGTGTCCCGTTCGGGGGGTGATGATACCTCCGGGTTGTTCGGAGAGGTGCAGAGGAGCCCCTGGAAGCTGGCAGCTGCGCCATCTGGTAACGGTCCAGGACGCCAGGGGGGTTGGTGCTTGACTCGGCCTTTGTTTGCCAGCAGCGCTTGTGCCAGTGTGCCCCGCCTTTGTGCTGATATCGGGGTGCCCGTAAATAAGGAAGGTCTGGGGCAGGTGTTGGCACCTCCTCCCCTTCTCCTTTGTCCTGGCTGCTGGGGTGTGGGGTTCTTATCATGCTCGCCGTGGGCCTGAGATTAGTGGGGGACCTGAGCCTGCAGCAGGTGTCCACCCGATGCACCTGCAAGAGCCTTTGCCCCCAGGGAGGGCAGTGGGGGCCATAGAAGCTGGGGCTGCGTGACTAAGGCCCCAAGGGCGGCTTGAACAACGGGCGTGTGTGTTGGCACGGCTCTGGAGGCCAGAACCCACGTCCGTCAGGTGTCAGCGGTTGGTCCTTCGAAAGCCTGTCCCGTTGGCGTGTGGCGAGCCGGCCACCTTCTCCTGTCCTGGTGTGGTCTTCCTTCCGCGCGTCCGTGTCCTAATCTCTCTTCCTTAGAAGGACACGAGTCCTCTTGGATGAAGGCCCTCCTATGACCTCATTTGACCTTAATCTCCCCTTTAAAGATCCTTTTTCCGAATCCAGAACCTTCTGAGGCTCTGGGGTTAGGGCTTCGTCTTGGGAACACCTGGGTTTAGCCCTTACAGATGGGACCCAGGGCCGAGGAATTGGGGTCCACGGCCCTCGGGACAAGGTGCTGGGCTTTTATCCCAGTTTGCCTCCTTCCGTGACCCTTGACTATACGATGCAGAACAGGAGGGTCTTAATCCCTTGAAGAACTGGGTTTATGCCCCAGACCTTTCCGAGCGTCACCCTCGTGTTAGATGCCGAATGACATTTTACACGTCCCGTTCCAGACTCAAAAGGTACACGTTTTCTCTCTACCCCTCGGACTCTTCCTCTGCCCCTTGTCGTGTCATGTCCACCTTGCATGGGACTGGAAGTCTCCACATTGGCTCTTGGACCTTTCTGTCCACAATCTTTGTTTTTTAAGATTCATTTATGTATTTGAGAGAGAGCGAGGACGTGAGTCGGGAGGGGCAGAGGCAGAGGGAGACGCAAACGCCCCGCTGAGCAGGGAGCCCGATGCAGGACTGGATCCCAGGACTCTGGGATCACGACCTGAGCTGAAATCAGGAGTCAGACATGTAACCGACTGAGCCCCCCAGGCGCCTCTGTGTCCATAATCTTTTATTCATGCAGGGTGGTTGAGTTTTTTTGTTTTTTTTTTTAAGATTTTTTTTTTTTTTTTTTTTTTAATTCATGAGATACAGAGAGAGAGAGGCAGAGACACAGGCAGGGGGAGAAGCAGGCTCCGTGCAGGGAGCCCGATGCGGGACTCGATCCCAGAACCCCGGGCTCACACCCTAGGCCGAAGGCAGGCGCTCACCGCTGAGCCCCCCAGGCATCCTGGTGGTTGAGTTTTAGGACAAGGGCTAGAGGTTGATTATGGGCTCCTTACGAGGTGCAGTCACAGGGTGCAGATGCTCGTCAGAATCCAGTCGACCTCGATGGAAGCTCGGTGTGTGTGTGTCAAGGGAGGCGGGTGGCTTAAAGATCCTCCGCGCCGGAGTCCATTGGGAGAATTTGGGGTCTGAGCGTTAGGTGGGTGACACCCGGTCAGTCCCCTGTTGCACGCTGTGGCTTTAGCTGCGCCGCTGTTCTCTGCTCCAGAACCCCCGGCGCCCCTTCTCTGCTGCTGCACCATTCGGGCCGGGCAGCATCTGACTGGTACTCGGGGAGCCCCGGTGCCCCAATGTAGGCGGAGCGCAGCGCATCTGCAAGACCAGGGTTTCCCGGGAGACCTGCGAACCCATTAAAATGTCAGGTACATATGGGCTGTGAGAGCTTCGGGGACTGGAGCGCTTACGTGCACGGAAGCAGGCGTCGTGTGTTGACACCCCGTGGTTCTGAGCAGCGTTAGCTTGGACAAAGCACGCCCGCGGGGGAACGTGGCCAATGCGGAGCTCACGTGGAGTCTCGGGGGTCCCGGCCCCGCTGCCTCGGACGGGGCGTGAACTCGCGGCACCTCGACAGCTCTCGGCTTGTAGTGGAGCGGTACCGGCCCTGTCCTTGGATGTAGGAGCAGGTGGGGAGGGAGATGGCACAGGGAGTGTGTGCTGCGGGGACCATGAGGCCCGACGGTGGGGACATGAGCGGTGGACGCACGGATCACCAGGCGTGTCGTGCTCCGGCTGCCCGGTCTCTGCTGACTCTGTGCACGGACGCGATTGCTCTTCACGACGCCCGTCCTCGGGGGCAGATACAGCTTGTCCCCCTTTTGCGGATGCAGACGCCCAGGTGTAGGGAACGTGGGTTTCTCCACGTTATTCAGTGATCACCTGTTCGTGAGTTCGCCTGCCACTGACACAAGTTTGTGACCCTGAGTCAGTGTCACGGCACTTTGCTGGTCACTTGGGTCCCACCATGTCCACTGCCCGACACGCACGCTCCCAGACGAGGACTGGGCGGAGCTGTGCTTCCCTGTTGCAGCTCCGACCCTAAACACGTGTCCTTTTTTGCAGTGTCCCTGGTGCAACACTTCGGTCTTTTCTCTAGTAAGGTTGCTGCTCACACGGGCCCCAAAGCGTAGAGCTGATGCTCCTGAGCTCAGGGAGGCCGTCACGTGCTCATAGAGACGTTACTCGTGCCAGGTCAGCTTCGCTCCGGCGTGAGCTCGGTGTCTGGGTCGGCGGTGTCCGCTACGTCAGCTGTCTGGACAGAAGCTCACGGGACGTATCGATCGATGCCTGAAGTGTCTGCAGGCTTACAGGAACCCCTCTGTTCCCATCCCGGGGCCCAGGTGAAGGCACGGTGTGTGCTACCGCACGGAACAAGAGACAAGACTGGGCTTGCTCCTGGCCACCCCCGAATCCCCAGATAGCCCCTTCTCCCCCAGAGTGTTGGCTCGTTAAAAAAAAGAAAAAAAAGTATAATTGAAGTGCAGTAGAGCTGCCTGTGCCTCAAACGTATAGTGTGACGAGTCTCGATGTGACTATAGGCCCGTGAATGAAGCCTTCACCGCGGTCGGGGCGACGGGTGTCCTCTTTGCCAGCCTTCCCTCCCATCCTCTCCCCGATCTGTTTTTCGGTCTCTCCAGATGAGTTCGCTTTTTTAAAATTTTTTTTTAGAAGATTTTATTTATCCAAGAGAGACCAGAGAGAGAGAGAGAGGCAGAGACCCAGGCAGAGGGAGAAGCAGGCTCCATGCAGGGAGCCCGATGTGGGACTCGATCCTGGGACCCCAGGATCATGCCCTGGGCTGAAGGCAGACATTCAACCGCTGAGCCCCCACCCTCCCCCCAAGCCGTCCCAAGTTTGCATTTTCTCATTGTTGCATAAAGGAACTAACTTCATTTGGCCTCTTTCCACCCCCGTGATAGTTCTGAGATGCATCTGTGGCGGGGCGTGCAGCGGAGGCTTCTCCTCTCCGTCGCCAAGCGCTGTCCCTGGGTGGCTGCATCCCGGTCCCCGTCCCCATCGGCTTACCCCCCGCCTGCAGACAGACAGTGTTTGCGGGGCCTGTTGTGTCGCCACGGCAGGCTGGAGAGTGGGTTGGCCGCCCGGGGCTGCGCAGGGCAGGGCTGCAGCCGGGGGCCCCGGGAGAGTCGCGCGGGCAGTGTGGGGATGGCGGGGTTCATTCCTGTCATCTGGTCCGCGGGGCGGCCGCCCACTGGGGGTGCCCTTGCCTTACCTACCTTGCCCGTGTCTCCGCGGGCTGAAGGTGGCGCCCGGAGCGCAGGTGCCTTGTCCTCAGGCAGCCGAGATGCATCTGGAAGGCCCGTCCCTGCGGTCGGCAGTGGCTGCTCCCGGGGCCGCGTGGCTAGTCATCCAGGCTGGCTCCTGCCTGTCCTCCTGTCCATGGGCCGCGTCCGGAGGCTGGGGCTCGTGCGTCTCAGTGACAGAAAGACCTGGTGCTTCCGGCGTCGGCTCGGGGCCTGGCTGGACCGCCGGGACGCTGGGCGGCCGTCGTAGCCGAGCTAGGGGTGAGCGTGGCGCCGGGTTTCCCCGCTGTTGGCTCTTGAGCCTCAGGGCTGCATGCTGACCTCTTCCAGATGCCTCAGCCCCAGTGAGGCTTGGCAGGGTCCCCGGGTTTGCAGCCGGGGATCTTCTTCCAACAGAAGCGTTCAACAGGGTGGCGCTCAGACGGAAGCCTGGAAGGAGGACCCTGGAGGCCTTCACGTGTGCACCTGCTCAGGTGCAGAGAGGCGAGAGGCAGCGAGGACACCCAGGTCACCCTTGGTCCTCGGTCCTTCCCCCACATGGAAGCCCATGGAGCCTCGGAGCAGCTTTGCCCCATGAGCGCACCTGCCACGAGGCAGCCTGTGGCCGTGTCGGGAGTCGTGCAGAGGGCGTCCTGCTGCGGGGCTCAGCCCGGGGTCGCAGAGGCAGCCCCTTCCCCACGCCGGGCTCCCGCGTGCTCCTGCCCGGGATCCGCAGGCTGCGGGCTCCAGCCGTCCTCAGCACATTTCCGTCTGGCCTGTCGGAGGCCGGGTGCCTGGGACGCTGCAGGCGGGGGCAGCCGGGCTGGCGGGATGCTCCAGAACCTCCCGAGGGAGAGGAGGGTCCGTCCCCCTGGAGTTGCAGCCTCAGTGAAGGAGGATGGAGAGACGTCACGGGGGTGCTCGCTGCTCGACGGCTCCCGCTCTCAGAGGCCGCAGGGCTTGGGCCGGGATGGGCGGGGGGGCACGGAGGACGGTGGCGCTCCAGTCCTGCCACAGCTTCTCCTGATGGGCGACTCGGTGTCTGAGGATCCGGGGGGCGGACGGCAGGGCGGGGGGTGACCCACGGGGCTGGTCCACCCGGACGCATCGCTTCCGGAGTTACTGCAGCTTTTAGAACCCTGAGGGACAAGTGTTCCCCAAATGACACACTCTGCAAATCGAAAAGCTCCCGGTGGTTACTTACTGGGCCCCTGATAGTGTCGGACGAGCGTGGCCCGCGTGGATACCCATCGGTCTCTTTTTTATGCAGAAGAAATTCAAATTCAATTGTGTGTTACAATTACACGTGCATGGAAATCTGAGTCTCATGGGATTATCATGTTTGTAAACTTCCAGAACTTTGGAGTCGGGAGGGTTTTGGCATCATCTAGTTGGTAGAGAACCATTTTGACGTTCTTTCACGGAGGAAGCAAAAGTTCCTAAAAAATAGGCATTTTGAAGTTATGCATCTTCCAAAAATCAGTCAGGACTTCCATGATGGTCTGGAAAGAAATGCCTTAGTAGCTTTTTTCCCTTTTTTTTGAGGGGTGGCCTCTCCCTGTCCGTGAGACCGGAGCTGTTGTCCCGCGGAGTCTGTGGCCGAGCGGATGTCCCCGTGTTGTTAGAGGACCAGCTTCCCTCCCCTGAGGGCTCTAGTCCCCAAGCCCCCATCCCTGCCATGCAGACCTGTTGCCTAAAGCCCGAATGTTGAGGGTCCGGAGCACGTAGGTCGTGACCTCACCCCGTGTCAGGCAGGCCAGGCCTTTAACTTAGGTGGCCCTGTCTCCCCCCGACCCAGCGGGGGACAGGTACCCCGTGTCACCCCCATCCAGGGGTTTGGGTTTTTCAGGTGTGGGGAGACAGGGCGGGCCCTGCAGGCTGCTTTTGGTGGCCGCAGTCGCCCCATTCAGCATCCGAAGAACTGGGTGTCTGTGGTTCCTGGGGCCCGGTCGTGGTTGTCTTGTGACCTAACCAGGTGCCCGCCTCTCTTCTTTGGAATCCTGGTCCTCAGAATATGAGAAAAGGCACGGCCTCGGGGCACCTGGGCGCCTGGGTGGCTCTTGATTTGGGCTCAGGGTTGTGAGGTCGGGCCCCATGTGGGGCTGTGCTCTGGGCGTGGAGCCAGCTTGAGATCCCCTCTCTCCCTTTCCTCTGCCCCTCCCCTCTTGTGTGCCAGGACCCCCCCCCAAAAAAAAAGAGAGAAAAAAAGAAGACTGATTCTCCGCAGAGCTTGTCACCTCCTCCCCCAGAGGGGTCGGCCTCTTTCCCTCAGTGGTGAGGGATGTAAGTCCTACCCAGGACTGAACGTCGTGATTATTCATCAGAAAAGACTTAGTTTCAGTTCAAGCTGATGTAGCTAAAGTGAAGGTGTTTGGGTGGTTTTGAGACGTTGTCAGAGCCTCCTGAGCCAAAACTGTGTCGGGGGCCTGGGTGGCTCAGGTAGTTAAGCATCGGAGCCTTCATCTCAGCTCAGGACTTGACCTCGGGGTCGTGAGTTCAAGTCCCACGTCGGGCTCCATGCTGGATGTGGAGCCTGAAGAGAGAGAGATCCAAATTTGATGCTTCTACGAACCTGCTAGCCTCCCAGCCCTGGTGGCCCTGTGGGGTGTCTGTTTATGACATTTTTTGACATTTGACTTATTTATGACATTTATGTGGATTGGAACTGTCAGAAACATCCGAACCCAGGATGCAGGCCGCGGATGCAGCTCGCCATCCCAGCGCCGTGAGCGGTGGCGTCGTAGGCGAGGTTCCGGGCCCTTCTCTGACACGTGCCGCAGGACTGAGCTTCGCCCCTGGGAGCGAGCGGAAGCAGGGCTCACTCTCCTGACCTGGAGCCCATGCGCATCTGATGCGAGAGCACCCAGGAGACGGGTTTACTTTGCCGATTTCACCGGCAATCCTGGGAAAGCTCTGGAAGGCAGAGCAGCCTTAATGCTTTTGAGACTTAAACCCGGTGATCATACTCAGTTTTCAAATACAGAATTCCCGCATTTGGCACAAAACGTAACAGCTCCATCTGCCTTCGGCTCAGGGTGTGATCCCAAGGTCCTGGGATCGAGTCCCGCATCGGACTCCTGCATGGAGCCTGCTTCTCCCTCTGCCTGTGTCTCTGCCTCTCTCTCTGTGTGTCTCTTATGAATAAATAAAATCTTAAAAAAAAAAAAAGAAACTTAACAGCTCCAAAGCATTTTTCGTGAGAAATAAGCGCCCCCCCCCCCCAAGTGTCCTGGGCGTCACTCGCCAGTGGCGGGTCTGCAGTCGTAACGACCTGCAGGAAGCAGCCTGTGTGCGGGTTAGCCGGGTTAGTAGCACCACGTCACCCCCGTGGGGCTGCCGGGGTCAGGGAACCCACACCCCTCCTCCAGAGCCCCGGGGACCAGCGTTCTTACAGCTTCGGCCCTGGACCTGGGGGCTGACAGGGAAGGGAGGAGGCTGTGGGCCTTTTGCGAGGTCCCCGACGGACTGAGATGACGCGGGTCCGGGGCCGCCCATCCTCAGTACGTCATGCTTCCCTAGAGGTCTCCTGCTGCAGATTCCCGAGCTCTCTTTAGCTGCAAGGTCCCCGTCAGTGACGTGAGCTTCGTCGTACAAATAAGGGCCACGCTTTGAGGTGTTGGTCAGAAGGACTTGTGTCTGTGTCTGTTCTGTAAAGTGTCTAAATCCGAGCACAATTTTGCAGACCTTGCTTAATTTTTCTGACAAGATCCGAGTCACTTTCCCGACGATTACAGAACCGGATTTGCAGGCAGTCAAGGCAAATCCGAGGGGTTTCAGTGGTGTTGACGCCACCCATTCGCCCGTGAAGGCAGAGGGAGAAGCAGGACTTGATCCCGGGACCCCAGGATCATGACCTGAGCCCGAGGCAGACGCTCCACCCCTGAGCCACCCAGGGGCCCCTAATCCAGCTTACGATTACAGTGGCTTTCTTCTCCGTGCTGTCCCCCAGTCACGCCAGGTGGGATGCCCTTCTCTGCAGGAGCACCTGACCTCTTCTTGGCGAGGTCCCGCGTTTACCGTGCAGCCCTGACCGGTCACCCATCCATCATCTCAGCGCCTGTGTCCTCCTGTGTGAGGTGCGACTGTCTCCTCACGGGTTTCGGAGCTGTCTGGGGCTCTGCGCAGATGGACCTTTGCTCTCGTCATCTGCTTGTGTTCACCCACCGCGGAGGGTGTCCCACCCGTCACTTCTGGGAAGGCGGGCATGGAAGGGTGGCGTGTGGTGTCCTCACAGAGCCCCTCGGTCTCTGTGACCCAAGGGCCGCTGTGGTTTCCCCGGGCGGTGGGTTTGCGATGGAGGCTGGGAGGCCCCTCTGCCCGTCGTCCCACTGGGTTAGCAGCCCCGTCCTGCACTTAGCACATGACCGCACACCTGTGCATCCACTGGGGCAGGAGCGGAGGCGCGACGCCCAGACCCCGGGGCTCACGCAGCTGGAAACTGAAGATCCGTGTCCAGCATCGCTCCTCTCCTTGCGGGGACTGAACCCCGTTCCCGGGGACCGTGCATCCGAGCTCAGGACCCGGGCTCTGGGTTGGCGCAGAGCGGAGCCCGGGGACTGACCTCACGCTTGGTCTGCGGGGCGAGCAGAGGCAGGGGGCCTGTCTGGGGGGACAGTTACCGTGTCTCCATGTGGATCGTTTGAGGATTCGATGCTCCTCGCAAAGCACCTAAGTGAGGAGTGTGGCCTTCAGCGAGGGTCCTCTGGAGATGTCGCTCGTGTTGGCAGGAGGCTGACCGGAGCACTTAGACGTAAGGCGCTGTGGATACTTGAATAGAATATTCCAAACAGGTCTGTTACCGAAGACTGGGAGTATAAAGTCAAAGGTCATTCTCCTGCAGAGGGTCAAGTCCAGACCCTGTCCCTAAAACCCTGAGGTTTGAAGTTATTCTCCGCTGCAGGCAGTTGGGATAGCTCTTTGGCCTGCCTCCCTCCTCCATTTTCCACCCATCCGTGTTCTAGGACAGATTCTTGCTATTTGTGTAGGAAATTTGTAGATTTGTAAACGGCAGAGAACGTACCAGGTGCAGCCTCCCGCTGGGAAGCTGGCCCTTAGGATCCAGCTGTGGCATTTTGAGGAACTGATTATATTGGTTACTTCACACAGTTGTGGGAGGTTCCCTCCTCCGGCTTCCAGAAAGTGAGATGCGACTCCTCGAAACTTCATTGCAATTTTCTCCCCAATTTCCCCCCTTGCGAACATCATAAAAAAGGATTAATCATGTAAAGAAAAGAGATGAGGGCAGTGGTTCTCAGCTTGAAGGACACCAGGGAGCTTAAAACAATGCTCGTGTGCCCAAGATTTTATTTTTGCTGGTCTGGGGTGCAGCACAGGCGCCTCAAGTGCCCCGGCCGGTTGGTGCTAGATCTCGGATGCAGGGTGCCTGGGGGCCACCCCCACTTTCTGATTTAGGGGGTCAGCATCTGGGCTGGAGCACCCGTATGTGTGCAGGTTTCCAGGTGACACCTGTGCTGTCCATCCAGGGACCCTAAGTTGAAAAGCAGAGGACTTCGGGGTTCTGGTTAAGAGCGTAGACTTCTGGACTGAGCTCCATCACATCCTCCATCACATCCTTGTCACCTCTGTCACCTTCCCATCTCTGGCCCCAGGACCTTGCCCACTGAACTTGATTTTACTCATGTCAACAGCAGGAATGATACTAGTGTGAGGAGGGTGCATGTGTGCATTTGCACACACACATCCCTACCTAGCCTGCTGCCCGGTCTACGTGAGCACTTGGGAATCATCTTCTTTATTTTCTTGTCTTGACAAGTTGAAATAATCAGATGCAAGAACATCCAAGTTCATGGCTTGCTTTCTGTAGGGGTGAAGGTGGAAGGAGTGTGGGTTGCAGTCTGTTTTCTCCCCAGTATTTTCTATCGTAACGATTTTTTATTTTATTATTTTTTTAAGATTTTATGTATTTATTCATGAGAGACAGAGAGAGAGAGAGGCAGAGACACAGGCAGAGACTCCATGTAGGGAGCCCGACGTGGGGCTCGATCCCTGGGTCTCCAGGACCACGCCCTCGGCTGAAGGCTGCACTAAACCGCTGAGCCACCTGGGCTGCCCAAGGATTTTTTTTTTAAGATTATTTTGATTTTGGCATATATTTGTGATAAAAGTTCTGATTCCATTGAAGTCTCCAAATTCATTTCTTTTTTTTTTACCATCTATACAAAATTACCTTATGATTAATAAACACTGTATTCCTTTGCTTTTGTTTTGTATATGGAGTTATTATTTTTTGTTTTATTTTTTATTTTATTTTATTTTATTTTATTTATTTATTTATTTATTTATTTATTTATTTATTTATTTAGAGTTCTTGTTTTTAATGTAAGTCTCTTCTCAAAGCATAACGTCCGTTCATTTAGCGTGAGATCCCTGCCTGCAGATGTTTTGTTGTGCGGAGGGTAAAGGCCGGACCCTGGGCGTTAACCACACGTGGTCCGTGTGCTCTGCTTTTGGCACGAGCATCTTGCCTGGGCCTTCGCTTCACAGCCCTGTCCCCATGCTTGTCACCGCGCTTGACTTTTGTCCTATTCTTGTGTCTGTGCCCGCTCTGTCTCTGTCCCTCCCTTCTTGGCTCTCTTTCTAAAGCATTTCTATTCTGGTGTGCTTTGAGTATTTTTTTTTAATATTAAAATGTTTTGAATATTAGTTTGGAAAGAAGGGAATCAGATAGTTGACATTTATCGCTACACGTCCTCCATCTTCAGAATAAATTGCCTCTGTCTTGAATGCTGTCTTCATCGCCCAGTTTCTCTTTTCCCATTGACGTTTGAAGTAGTATTCGTTTCTTTTTAGGCTTTTCGTATGATTTAGAATGCGAATAGTCTGTTTTCAGCTCCGCGAGTGATTGTCTTAATATGTCCACAAACGTCGGTCAGATGCATCATTCCTGGTAAAACAGTGGGTCCCTGGCTTTTATGGAAGGTATAGCTTCCTTTTTAAAAAATCCCTCGGTGATTGATTTTTAAAACTTGCAGCTTTTGCTTGATTTTATTTTTAAATTCAGTGTTACTATGTAGCCTGTCCACCGGGAAGTTATGCTAGTTCGCCCCGCGAGCGTGCAGAGCCTTCTGGAGTCCCCACTGTGTGCTGTCCTGGCCGGACAACAAGGCATTTGCTAACAAGTGCAATAGGATTGATGTCAGGTGCTGGCTGTGAGCTAGCGCACTTCCTCCGCCGGGTGTCAGAAGCTGGCCGTCATCCGAGTGTCCTGAGAGGGGGGCAGTGAGGAGGGAGCAGGAAGCAGACGTGCTGGACAGTACGTGGCTCCCTGAGGAGACGTACTGGGTTTTCCCGCAGTATTAAATGCACATGTTGGATCTGTGGCCAAGTAAGAAGGGACAGAGTCCACCTTGCGTGGTGGGTGACCTCAGGGGTCCTGGAGATGGGTGGTCGCGTTAAGCGGAGGAGTCGTGTTTTTCTAAGAGTAGAGGTCAGAGGAGGTGACGCGCACGGGAGCTCAGGTGTTTGCCAGGGAATGTCTAAGCGGGCTGCTGCCCTAAGCCAGGAGAGGGGTGCGGGTGGGGAGAGGCAGGGGCAGAGGGGGCAGGGCCGTGGGCGCAGTCTCCATCCTGGCGGGCGGGCGTGCGGAGGAAGCCAGTGCACTTAGGGGCTGTAAGTCCAAACCTGAGCCCGGCCCTGTTTTCAGATCGTGGGTGGCCTCCCATCGTCGTCGTGCCGGGCATCAAGTTAGCAGGTCACGCGTGTTTAGTAAGGAAAACGGCACAGAAGAGGAAGCGTGAACGCTGGCAACACGGCCAGGCGTGAGGTGCCGGCTGTGTCCTGAGATGCAAGGGTCCTTCAGCGCGCCTGTCGGCGTCGTGGTCGAGGTTTCCAGTGTGCAGAGGCATCCCGATGGGAGGGCAGCTGAAGCCTGCCACAGACGTGCTTTGCAGTTGGTTGTGACGTGAAGAGAGGCCTGTGTGTGCCGGTCTTTGGAGTCTCAGGAAAAGCATTATTTGCTGCAGTGTTTTAAAATTTTAAGAGTCGTATCGTTTTAATTGGGTAGAAGTTGCCCTTAAAATGGAAAAACAAACATGCAACAAAAAAGAACACAACGTTGTTGAAGTTCAGCTGCTGGACCAGAAGTGTAAATATTGACGTTGTTGAGAAATACATTGGCTCTTGAATCATCAGCAAACTTTTGGCTTTGATCGGACTGGTTTTCTGAACTATAGTCTAATAAGGAAGGTGGTTCGCACTTCATGGTGAAGATTATTTAAATTCTTATTACAAGTTCAGAATTTATTAGAAGGAACAGACTCAGGGGTCCCTGGGTGGCTCAGCCCATTGAGCGACAGACTCTTAGTTTCAGCTCAGGTCACGATCTCGGGGTCATGGGATCCAGCCCTGCACTGGGCTCCGCGCTCACTGGGCATTCTGCTTCACTCTCTCTCTCCACCTCTATCCTTACTTACTCCCGTCCCTCACTTTCTAAAAATAAATAAAAGCTTTTTTTTTTTTAGCACCCCCAGGGCGTGATTCTGGGGATCCGGGATCGAGTCCCACGTCGGGCTCCCTGCATGGAGCCTGCTTTTCTCCCTCTGCCTGTGTCTGTGCCCCTCTCTCTGCATCTCTCATGAATAAATAAATAAAATCTTTAAAAAAAATTAAAAAAATAAAAAAGGAGGACAAACTCCAATATATTCCTTATAATGTCATCTGGCAATGGAGAAAATTTGTAATCAAAAAGACACCTGAATGCAGCACAGGGAGATGGCCCTGTCAGGAACCCTTTTAATTGAAGGAAGGAAAAGGACAGTGGTTATTGGTACAGTTTCTTAGTCATTTTGCAGCTGTTAATGAGAACACCCTTTTATTGTGGTAGGTATAAACATCTCGCTGCCTGTGGGCTTGTCTTCAGTGTATGGAGCACATCATTTCGATGTGATTTCATCCGCTGATGATTTAAATATGGAACTCTTTGGAAAGTGGCACGGGATGTCCTCAAACCTGTCCTCTTGTAGGACACTTAGAAGTGAGGTTCGTTTTTGCTCAGGATCAGGTTGAGTTTCCACGAGAGCAGATAATGACAAGGGCTCTTACTCTGTCAGATATGGACAGGAAGGTGGGTTTTACGGGGGGCTTGTGGCGGGGGCTCCATTCCATCAGCCGGATGTTTGGGTTCTGCAGAGTCACATAACTGAGAGAGAGCATTGCTGATCAAGAGAAACCAAAATGGACAAGCCATCAGCAGGTTCCAAGGGGCAGAGTAAGTGATCGGGAAACGTGGTGGTTAAAAATTTTTTTTTTTTTTTGTACAAAAGTGAATTTGCGATCATTGCTTTACCCATCTTCAAGTTTGAGCATCCTAAGAAATTCTGCTGGATCTCATGGTTGTATTAAAAAACAATTTGGTGGGGGTGGGGTGGTGGTGCCTGGGTGGCCCTGTCAAGTTGAGCATCTGACTGTTGATTTGGGCCCAGGTCATGATCAGGGTCGTGGGATCAAGCCCTGCGTTGGGTTCCATGCTCAGTGCAGAGTCTGCATGGGATCCTCTCTCTCCCTTTGCCCCTCTTCCTGCACGCTCTCTGTCTCTCTCTCTCTCTAAGTGAATAAATAAAATCTTTAAAAATATTTAGCGAAAGTTGTTGAGTCTGTTAAAGGAAGCTCATTGAATAGCCATCCTTCTGATATTTAAGAAATGGGGAAAAATACATGAAACCTAAAATTTACTGTTTTAGCCTTTTGTAAGTGTGCAATTCTGTGGACGTCAGTACATTCACAAGATTGTGTGACCGTCAAGGCTGTCTTATTTCCAGAACTTTTTCCTCATCCCAAGCAGAAACTCTGTACCCACGTAGCCCCTGCTATCTTCTGCCTTTTGTTTCTATACTGGGCGCCTCGTGTAAGTGAGATCCTACAGTATTTGTGCCTTGACGACTGACTGGCTTCGCTTGGCATAAAGTCCCCTGTGTTGCAGCATGGATCAAAACGATGTTCCTTTTTAAGGCTGCATAATAGTCCATGGCATGGAGGTCTGTACTCTGCTTACCTGTTCATTTGTTGATGGACACTTGGGTTATTTATAGTCTGGTTATCGTACGCATGCCACTGCGCATGGGTGTATGTGAGTCCTTGCTTTCACCTCTTTTAGGGTATATGCCTAGAAATACCATTTCTGGAACTTATGTTAATTCTCTATTTGATTTTTTGAAGAGTTATTACCATTTGCCACAGACACTGCACCATTTTACATTCTCACCAGCCATATAGAAGGGTTTCAGTTTCTCCCCATCTGCACCAACACTTGATTTTGTGTGGCATCCTATGGTGGTTCGGTGTGCGTGTAATGACTAGCGATGTGGGGCATCTTTTCTTGTGTTTATTGGTCATTTTCATGTCTTCCTTGGAGAAGTGTCTAGTCAAGTCCTTTGGCCATTTTTGAAGTTGGTGGTCTGTTTTCTTATTGTTGAGTTGCAGGTGTTCTTTATGTATTCTGGATATTAATCCCTTATCAAATAAATGATTCATAACTCTTTTGTCCTCCTCTGTGGGTTTTTTTCACTCCCTCGATTGTATCCTTTGCACAAATGTTTTTAATTTTGATGAAGTCCAGTTTGTCTTTCGTCGTTGCCCGTGCCTTTGGTATCCTATCGTGGAAGTCATTTTCAGGTCCAGCATCATGAAAACTTTCCCCTGGGTTTTCTTCTAAGAGTTTTATACTTTTAATTCTTATATTTAGGTCTTTGATTCATTTGAATTCGTGTTTATTGATAGTATGAGTCAAAAGTTCAACCTCATTGTTTTGCATGTGGCTGTCCAATTTTCCCAAAACCATGTATTGAAAAGACTGTCCTTTCCCCCATTGAATGGTCCTGGCACCTTTGTTGAAAATCAGCCCATCATTATATATGAGGTCTATGTATGTGCTCTGTGTTCTAGTCCACTAGTCTGTATGGCTGTCCTTAAGTTTTATAGTAAGTTTTACAGTTGGGCAATGTGAGTCCTCCAATTTTGTTCTTTTTCAAGACTTTTTTTTTTTAAAGTTATTTGGAGTCCTGTGAGAGTCTATGTAAATTTTAGAAAGCTTTTATTGACCAATGGGAGTTTATGAGGGATTGCATTGAATCTGTAGGTTGCTTTGGGTATTATCATCATCTGAACAGTATTAAATATGCCAAGCCCTGAACACAGGGTGCTTTTCTTCCTTATATCTTCTTTATATTCTTACAGCACCATCTGTATTAGCGCACAAGTCTTTTGTCTCCAATTTATTCCTAATTGTGATTCTTGAACAGTCTTCTTAATCTCCTTTTCAGATTTTTTTTTCGTTTTCAGATTTTTTGTTGTTAGAGTGTAGAAGCACAACTGATTTTAGGTTACCGATCTTACATCCCGCAACTTTAATGCATTTATTTGTTAGCTTTAGACTGTGTGCGTGTCTTTGGAGTCTCTAGGATCTTCCGTGGGTAAGATCATGTCATCTGTGGACAGAGATCGTATTAGTTGCTTTCCGATTTGGGTGCCTTTTAATTTCGTTTTCTTGTTCTATTGCTCTAGCTAGAACTTCCAATGCACTGTGGAGTAGAAGAGACAAAAGCTGGCATCCAGTGCCTTGTTTCTGGTCTTTGTATCTTTCACCATTAAATACAATGTTAGCTTTGGGTTTGATACTTTATTTTTTTAATTTATTTTTTAAGATATTATTTATTTATTCATGAGAGGCACAGAGGGAGAGGCAGAGACACAGGCAGAGGGAGAAGCAGGCTCCCTGCAGGAAGCCTGACTCAGGACTCGATCCCAGGACCCCAGGATCACGCCCTGGGCCGAAGTCAGGCGCTCAACCACTGAGCTACCCAGGCATCCCATGGGTTTGATACATTCCACTGGAGGCCAGAGTTACTCTGATTTTTTTTTTTTTTTTTTTTTACCGTATCTAACTATAGTTTTCTTGTCCCAGCGGGACCTACTCAACAGGGCTTATGGGATGTGTATTTTCCTGGCTGAGAAGCAATCTCACTTGGAAAATACTTTCAAAGGTCATATTTAGGTAATAAAGTTGGCATGTTTATGTGATACTTTTGGCACTCCAGCACCCATTAAATGTGAAGCTTTGGGGGAAAGTAACATGTTTCCACATGTTGAACACATCCAAGGGTTCCGGAGACATGCAAGGCAGGGCAAGCAGCGCACACAGAGTGAGCCGGGAGGAGTGTGGGAGATAGTAGCAGGAGGCACGGGCAGCAGGGCAGCCTTTAGTATGGGTGCGAAGAGGGTCCTTACGTGGCCAGGAGGGCCCGTTCTCTGCAGCAGGAAGGGGGAGCCAGCAGGATGTTAACACAAGCCTACGGGGATGTGGGTGACGGGGAGAAAACCAGCATCCCTGGAAAGTGAGGCTGCAGTCTGACGAGTGGAAGCTGTGTTTGGAGAAAGGCTGGGGGCTGGCAGGTTGTCCACGCAGCGTCCTCATACCCATGCGGGCACAGAGGGTCCTACAGCAGGCATCACGGTGGGGTCCTGGGAGCTGGTCACGGCTGATTGGGGTGTATATGTCAGGGTCCTTCAGAGAAACCCAACACATATTGTATGTATAGAGATTTATTTTAAGGAATTAGCTCATGCGATTGTAGGGGCTGACAAGTCTGAATGAAGTCCGTGGTGCAGGCGGGCAATCCACAGACTCAGGCTGGAGCCTGCTACAGCCTTGAGGCCTGGTCCCTTCTCTGGGAAACCTCAGTCTTTGCTCTTAGGCCTTCAACAGATTGTACGAGGCCCATGCCTGTTACAGAGGGTGATCACCTCTACTCAAGTCCCGTGACTGCAGATCGCTTCTTAATCACTTACCTACTTCTACAGAGTACTTTTATTTATTTATTTATCTATTCGCGATTTATTTATTTATGTTAGGGAGAGAGAGTGAGTACGGGAGTGGGTGCATAGTGGGGGTGGGGAGAGGGAGAGGGAGAGGGAGAGGCTCTTAAGCAGACTCCATGCTCAACACAGAGCGGGACCTGGGGCTCGATCCCACCACCCTGGGATCAGGACCTGAGCCGAAACCAAGAGTCTGGTGCTTAACCGACCTTGGTGCCCCACAGAGGACTGCTAGGACCACCTCTAGGTGGGCTGGTAGTAAGTGTTACAGAATGAGGCCGCGTCTGTCCCTTTTAGCTGAAATGACGGGTTAGTAGTGTTTCAGTATCTTGGGTCGGAATTAGTTTTCTAGCGCCACCATAACAAAATAGTACCGACTGCTTGGCGTAGATACATTGATTTTCTCATGGCTCCGGAGGCCAAAGTCCGCGCTCGAGGTGTGGGCAGGGCTGGCTCCTCCCGAGGCCTCTCTCCTCCCCGTGTCTCCCCATGGCCGTCTGTCTGCGTGTCTGTGTCCGGATCTCTCCTTACACCAGATCAGGGCCCACGCTAACGTCTCATTTGAATCTAATCCCCTCTTTAAAGACCCCCCACCTCCAAATTCAGCCACAGTGAGCATTCTGAGTATTAGGGCTTCAACCTCGGAATTTGGGGGAACCCATTTCACCCCATAAACGGGCCTTACATTGATTGCTTTGCCGTTTTGATCGATGCAATGAATATCCTCACTCTGTCTCCCGTCGGATTATAAGTCTCCCCTGGGAAGCTCCTGTGAGTCGTGGTTTTGGGATTCTAGAAACAGACTGTCGGGGTGGAGAGCCTCTGCCACAGGAGAGAGGGAGCGAGGCGTCGGGCTCAGGTAGGGCAGGTGGGGTTCCCCCCGCGGCTGGGTGCCCTCCGCAGCCCGAGTTCTGTGCTGACCTGGAGGCTGCCGTTCCACTGCCGTGTTGGCCCGGTCTCTCTGGGGGCTGTTGTCGGGATTTCTGGGATTGGGCTCCCAGGGATTGAGTTTTTGCCGACTTCATTCCGGCCTCACTGCTCCCAGCCTCCGGTGTATCGTGTCCTGTAGTGTTTCTTCCGTTCTCCTTCTTAATTTCATTAAGAGAAGCGAGCCCCTTGCTGAATTCTAGTTTTTCCCATAGTAAAGGGCCGTTGGGGAGCTGAGCCCTTCTCGGCCCCAAGCGGAGGAGCAGGACGTCCTTGCTCCCTCGTTGTAGGGGTTCCAGGTATCGATCGCTGCGTCGATCCTCTGGAAGGCGGCCTCGGAGGAGAGCCTGTGTCCTGGAGCACCGGGGTGCCCGCCTGTACCCGGGCCTCCGCCGGGCCGGGGTTTTTGGGGGGGGGGGTGGTCCTGCTGGCAGCGGCCCCGGACATGGTGGGGTGGCCGTCCTGGACTTGTGTCGTTTTCTTCCCACTCTAATGGGGCAACACTGGTGACCACCAGGGCCCCCTGTTGTGAAACCTGCGTTGCTTGGATTCAGATGCCGAGAGCGAAGCGGGGGCCCGGCCACACTTGGTGTGGGCGCTGGGGCACAGTGGACGCACAGGTCACATGGGGGGAGCGAGACCAGGAAGGGGCATTTACGGTTCTGGGTAGCAGGTGGAGAGATGGCTGTAAGTCCAGCGTGGGGCCCGGGAGCCCAGAGGGGCCACTGACTGGGCCATCTTGGAGCGGTGGTGATGGGCGAGAGGCAGCCTGAGGGGGCTTCCTGGAGGAGGTGATCCCTGAGCTCAGTCCTACAGGGTGTAGTAAGTCGGCTGGTGGTGGAGCTGGAAAGACAGCGGCAAGTACAGAAGCTCGGGAAGGCCTCTCGTGGCCAGAAATGATGACTCATTCAGGGGGGCTGGGCCAGAGAGGAGCCGAGGGTCCAGGGCCTGCACCTCTGGGATTGATGACGCTGGGGAGTGTTAGTTGCTGCCGTTCCTGAGATGTTTGCGCGTCTGACGGTTTGCAGAGAAGACGCGGCCACTGTCCCTGGGTCCACACTGCTCTCTGCTTGCTCGCAGAGTAGAGGAAGCATGTGTCTCGGAGGAGCTCCCTTCATGGAAGTTGGGCAGAGCTCTTTATGTGTGTTCAGAGGCAGCGGGGACCCAGCCCGGGTCCAGGCCGACCTGCTGGTCGCCCGTCGCCCCAGCCCCTGTCCTCTGCAGCAGAAGGGAGGGGGCCTTTGTCACACCCCGCCGGGACGCTCATTGCCTGCTCTGGGTGCGTCGGGCGTGCGGGTGGCCCCCCAGTAGATCGCAGGAGGGAAGACGGGGCCTCGCTCCTGCCTGCTAGGAGCTCGCTGCAGGAACTGCTGGGCTTTCTGATGAAGCCGCTGTTAGCCTTCACGGGTTCAGAAGTCGGTTTCTGGGGCTGTTGCTCTCAGAGGTGGTTGCCACGGGACCTTCGGGGAGCAGCTGATGGGGGCGGTTGGATGCCCGTGACGGCGCTGGATCTTGACTGTGGCCCAGGGACCCAGCGCCTCCTCGGGGCCTAGTTGCAATAGGGCTGAAACCATGTTCGCCCAAGGAAGGTAAAGTCTTCGGGGGTGTTAACGTTGTAACGAGGGCAGGAGCCCAGGTCCCTGGGAGCCCCTGAGGGGACGAGCGAGTGGTCAGAGCCGTGGCCAGCGTCCCCCTGGCGTCTGTGACAGCCCCACAGGCCCGGGACCACACGGACACCCCCCCGGGGCTCTGGAGCCTGTGCTTGTGTCAGAGGGAAGGCTGGGCCCCGTGAGCAGACGTCCTGACCGGGTGCCCCACGGCCTGAGCCCTGTCCAGGGGCTGCCCGCTGGGACGGGTCGCTTGCAGTCAAGTGGTGAGCAGCGAACTCGTCCTCTGGTCTGGCTCTGACGGTCTGTCTTTGTTGCAGGTGCTGAGGAGCGGTAAATGTAGCTCGAAGAAGGAACCCATGGCTTTGGCTGGCTGCCCAGATTCCTTCTTGCACCACCCGTACTACCAGGTAGGCGTGAGCGTGGACGGCTGCCGCCAGCACGTGGTGGTGGCCGAGGGCCCGCGCGCAGGCGTAGCTCGTGACCGGCGGGTCCCCATGGGAGGGTGTGCGCCGGGGCTGTTGGCACGGCCCGCAGGGTCCCCGCGTGTCTCCCACGGTTTGCTTTGCTTGGGAGGCCTCATCGCATGTCCTCTCTTTGTCTGTGGCATCTTTGAGACGGTTGTTGTCATCGTCGCTGTGCGGTGTTGCCTCGGAGGCACGGGAGGCGGCGTCGGGAAGGAGCAGGCTCTGGGGCTGTTGCCTGCTGGGCCCCAAAGCTGCGGGTGGCACGTTGCAGCGGTAGCTTGGAGAGTGTCTGTGCAGACACAGCACCCGGGGAGAGGAGTGGGGACAGGGAGGTCTCTTGGCTTAGGCGTGGCTTGCCTTTCAGACACGCAGTCCTCCCTCAGATAATGGGGGGGGGTGTTTGTGCAGGACGAGCTCAGACCCGCTCCTCCGGGGTCTCGAGCTCCTCTCCGTGGGCTGCTGGGTGGGTTTCCCTGGGACGCTTCTCATCTTCTCAACCACGTTTGTGTTTGAACTTTTACTTTTCAATCTGGAGGGGTGTCCCTGAAGGAATGCACAGCCAGGCCTGGTCCGTCTTTTTTTTTTTTTTTTTTAAGATTTTATTTCTTAGAGGGAGAGAATGAGAGAGAGAGAGAAAGCAGGCGCGTGAACAGAGGGCAGAGGGAGAAGCAGACGTCCCCCTGAGCAGGGACGCACACACCCCGTCCCTGGGACTCGATCCCAGGACCCGAGCGGAAGGCAGACGCTTCACCGACCGAGCCCCCCGGGGGCCCCAGGCTTGTCCATCTTTATCAACCCCTCCAGGTCTCCCAGTACTCACGGTCGCTCTCTCGGCCTCTCTCTCCAGCAGAGCTCCCAGGTTTGAGGTCCTTCCGCGTGCCCTCCCCTCGCTCTGACGTTTGCCGATGTCTGCACTTGTTTTCCCCGCCCTGAACCTGTCAAGTCCGCCCTCGGCGATAGTGATGAGCGTTTGCTTGCGCATCACGGTGCTGAGATTCCTTTTTAGTGGTTTTGGGCACGGAGGGAACGTGAGCCTTTAGAGAGGCTGAAAGCTAGGGATGCCATTCGGTGCCACCACTGAGTTGGAGAGAAGGCCGCCGTCGGTCACAAGCCCGAGAAGAGTGCCGCTGCCCTCGCAGAGCTGCCACGGGTGCTGGCGGCAGCGTCGTTCAGCGGGCGAGCTCCGCGTCAGGCCCCCTGCCTTCCGGTGCTCGCGTCCCGGTTCGGAAAGGGGCCTCACCCTGTTGAGCCAAGCTCTGGGCTGCATCCACGGGGCGTGGGTCCCGCTCCCTGGTGGCCACTTAGCTGCGGCCCGTTGTCTGGGTCCAGCCTGTGCGCAGCTCCTGACCTGCTGCCTTGCACTTCACACCGTCACTCCCAGAGGGAGGGGACCAGGGCGCGACGAGGGAAACCACAGCTGGGGGGGAAGGGTGGTCAGCCTGGAAGTCAGTGAGCACCGTCCTGTCCCGCGGGCTGCAGAGTGGAGAGGCCTGATGGAGGGCAGGCTTGATGGCACACGCGCAGGCCCTTTTGCCACCGCCCGCTCCTCGCCACCCCCCCGCCCCGTCTTCAGTTTCCTGCCGGGCAGACGGACAGGGAACAGACACGGAGGGACGATTGCCTCCCCGCACAGACGGGCTGGCCGTGTGTCTTTGCTGACTCAGTGGCCCAAGGCCGCGCTGCAGGAGCCAGGGAGCGGTGGGCGAGTGCGGGGTGGGCAGCCCAGCCCCACGCCGTCCCCCCCGGAGGAAATGCTCGGTCACGCCATTTGGTGGCCTTTGATGGCACAGTCTTCCTCCTGTAAAAACCCAGCAGCCAGACTTGGCAGCTCGCATCCGCCGTTCCTGGAAAATCAGATGACAGTTCCAGAATTTCTCAGAAAATGGGATGATTTACAGTGAGTCCCAGTCTTGAGCAATCTGCAATTACAGCAATTAGAGAAATCTCCCAAGTCTTTATAGAGAAGAGTTTCTTCTGATCTTCAGCGTACGAATGGTTTTCTGATCCTAGCCGCTCCCCCCCCGGAGCTGGGGCTTGGGTGCCTTACAGGGCTCGGTCACCGAGTTGCTGAGATGTAGAGTTTTTTTATGGACACAGAAGCACCCAAATTAGCATGTGCATTAAATTACTGTGCTTTCCGCTGTAGGGACAGAGCCAGCACGTGGGCGGGACGGGCCCCAGGGCTGGTGGAACAGGGGACAGACAGCCACACTTCTAAGACGCAGGTTTTTCCTTTCAAATATGATGCCCTAGTTCTGCGGCCTTGATGGGGACGGGGGGCAGTCACGTAACACCCCCAAAGCTCAGTTTCCCTGCTGGTAAAAAAGGGTGAATGGTGTCCAGGTTACGGGGGGATTGGAGCACCCGCACGGAAGTCACCCGGCCCGGGCCTGGCCGTGTCTCGGATAGTTCCCTCTCATCCTTCGGTGCTCGACTGTGCCGGACGAGGCATCGGGGCCGGGGGGACAGCCTTGCACAAGGCAACCTGATTCCTGGGGCTCGTGAGTCCCGGTGGGGGGAGGCAGACGTGGGACAGCTGGCAAATAAGATGATGAGGCAGGAGGGAGGGAGAGGAGGTCAGGGTGGCCTCCCTGGAGGAAGTGCCCGGGGCAGGACTGGGCAGGACACTCTCCATGGAGGACGGAGGAGGAGGAGAAGCCTGGTCTGGGGGGGCGGGGCCGGAGGTGAGACTTTGCTCAATGAGGAAATGGGGGCGGTTAGAAATAGAGACCACCGTCTGCCCATCGTCTGCAATTTTATTTTTGTTTATTTATTTTTTAAAGATTTTATTTATTTATTCATGAGAGACACACAGAGAGAGAGGCAGAGAGACAGGCAGAGGGAGAAGCAGGCTCCATGTAAGGAGCCCAACGCAGGACTCAATCCTGGGACCCTGAGGTCACGCCCTGGGCTGAATGCGGCGCTAACCGCTGGGCCACCCGGGCATCCCTCGGCTGCAATTATAAAACCTCAAAAGCTCAAGACTTGAGAAGTATTCGCATTTCTCACGTCACAGCAGACCCCGCCTCCACGTGTTCAGGGCACAGTCGCTCCGTTACCAGGCCACCCTGCATCCTGCATGTGCTCGCTCAAACCCAAAGAGTCCTTCATTCCCACTGCACGCAGCCTCCAGGGCTCCGAGGAAGGGACTACGCCCCTGTTACGAGGCCCATTTTATTTACTTACTATAAACAAAAGCCGCGTTTGTTACCCTTAAGAAAAATACACAAAGCAGGAGGCGTGATGGCTTCAGGTTAAAACGTGGGAGTGGAGCGTGGACTGATGCTTCGGCGGCCGGACGCTCGGATGTGAACGTGCCGCAGCTTGTCAGGCCTACTGTCGAATTTCCAAGTATTCACGCGAGAATCGAACTTTACCTTTATAGTTTTGGTTCTTGAGTTCTGAGTCCAAAGCACGGATGCTCGTGCTGGACATCAGACGTCTGAGGAGCGGTCCGTGTGATCCCAGCCGCCCGACGCCTGCTTACCTGCCGCCGGGCGGCCTTCTGAGAGCGGTTTCTGCCTTCTGTCCAGCGCCCCTGCTGTCGCTCCGCTGCATTTCAGCCCCAATTTCCCCAGGCCTGGAACCTTCCCTCCCAGCTCCGGTGCTGGCTGGCCCCCTGCCTGCTTTTGTAAATGAAGTTTTCTGGGAGCACGGCCAGGAGCACAGCCGGGATCATAGCCGGGAGCACGACCGGGAGCACAGCTGGGAGCATAGTTGGGAGCACTGCCGGTATCACAGCCAGGAGCACTGCCAGGAGCACTGCCGGTATCACAGCCCGTATCACAGCCCGTATCACGGCCAGGAGCACGGTCCAGAGCACAGCCGGGAGCACCACCTGGAACACTGCCGGGAGCACAGCCCGGAGCATCGCTGGGAACATAGCCGCTGCTCTGCTCACACCTGCGCTGGCTGCTTTGGACTCCGCGGCTGCCCTCCGCCCTTCGCAGTTGGACGCGCTGTTCCAGCGAGCGCTGCGGGCGGCGGGGCGAGGCCAGAGCGGGCCTCCTTGCGTCCCCGACTCGTCCGACCCGTGGCTCAGGGCGGGGTCGTGGCCCAGAGCCCGAGGTTGGGCCTTCGCTGGCCGAGGGAGGTGTTCGCGGCGTCTGCAGATGTGTGGGCGCAGCCGGATTCCTGCATCTTCTGGCAGCGTCTGCAGGACCTGGGTGAGGACAATACCCCCCCCCCCAGAGTCTTCATGTGGGATCGGTCCCTAGAAATGACTTCCGTTCCCAGAGCCCATCACCACCGTCTGTGTTTTTAGCCAGAGAGGGATCCTGTAGCTTCTTCGCTTTTAGCCTTGCGCAGCCGTGTCTTGGCAGCAGGACGTGTCCACCGGGCTCCCTTTCCCTCCAGAGGTTTGTGGCTGGAGACTCCTGCTCCCCGTGACTCTGCCCCTCGAGGGGAAGGACACACAGGTCCTCCGTCCCGGCCCTCGCATGCCGAGAGCACCCGGGCCGCTAGGACGTCTACCTGGAAGCGCCTTTGCAGAGCGCGCCCAGGGTGCATTCTGAGTCTCCTAACAATGGGGAGACCTTGACAGGGGCTTCGTGAGGCAGAGGAGCCGATTTGGACTCGCTGCAGCGTACCGTGAGCTCGCGTCCGTGTCCGCCTGGCGGGTGTACAACGTCGCCTTGGGGCGGCGGCGCCGTAGGGCGCGCAGCTCTAGAAGAGCCTCATGATGGGACCCGTCACTGTTGTGGGCCGATGGGTGCTGCTCCCCGATGTCCTGGAGCGAGGACGTCGCCTCTGGAAGCAGGGTTAGGGGACCATGCGCATGTGAGGTCCCAGTCTTCTCGACTGTTTGAAATCACTGCAGCGTGTTCACGTAAAAACAGATGGCGTTTGGTTTGCGAAGCCCGTCCGCGTCCTGCCCTGGTGAGCCGCCCCTGCCCGGTCCGGTGGGCCGGCGCCCGCGCAGTGGCTGGTGCTGGTAGGCGGCGCGGCCGCACCGTCAGTGTAGGCGGAATCCGCTGCAGACGCTCTTCCTTGCGCGCAGGGAGTCGCGTGGCTGCCTCACGAGTGACAGGTGGACCGTGGCGGGATGCAGGGACCCCAGAGACCCACCTGCTTCGCCTCCCAGCCGCGGCGGGACAGACAGGTGCCACGGCAGCTGGGGGCCCGCGGACCCTGCACCCTCCCTGGCACACCATGTGGGCTCCTGCAGCCCCAAGCTCACGACTCCGGGCGGTGGTGGGTGGCGGGTCATGGGGAAACCCCCTACGCAGTGCGCTGCTGTCTTGGGGTTAGTCAGGCGGTGCGGCCGCCAGGCTCTCGTCCACTTTGCAGGCTCCCCGGCCCCCAGGAGGAAGCCCCGCCTCGTTCCGTCCCTGGCGTTTGTCGCTGCACATGGGCCCTGAGACGGAGGCGGGAGGGGACTGCGGGGTGACCTCGCTTCAGTTCTCTGGCGCCTGCGATGCAACGTTTCCTTGGCGTCCTCCAATTCTGCATTTATCATCATTTTTATTTTGATCCCGAAGCCCTGAGATGGAGGGCCAACGTGATGACAGGAGCCCGCCCGCCTTCCTGTGAGGCGTGGGCTGGTGGGAAGATGCTGGTGCGCGAGGACGTCCAACCAGGCGGGGTCTGAGCACGGAGATGCTCTAAGTCAGTAAATACACGCTAAAAAAACGTTAAGCGTATATTTGACTTTTGATTAGAGAAAAGGGACGGGCTCCTTTTGGCCCGTGCGTCCTCTTCCCCGCCAGCGCGGCATCGGCTCGACGGCGTCCTTGCAGGCGTGGGCTTGACGTCTGCCGGAGAAAATAATTCTAGAATCACTCAGAGACCAAGTAGCCGCGTTTGTTGTGTCTTTCTGTCTTGGAGGAGTCGTCCACCCTTCAGGCGGGTCTGGTCGGGTGGGAGCTGGGGGTCCGGGGCCAGGGGGGCCGTCCTGCTCTTTCAGGACGTGAGGGTCCCTCCAGCCGTTGGAGCCCAAGGTGGGCTTCCCTGTGGGGAGCAGGTCCCGCAGACGGGCCTCCCCGAGGGGGCCGCGTCCTCGCCCGCCCACGGGCCGTGGAGAACTCGGGGCGACGCGTGTAGAGACCATACAGCCGCGTGAGTGTGGACTCAGTGCCGGACACGTGGCTGTGCATTTTCATTGTCGTACTGCTTCCCGCCTGCCGTGTCTTACGCACAGCGGCCATGCCGGGCGGGCTGGTCCTGTGGTGCCGGCGGACGCAGCCTCCCCCGGTTGGGTTGCGTGGTGCTGGCCCAGCCCCCTCGGGAGGCCCGGGCCACATGCCTGGTTTGCACAGGCTACCGTGTGGGCCTTGGACGCGGGACGCTTGCCCAGGGATGTCCAGCGGTGAACCTGCGGGGGCACCGAGCCCGCCCCGGGTCCTGCCTCCGCCATCGGGTGTCAGCGGCCCACTGTCTGCATCTCATGCCTGCGGCCTGAGGCTCGGGGCTCCACGTCGGGGGCTTCGCTCTGGACTCCCCAGCGGGACCCCCCTCCCGCCTCCAGAGGCTCGACCTTGAGCAGTGGTCGGTCCTGACTGCCCCACAGGCACCTGTCGCGGGGCCACACAGTGAGGGGACAGGCCGACCTGGTTTTCGTCTGATGCTTGAGCTTCACTTTAGTGAAATGGGAGCCACGGGGCCGGGGTAAGGGGACGCGGGGACCCCTGGGACCCCAGCCCACCTGCTGGCCCCTGATGCCCGAGTCTCTGGCAGGAGGAGGTGGCCGAGGAGGCTGTGGTGCATTTGTTTCTAAGATGCGAGCGGACCCTGTCGCAGCATCTCGTGTGGCTCCTGGGGCGGCGAGGCAGGGACTGGGGTCCTCCTGGCGGTGGCCGTCGTGGGGCGAGCGCGCAGCCACGGAGCAAGAAGGCACCTTCTGGGCGTCAGCCTTGTGGAGCGGCCACGCGTCCTCATGGGCCGGCCCCCCTCCCGCGGTCCGCAGATGACGCCTGAGGCCATTGCTCCTGAGGGGTCATCGCTTCCCTGTCACCTGGGTCCCTTTCCAAAGAGGAAGCCAAAGCCATACACGTCCGTCCGACGGGCCTAGTGCAGGCTGCACGTGGTGCCAGCCTCCCCGGGGCTTCCCTGCCGCGCGTGGCTCCTGTTCACGCGAGCTTCCCCCAGGGTTGTGGGGGGGCTGCTGTGGTTTGAGCCGGTCTCCTGGGCCTGGTGCTTGGGGTGAGTGCATAGGATCCTCCCGGGGGCGGGCGGCCCGGCAGCTCCTGCGCTGCGAGGGGCAAGGGGGATCTGGAGAAGGGGTCCCGACGGCTCGTTGCCCACAAGGCGCAGTCAGGGGTTGCGGACGAGCCCCCGGGGACACTGCGGGTTGGACAGGCAGGCAGAGGTGGCCGTGGAAACAGAAGCCGCGGTGCGGGGGCCCGTCACCCCGGCTGACCCGGAGCCACCCGGCAGGGAGCCTGCAGCCCCTCTCGCCCCGCGCCCTCCTGGTCCGCGGGGACGCGCTGTCCGACGGCTCCGACGTCCGCGCCTTTGCTCCAGGCGGTTCCTCTGGTGTCGCCCCGACGCTGCCTCGCCCCCTGGAGCCGTGTGCGTCCCATCTCCACCGGCCACGGTCCGTCCCCATTGTTCCCCGTCCCCCCGTGTGGCCTTGAGGACACAGGGCAGGCGTGTTCGCTGTGTGCTGGACCCTCTGCGGGGTCGCGATGTCAGGCTGGCCTGGCGCCTGTGACGGGAGACGCTGCCTGCCAGCCCGGGTCACAACCTCGGGGCCGCACCCTGCGCTGTTGCACCTGTCGGTGGCTGGAGAGCAGGCGTGTGGGGCTGGGGGGGGCAGCCGGGCAGGAAGGCAGTGGGCTGGGGCGCACGTGATGGTGACACCGGGCTTCGGGCCCTGGTCCCTGTGGGCTGCTCAGAGTGGGCAGCCCGGCCCTGGCCACCAGCCGCCACCAGGCTGCTCGCTGTCACCTGCCGCGGGGCCTGCCAGCGAGGCGTGGACGCTTCCCTTGCCTGCAGTTGCACGTCCGGGGTGCGTTCTGGGTGCCCGCCGGATGCTGACTGCCGTCCGAGTCGGCCCCGTGGCCTGGGAGGCCCTGCCTGGGGTGGCCGCGGTGCACAGGTCACCCTGCCACTGAGGCCGTGGGGCCCTCTGGGTGCCTCACATGCACCTGTGCCCCCAGGTGCTGCCCGGCTCTCAGGGAGCGCTCTGTCTCTGCGGGGGTCGTGGCCAGGCCTCCCGGGTAGGTCACGGCCCGTCCCCTGTGCTTCGTGTGGCGCATGCATCCGGGGTCCCCCTGCCCCCGGCCCAGGGGAGGCTGTCACAGTGGTGGAGGCGGGGCTGTGGGGCTCTGTGGCGAGGTCGGTTTGGGCTTGGAAAGCAGGGAGCTGTGGGTGTCCTGGTTCCCAGGGTGTCCCTCTCAGGCTGTGTGGCCGGCGGCGGTGCCCCGGGGGGGCCACGGCCGCTGCGCCTCGAGGCCCGAGAGCGCCTGCCGCGTGCTGACAGTCCCAGGCGACGTCCCGGATGGGGACCTGTCACTCCCGTCTTCCAGGAGGGGGGCCGACCGCGCACAAGGCCCTCGGGTCTGGGTGTGTGAGACGTGGCGAGGGAGCGGCGGCCGTCCTACCCCCTGTCGCTAGAAGGACGGCGCACGGGGGGCTGCCCTGGTGGGTCCCGGCGCCCAGAACCTGTGTGTTCCCTCCGCACCCAGGGTGGGACCCACTGGGGACCCTGACAGGGCGCCCACCCGCCAGCCCTGCGGCGGAGTCCACGAGCACCAAATGCAGCAACAGGCCAACAGGTAGTCGCAACTGGGGGTTTGGTTTTTTTGGGCGTTTTGTTTGTTTTTAATGCTACATATTGACAGAAACAGGAACTTAAAAATCATCCGTTTCGGTAAAGCGCCTGCAGTAGTGGAGCCTTGAGCTTTTAAACTTTGTTGAATTTCCCGTGTAGGGGCCTGGGGGCTCGGTGGGTGATGCATCTGCCTCTCAGGGTCCTGAGATCGAGTCTCGCTCCGGGGGGGGGGGTTGCGTCTCCCTCTTCCCCTCCCCAACTCATGTGCGTGCTCTTTCTCGCTCTCGCTCTCTCTCTCTCTCAAATAAATAAAATATCCTTTTTGAAATAAATTTCCTATTTGAGTGTTGGGAGTGGGGTAGGTTCGGTTCTGTCCCTCGATTCCCGTGTGGCGGCCTGCGTGGGCCCCTTATTGTCACTTGTTCTCTTTTCCTCCGCGGGCTGTGCCTCACCTGGGGTGGGGGGGGGCTGCTCCCCTGTGCTCGCCGCCCCGGCCCAGGGCCCCTGCCTCCCCGCCGCGCGTCATCGCTCGCTCGGGCTCAGCCTGGCGGTTCCCCAGCACAGGCTACATATTTAGGCGTGGGAGCGGGACCCCGACAAAACATACTACTTTTTTTTTCTTTTATACTAGGAAGACACCCAAAACCCCAGGAGGTGTCGGAAGCTCTATTAATTGGCAATGAGCAGCATTCTTGACCTCAGAGAGCTTTTCCCATAATTGATCTTTAAAGAATAAACACTTAGGTGATTCTGAGGTTTCCTCTTACTGAACTTTCTGGCGCCCTGCGTGCGGTGGGTGAGGCTTTTTGGGAAAGGATGGGAAGCCTGGCATTCTGCTTCCTGCAGGTGGACAGACGGAGGGAGGGAGGGAGGGTGGGGCACGCTTTTCACCCCCGACCTGGCCCACGGTGCTTGGGTGGGGGGTGGATGCTCCGCCAGCTGTTGCTGGAACCTGGGAGCCCATTTATGACAAAGGGACTGGACGGGAACACTTGGTAGGGGAGCTTTAAAAAACTGGAAGGTAAACGATCAAAGGGCCATAAACTCACGGAAAAGCAGGTGCCTCCGTTGTTGGTACATTGCGGGTGGGATAAAAGTGCAGGAAGCCAGGTGGCGCGGTGATTTCCCAGGGGAGCCGGCTGGGGGCTGGTGTCCTCGTCCACATCCCTCACGAGCTTGCCTCGCGCGGGCGGCCGCTCCCGCTGCACCAAGGGCCCTCCCGCCACCAGCGGCGCCCTGGCAGCCCGCGGGCTCCTTACTCCTCCTCTCCAGGGAGGTCCTCCCTCCTCTCACTTAGGTCGCGGCTCGCTCCCCCGCTTACCTGCCCTGCGCTTTCCCACGATCCTTCCACACGCCGCCCTCTGAACTCCTCCACAAGAGAGTGGCACAGTGAGGTCCTTGCTTACTGTCCGCCTTGTCCCGATGGCCTGTTGCACCAAGAGCATGGGTCTGAGCCTCGTGAAGACCGGGTGTGCCTCTCCGGTCCTTAGGCGGCGAGGTGGTCAGATAGCAGAGTCTCGAGCCCTGGGGTCAGTGAGGCTGTGCCAGGCTGCTGGAGGTCCCGGCCCTCGACGGGCTTGTGAGTGGCCGTCGGCGGTCACAGACATCTCCGCGTTGGTTCGAAAAGCTGGGAGCTCTGAGAAGCAGTTTGAGCTTCCCCACCTTCTTGGGCTGATTGCCAGCAGGGTCGCGGGGTGTCCTGGGGAACCAGGCACTAACGTGCATCCGAAAAACCTGCTTCTTCGTGAGCACATGGCTGTGGAGTGGATTTCGATGTCTGACTTCCGGGGCGGGGGTCTCGGGTGCAGCGCAGACGGACGCTGCGGACTTCGGCGGCCCTGGGCTGGACCCTGTCCCCTGGGCGTGGCGTGAGGATGCCCCCATCATGCCTGCCCTGCTTGCTGTGCGACATGGACCCACAGCCCCTTTTGAGCAACCCCGAGTCTGCCTCAGGGCGAGCCGTGGGCGCCTGAGCCTAGGACACCGCAGTGGCCAGAGTGCATTTAGGAGGCCAAGTCCTCAGGGTGCGGCAGGAGAGCGGGGGTGTGGGCAGGACGTCGGAGCCGCCCCTTCTGTCTGGCCTGAGCGTCTGCCGCAGGGGCGGCCAGTGGGGATAGGGGTCCCCGGAGTATTTCTGGGGACCAGTGCGATGGCAGCATTTCAGAACACGCAGGTTTCAGATATAATTAACATGTCTCATCATTGCCTCCTGTCCCTTCCCCACCCTCCTGGCCAGCTGGGCGGCCGGCCTTCGGGTCGGCATGCAGTGTCCTTTTGCGCAGATGCTTCGGTCGCCGGTGGACACTGTCATAGGAGCCTGTCTGTGTGGCAGCCTGGCACTTGGCCTGCTGGGCTGCGACATTCGTGCAGTCTGTACCCTGAGCGTCCTGTCTCACGGGGCTCCCTGGCGCCTGGGGCTTTCCTGGAGTGGAGGGGCCTGTGTGGTTCCCAGCAACTGCTTTCGGGGCCGGTGTGGCCCAGGGTCCGCTGACAGCTGTCAGGACCGCGGTATTGCCCCTTGGGGCTCCCCCGAGGTTGGTGCCAGGGCAGGGTTAACAGCGCCCTGGATCAGTATTCTCAGTGGGTCCGGGGAGCCTGCTGGTCCGGGGACCCCGCTGTAGGGAAGGAGGTCTGGGGTCCGAGTGACAGCAGACAGCTTCAGCAAACCCGTTGTGGGTCCCGGAACATGAAGAAGCCCAGGTGTGACCTGCTGATGCTGAGCAAGGATCACCACCGCGCGGGGGCTCCAAGGTAAAGAAACGTGTCGCGGGGCAGGCCTGGCCGAAGCGTTATCTGTGGATTATCTGTGTGTGCACGGTGTCCGTCCTGGTGCGTGTATTGCCCACGCATGCATGCGCTCGTCCACACACGCGCCCGTCTTCTGGGCATGAGGCCTTTGCTCGCGGGCCGGGGAGCTCGGGCCTTCAGCCGACCTGCGTGCCGGTGAGGCCCTGCTGGGGTTGAAGCTGCAGTGGCCCTGCCACTTGTGGGGCGCTGTCACCCGCCTGCTTTCCGGGTGTGCAGGGGTGAGCGTGACCCTGAAGGAGCCCCCTCTGCGCCGCCCCTGCGCCGCCCCTGCCCCCCCACGAGCTGGAGCAGAGTGGGGTTCCCGTCACCAGGGTTGGTGCAGGGGCCTGGGGTCTGCACACCTCGCCACAGGCGGTCTCCCCAGCAAGCCCTTTGACGTGGGTGCTGTTCCCCGCGTGGCCTGTGGGGACCCTGAGTCCCAGAGGCCTGCATCCACTTCCCTCGCTGGAGCCCAGTAGCTGGGGAGTGAGGGTGCCGGCCGGGCCTGTCCTGGAGGCTGGCTCACTCTCCGCCTCCTGAGCACATGTGGACGGGCTCTCACGTCCCTGCCTCCCGGGTCATCTTTGCTGTTTGCCCGGTGACCTGCGTGTCTCTGCTGATGCCTTGTGTCGCGACAAACCCCACTTTCTCTTCATGCCTGCTGGATTTGGATTGTGGTCAGACGTGGTGGAGGCCTGGGGTTGGTTTTTTTTGTTCTTCAAGACTTTATTTATTTATCCACGAGAGAGGCAGAGGCACAGGCAGAGGAAGAAGCAGGCTCCATGCAGGGAGCCCGATGTGGGACTTGATCCCAGGACCCCGGGGTCACACCCTGGGCTGGAGGCAGACGCTCAATCCTTGAGCCCCCCGGGTGTCCTTAGCCCTGTTTTTTCCCTCTGCCTTTTAGCGTTGCTGTAACGATGGGGGGATTTCTTACGGGAGCAGGGAGCTTCCGACGTGGCCGTTGGGTCCTTCTGCAGCTTGCTCCCTGTGCCCGGGCCTGCTGGGCCTGACAGCAGGCCTCCCTTGCCCTCAGCACCCAGGCAAGACCTTTCTAGAGCTCAGTTCCGTGCGGCTCGTGCAGGAGCTTCTCCGTCATGGCTGCAGGGGGTGCACCTTTGCCTGCCGCGTGTGCTTGGGGGTCCTGCTGCTTTCCCAGGGTTCTCGCCCTGCCCGCAAAGTCGCCTGACGTGCGCACAGTAGCCAGCACCCGGTGGACGGTGGACCCGGCACCCCATGCAGGTGTCCCCGGCTCCACGTGTGTGTCCCGGGAGGCCCCCCAGGTTTGCAGGGGACCCCTGGTTCGTGTCGCAGGCCGTGGGTGCTCCGGGCAGCGACTGTGTCCCAGGGGTTCTGTCCCGGGCTGCCGGCTCTCCGATACACGGAAACCATCTCCACTTCACTTACTAGGGCGAGAGGGTCCGTTCGCCCTTGAGATTCCGTCCTGGGGGCGGCTCGGAGCTGCCCCACGCCGCCGGCGCCGTGGTCCTCGGACGAGGTGAGGCCCAGCACGTCTTCCGCCGCGGCCAGAATCAGCCTGGGAGCCTGTGCAGAGGCCTCCCTCCGCAGAGGACGGAGAACCAGGAGAGAGGGGGTTGATCTGCGCAGAATCACGGGGTTTGTCGCGCTGGCGACGCGGGAACCCGGGGCTCACGGCGCAGTGAGGGTCCCCGGTGACCTGCCGGGGCTGGGACCCGCGGTGCTCCTGACCCCGCCTGGGCTGCTGTGCCCGGGGCCTTGTGGCTCCACCGCTTCGTCCCGGCTGCTCGCCCCACACGCAGCCCCGTGGGAGGAAGGCCTGGGAGCCGCGGCCCGCAGATTCTGGAAGCCCCTTCCTGCCCCTCCCTGCCCTCCCGCCTGCCCCCTGGAGACCCTTACAGCTGGCTCGGGTGGGGTGTGGTCGGGGCCCAGGCTGCAGCTCGGGGCCCCGGGTCGCCGCTCACCCCTGGCCTGGCCTCCGCCTGCCCGAGAGGGACGTGCTAGTGGGGAAGAGCCGCCCCCCCGCCCCCCGGATTACATCAGATTAAACCCTGGGGCTTTTTCCTGGGCCCGCAGGACAAATGAGAACCCTTGCTAGCTTTTGAAATGTTTTCAGAAAGTTCGAGGAAGAGATGCCTGCCCTTGTTCTGCCACCTGGGGGCACGCGGTGGGGGAGGGCCGTGCGCCGCCATGTGCGGGTGCCCTGCGGGAATGGGGCCCGGTCCCGGGGGTCCCTCCCGCCTCGGGGCACGTGCTTCCCGCCCGGGTTTGAGCCGAGGTGTTGCCGGTGGTGTCGCCAAGGGCAGGCTGGCGGGCAGAGGCTCTGCGCCCCACCGGGAGGCCTCAGGGCGGCCCCGCGGCCCGACCAGCGAGCTCAAGGCCTGAGAGGCCGAGGGACTATGGCCAGGGCCAGGTCCCCGGGACTTTGAATTCACGCGGCCTCGTGTTCACGTCTGTGCTTCGTCCTTTCAGTCCAGGCCTGCGTGTAGCGGGGGGACTTGATTCCCTTTGCCTCCGGGGGAGGGCTCAGCTCGTCGGTGGCCCTTCGGCCTGGGCCCCCGAGCCCCCGGATGCTCAGGGCATGCGGTCTGTGCCGGGGAGGGGACAGCAGGGAACTGCCCCTCTTCCAGAGCTTGGGGTCCCGGTTGGCCAGCGGTCGCAGGGCCAGGATCAGAGCACATCTGATTCCGTTTGGAAGTTCGTGGTTTATCAGAACGATGTCATCGCCGCGCTGGGTTTGACCCCCGGGAACCACCCTGAGGGCCCCGATCGTCTGCCCCGTTAATCAGCAGCCCAGACTTCTGTGTTGTCGCCTGCCCCGGGCTGCTAGGGCGGCGAAGACCCTGACGCCCGTCCAGGTGCTCCCTGCCCGCCGTTCTGACAGATTCGCGATATGTTAGCGCCTGCGGATGTTTCGGTCTCTGTTTTCTCACCCAGAGAACAGACTGAGGGGCAGCGGGGGAGGGACTTGGCGCCTGATGATCCCATGTCCCTGGTGTGCTGCTCCCGCCGCCTGCTGGCCCGGCCAGCTGCCCCGCCTCCCTGGTCGTCTTGTCCAGGGGCCACAGGGGTCCGGCCCCCCCGGGAGCGGGTTGGGGCGAAAGAGGAGAAGAGGGCATGTCGAGTGCTGGGGGGTCCTCGCACACGGGGACCCTCGGCGCCCTGAACAAGCTGCACCTGCTCGTCTGTTAGGTCATGTGGGGCAGTTGTGCGGCGCCGCGTGACCCAGGCAGTAGGAAGGTGCTCGTCGGCCTGGAGTCCTTGGTCCCCCCAGGACGGGGTGAGATGCCTGGCACCCCGACTCCCCGGCCGGGGCCCACGGCTGCCCGAGGGCTCCCCCGATTGCAGGGTTGTGAGTTCAAGCCCCACGTTGGGCTCCATGCTGGGCACGGGGCCTCCTTTAAATAAAAGTTACAACAGCGTTTTAGTTTCGAGATGGGCCGCTGGTTGCACTTCAGTCAGTAGGTTAATGACTTTGGAAAACCAGCCTCGTATGAAAGCCAGAGCGGACGGTCGAATCTGAGATGCAGGACACCTGGGGCCGTCCTCACCGCCGGGAGCGCGGGCGCCATCGTGTTTCTTGTTGGTTAAGGTTTCACGGACTTGGAGCATCCGGCTCCTTTTCTGAACCCTCCCCCGTTAGGGTTCCTGAGACGCAGGCCCCTTGGGAAATTGTGGGTCTGACCTCTGACCCCCGGCAGGCCTCTGGGGTGATGGCTGTCCGTCTGTCCCTGCGGGCTCCTTCCCGCAGCAAAGCCGGGGCCTCAGTACCAGCCGTTTGTAGCTGGTTCCCCTGGGAGGCGCGTCCAGAGTTGAAGTCCTGGGTGTAGCCGAGGGCCGTGCACGTGCGAAGGCCTGGTTTCCCTTTGGGGGCTGCAGGGGGGCGGGGCGAGCAGGAACACAAGCCCTGCAGGCGATCGGGGTGGGGTTGGGGTTGGCGGGGTGGGGCTGAGGTCCTGCAGGACCGTCGGGGACCCAGGCAGAGCACGGGGAGAAGCAGAGACGGTGAGGACAGGCCCGTCTCCTCTTGCCAGCGCTGTGCCAACGACACGCGGCCCGTGGGCGGGCTTTGGGGTCCGTGTGTCCTGTGGGGCAGACTTGAGAATCCTGCTGTGGTCTCCAGGTTCTAGGAGGGGTGAAGCCCTCGTGGGCTCTCGCCCGAGTATTTCCACTGTGGCAGTGAGTGGGGGCAGGGCTGAGAAGGCCACTTCGTCCTCCTGGAGCGTGAGCCTTTGGCCTCCTCAGTTTTCCCGTGAGCTGTCCTGTTCTCTGCATCGACGGCTGGTGGCTGAGAGCAGGGTCCCCAGATTCCCGAAGCGTGCCCTGGGGGTCTGACCTCTTCCCGGTTCTCAGAGCGCTGGCCCGGGGCCCGGGATCCGGGTCACAGACGCTCCGCCAGCTTCTGCTTTGCTTGGGACTTGCTCTGAGAAGGGAAAACTGAAGGGAAGTCAGGTGCGAGGTTAAGGGAACTTGCCTTATGTGATCACGCGTGTACATCCGGTTTGCTGTTGACGAGTGACCCTCGGCCGGGTCCTTAGGCTGAAGAGGGTGGTGGGGGAAGTGAAGGTGGGAGTCTTGGTGGAGGAGGAGGAGGAAGAGGAAGGGGAAGGGGAAGAGGAGGAGGAGGGATGAGCAGGTGCAGGAGGGGGAGGAGGGATGAGCAGGTGCAGGAGGAGGGATGAGCAGATGCAGGTGGAGGAGGAGGTTATGCAGGTACAGGAGGAGGAGCCGAAGGAGATGGAGGTGGGGGGGGGGGGACACAGGCGAGTGCAGGTGCGTGAATCCCAGCGTGGAACGTCCTCACGTGCTTCACCCGTGCGTGGTGCTGCGCCCTCCCCCGGCCCTGAGGTGACCGCAGCCCGGGAAACCTGCGTTCCCTGCCCCCCGCCGCGCGTGTCCGAGATCCGGGCGCCGGCGCTCCTCCCCTGGGGCCGGCAGCCACCCGCCATGGGAATGCCGCCTCCACGGACAGGGAGAGCGCGACGCTGCTGAGGCCTCTGGGGAGAAGCGTGCGTGAGATGAACAGGCTTGGGGCCGAGGTTTCTCAGAAAGCGGTGGAAATGGTGTAAACTTAGGTCGTGGCGGGAGTCGTGCAGGTGCCCTAGGGTCCCAGCGTGGGCGGGGTGTGCGTCACCTCAGGTACATTGGAGGATGTCCCCTGGCGCCTGGCAGCCACCTGCGTGATGGACACGTGCTCCTGTGCCTGGCGCTGGCACGCGCAGCGGGTGTGAGGCTGCCCACGCCTGTGCTGCTTTGGCCTCGAAGGGCGCGGAGCGGGGCGTGGACGTGCGGGGGTTTCTCGTAGATGGTAGACGGTGCTTTCCGCGTGGGGCCGGACGTGGTCCCGCCGCAGATGCGGTCAGTCGCGTGTTCTTCTCTTGCGGGAAGCTCGTCCCTCCGTGGGTTTCAATTCCGACGCGTTCGACGGCCTTACCTGGGTTGTGCAGCCCACGACCGCAGCCCCGCAAGTGTGTTCCCATCCAGGTGTTCGGGGCGTGGGCTTGCTGTGTGGCGGGGCCGGGGTCCCGGGGGCGGTGGTGGGGCCCGCGCCAGGCTGTCACTCCTGGGCCCGACGGTGGGGTTTGCTGGGGCAGCTGCGGGGAAGGCCGTGGGGGCGCTGGGCGAGCCGCGTGAGCCTTTACCCCCCGCAGCCCGGGGGTGGGCGTCCCTGGACGGGCCCTGGCCCCGGCCCACAGCCGCCCCCAGCGGCGGCAGCGGCATGGGTGGTTTGGTGCCCATGGAGCGTGGACGTTTGCGTGGATGTTTCCGTTTCCACGTTTTGCTGGTTGAAGACGTTTCGCGTCCCCTCGCGACGTGCCCTTTGGGTTGTGTAGCGAGTGAGGCAGGGCGCCCTTGTCTGTTCAGGTCCCCGAGGAGGTCGTGCGGCGGGCGGGGCCTCCCCGACACCACGAGAGACAGGTGTCGCCTGCGGACCTTGCGTCTGCTGTTTGGTGTCGGGGGCAGCGCCTGCTCTCACGGCCGAGTCTACCGCCGGACACCCCTTGCTCCGCGCTCTCCTTTCCTCCTCCGAGCCCGTGTGACGCCGCCGCCAGCCGGCCCCACGGAAGCGCAGGTGCACGAGGGCACACAGGCAGCGGGCACCCCAGGGGCTGGCTCAGAGTGTGCCTGCGGCCGATGCGCGGTCCTTACCCGGCAGGCCCCATGCTGACCGCGACACTGCCAGTCACTGAGACCCCCCGCCCCAACGCTCGCCAGGGCCTCTTGCTTTTTTAAGTAAGGAAACTGCTCCATCCACCCCGTGAACGTTCCCCATCTCGAGAGCCGGGTCCGACGTGGGCCTCGGGTGCTGGTGGCACCCAGTGTGGCAACGAGCCATTCAGGGCCCCTGCACAGGCTGTGCGGGCGGCTGACGCGCACGGGTCTCCCTCTGGGTGGGCCTGGGACACGCTCTTCTTGCTGGTTGGGGTGCGCCCTGTGACAGCGCTCCGTGGCCCCCTCCTCCCCCTCCCTGCACCCTCACCATCTCCTTGGGGAGCCCCCTTCTCCCCCTCCCTGCACCCTCACCATCTCTCTGGGGGGGCAGAGGCATCCCTGTCCCACATCTGGGGACGTCAGTGAGCAGGGAGGGGTGTGCACTGGCCAACTCGTCCTCCTTACCTTCCGCTGTGGATTAAAGAGCACCGCAGCACTGGGAGTGCGAGACCATTTCATCTGGGCTGTCAGAGAAGGCTCCAGAAGGAGGTGGCTTCCCGGCAGGGCCTGGGGGATGAGCGCGCAGAGCGTGTGGAGGGCCAGGCAGAGAACGTTCCAGGTAGCTCAGCGTCCCCAGGCAGAGCAGGACGGGGAGGCCTGCCCGTGGTGAGCTGTGCCTTTGAACTGGAGGGAAGCCAGGTGGAAGGCGGCTGCTGGAACCTTCCATGGAAGCGAACCACGCGGGGTGAGGAGCTGGGGCTCCACCCACCCCCGGAGTCGGGAGCTCACGGCCCGCAGGCCTGGAGTCTGCATCTCCCAGCAGTGCTTCCTGGAGGGGCTGGCGCCCTGGGCTGAGACCTAACAGTGACACCCGCTGCCCTGCCCGCCAGGACCCGGCCTCACACCCCAGCGCGAGGTGCTTTTTCCACGTGATCTTTGAAACTTTGGGCTCTTGGGTAGCAGAGCGGGGGCGAGAAGCACCTGCCTCCATGGGCAGGGGTCTCTGCGTGTCGGGGGGCGAGAGAGAGAGCGCTCCAGGGAAGGGGCTGGAGGCCTCTGGACAAGCCTGGGCCCAGCAAGAGGCAGAAGGAGTGAGGCTGGGGGGGCGGTGGGCACTCACCACCCCTGGAAGTGTGACACAGCAAGGAACCTTCTAGAAGACAGCACCGCCCAGCTGGAGGATCAGTCCCTCATCCCGTCTTCCCCTCACTCTCCCCACAGCCGAGTCCTGTGGGGCCCCTGGATCCCGCCCCTGCGGGGTCATCAGCCCCTGTCCTGGCCCCCCGACGTGGGTGGGAAGATATCCGCAAAGTTACCCCATCTGGAGGCCACTGCGCCTCCTCTCAGGGAGGCAGGATTCCTGCCCCACCGCTCTGGATGCCGCCTCTGACTTCAGAGACTCTTTCTCCAGCCGAGGGGGGCTGGGGTCCCGGCCCAGATAGCGATGTGACCCGCCGCTGGCAGAGGGGCTCGCCCGGGCGCCCAGCTCCCCTCCAGGTAGGCAGCCCAGGCCCTAAGGGCCTTGGTCAAGGGACACCCGCCCTCGCCGCTGGCAGCCGCTTGGCCCAAATCCTGGACTCGGCCCCCAAGGCCGTGGGGCGGGCGGACGCCCTGCTGTGCTGGCTGCTGACCCCACGGGAGGCCCGCTGACCTGGACCCGCACCAACGGGACCGAGCCGCCCAGGGGCAAGCCCACAAGCCCACCACTCCTGTCCCCGTGTCCACGACCCCGAGCCGGGCCCAGGGCCACCGTTGGCCTCTGGAGAGCGCAGGGACGTTCGCGCCCGGCCTTGCACGCCGGCTTTGTGCTATAGACACTAGCGTTTTTCGTACTATGATGCCTTTTCCCGCTTCTTGGGGTAAGAGGCTTCTTGTCTGTAGCTTCTACCTGTTGAGGTTTTTATGTTTGTTTTTTGTTTGTTTTTGAGTCTTACGTACGAGACACACGGACACCAAAGGACGGTTAGTTGGACTGAGATTCCGGTTTCGCGGGACGTCCTGTGTCTGCATTTGCTAAACCCGGTGACAAAGTTGCCTAAATGAGGTCTAGAGGTTACTTGTCTTCCACGTAGACGTCTCCACGGGGTCAGGCGTGCTTCCACTGACAAGGGGGTGCTCAGGGACCGCGGTACGTGCAGGGGGTGACGGGGTCTGGGACGGGGACAGAGTCTGCGCAGGGGACGCCGCAGCAGGACAGGCTGGGTGGGGCCTGGGCTCCAGGGAGGCTGTGTCCCTGGTTTACCCTCTCCCGGCGCACATCTGATTTCAACTGGATGGCTCACCAGCAGCGCCCGTACCCGTAGTGGGTCGCACTGCTCCTTTGCGTGGAAGTAAATACTCCAGAAGAGAAGGTGTACTCGCTTAGGCGACCCTTGAAACGAAGCTAGAAGAACAGGGCGATCCACGCAGGAGCAGCAACAGGGGACGTGTGTGCCAGGGACCAGGTGTCAGAGGCCGTGCAGGTGGAGATCATGGCCGCGGCCCAGGAACGGCTCATGTGGGGCCCACGTGTGACTGTGGGATGAAGGCGACCTTCCGGGTCGGGCACAGCGGGTTTCTGGTCTCCCCTCTTCCCGTCCGCGTGAGCTAAGGTCTGAGACATGAACGGGGAACACCCCCAGCTGGAAGAAAGGCCAGGACAGAACCTCCGCGGGGGCTCTCCGGTTTCCTCGAGGGGATGAGGGCGGCGGTCACCTGCAGAGGGACCCCAGAAACGAGGCTCAGGGCACCTGCTTACGCTCAATTGCATTTCTGAGAATCAACCATTCCGTTAAAACCACAGGCCAACGGGATGGGAAAGGCGTTTATGACACGCGTGGGCCAACTGCTCCCTGCGCGTGGGGGCTCATGCAGGAAGAGCCCTGACGAGCAAGCCGGGGTCTGGGGCTTGGAGGGCGGCGCGTCCCTGAGCCCTGGCTTGGCACTTGGTGCTGAGCGTGAACCCTCCAGCCACCCCGGGGGGGTCACCTCCCTGTGTCACAGCTGCACCGACAGGTTGACTCAGACTCCAGAGACCCGGCCCCACGGAGCTCGGCTCCTGAGGGCGGGTGGGCTTGGCTTGATGGCAAAGCCCTCGGGCCCTCCGGCGCCCCTGCAGCTGACCCGTCACAGGGGGTCCCGGGGAAGCAGGACAAGGGCTAAGAAGCTCTGGAGAATGGTCAGCCTCCGTATTGAAGACCCGCATTGAGGGACACCCGGGGGGCTCAGTGGTTGAGCATCTGCCTTTGGCCCAGGGCGTGACCCCAGGGTCCTGGGATCGAGTCCCACGTCGGGCTCCTTGTGAAGAGCCTGCTTCTCCCTCTGCCTGTGTCTCTGCCTCTCTCTGTGTCTCTCATGAATAAATAAATAAATAAAATATTTTAAAAGACCCGCATTGAAAACCACAGGTCCAGGCCATGGTTTAGCTCCGGGATTGGCCAGAAAAATTTCCCGAAAAATCAGCAGTCTCTGTCCGCCGCAGATGCTATGAAACGGTCAGTTCTCCTCTATTTTGGGTGGAAGGGTGAAGTGCGTGGACAAGATTCTTGACTACGTATCTAGGCTCAGAGCAAAAAAATAAAAAAATAAAAATAAAAATACGTGGGAAGCCTTTGGCCCAGTGGTTCTACTGCTTCCTGGGATCCGATGCAAATAATTGGAGATGTGGACAGACTCGGACACGCCGAGTTGTTGATTAGATTGTTACTGATGCTGAGGCTTGCAAGGGCTGCAGGTGTTGACTAGAGTCACTTAGTATCTGGGGAAAAAAAAATTTACCAAGGTTTTAAAATAGCATCTTGTGTTAATGGAGGAGGGGGAGAGGCAGGACCGCGATCATTCACCCCGGTGATTTCCAGGGTCCCGCGGTGCACACCGGCCGTGCAGAGTCCACGGGTGTGCAGCCTGTTACCCTACCTGCTGTCCTCGGACTCAGGCTCATTCTTATTGTACCTCTGCTCTGTTTCCCAAAAAAATGGCCTGCGTGTTTTAAAATCTGGAGGAGAAAAAAAAATATTTACCCCCGGTGGTAAAGAGCGGATTGGGAGGATGGATGCTGGCCGTGGCATTGCAGACACGAGGCGGGGGGCCTCAGCACGGGGGCTGCGCTGCAGGTGGGGGTCCGGGCGCCGGGCGGCATCAGGTTGTGCACTGACCTGACCACCCGGCTCTGTCCTCGGCACCTCGGCGGGGCTCCCGGGTGGCTTCGCTCCTGCCTCCGGACCCCGTGTCCTGCAGGCCAGCCCTCCCCTCATTCCTAACCAGGAGCTTGGTCCTTCTCTGGCCGCGCGCTTACCGGTACGGCGCGGATTCACGGGGTCACCCCGCTCGTCCCCGCCGTGGAGCGGCCCAGGGCTTGGCAGCGCCGAGGGAGATGCCCTGCGGCCGTGGGGAATTTCAGAACGACGGGCTCAAGTTTAGCGACACGTGTCACTTGATGAGGAATCCCGTTTTCCATCAGGGTCGCTTGTAACCCCCACGTGGTCCGAGTGTAGCCTGTACGTTCCCGGCGAGAAACTCCCACGCCGCCCGCAGAGCAACCGCCTTTGTGCGTTTCTTCTTGTCTCCGGGGGGGACAGACCGAAACCTGATGGGGTCCCCTCCCCGGGGGAGGGGACAGAGGTTCATTTGAATTTTCGCTCTAGCATCTAGATTCCCGGAGTTAGCAAGTATCACATCTGTGATTAAACAGCAAAAAGAAAGAGACAGTTTTCGGGGACGGACGAGCAGTGCAGATCGCGCTTGCACGCTGGGGCTCGGATCCGTTTGCCCCAGGTTTCCCGGGGGGCGGTGTGGCTGTGGGGTAGGTGTTGGCGGGCTCACCCTTCTGGACCCTCCCCAGTGCCGCAAACCTGCCTCCCCAGCACGGCATCGAGCAGACCCACGCACATGGACACGCGGGTTGGTGTTGGCACAGCGGAGGGGGTGGGGTATCGTCCGCCCGTTTCTGTTCCCCGGCGAAGCCTCTGGACAGAGAACCACCTGCTGGGGAGCGTCCGGGTGAGAAAGCAACGAGTCAAAACCAATGAGCTTCTCTGAGTTTCTCGGGCAGCTTTGGCAGGAAGCCGCGTGGACCCTGGAGCACCCCCACCCCCAGCCGGGGATCTGATCCCAGGCCTGCCCCCTCCAGCGGGGGACAGGAAGGTGGACGTGACCCTCTGCGCCCTAGGTCCTTGTCTGTAGGGTAGGAGCCCAGCCCGGCGCTGCACGCTCTGCACGCACGTTGGCTCCTGCTGGCACACGCACGCGGGTTGTCGCACCTGCAACCGTCTGCGGTACCACGAGGCTCCTTCGCACCGTAGGGATGAGGTTGCTGCATCGGCTGCTGTCTGTACCGACACGTCGGCAGCACAGGAGATGGGCCTCGCAGGCACGGTTCTGACCCCTAACTGGCCGGCGATCCGTGCGCCCTGTAAGAATTCCAGAATCTCTTGAATCTGGAAGAGAAATTTGACCCCTTCCTACCCCAAGGTAATCCCTGCTAGTATTTTCTGAATGTGTAAATATGAAGAGGCCCAGTCTCTTTTCTCACATTTTAACCCGTCTCTCGTTGGCTTGGTTATGGCCTCATGAAGATGTTCTTTCCAGAGTCGGTAGCGACGTTGCCGTGTTAACTTACGCCTGAAATTGTTGTTCCCCTCCTGACGTCTGAACGAAGTGCCCCCGGGCCCCTCTGCTTTGCGGAGGGGCCGACCATAAAGCAGTCTCCGAGTGTTTCCTAGCAGATAACAGACCGCCCAGGGCTTGATTACCAGTAATTGTTGCAGAAAATGCACGTGCTCCCCGGAATGCTAATTATTTACATGCATTGCTTAAATCCAGCGGTTGGCAATAACTCTTTCTGGATTGCTGTTCAGGCAAAGCAGTTTAAGCCAGAAACCTAGAGTAACTTCTCTTCCGGCTCCCTTGCGAAGCAGGTGGCACCTTTTTGTGATTAACTTCCCTTTGACGGTGTATTTTAAACAAGGGCCATTTAAGCCCAAGGAGGTGAATAAATTCAAGGAGTTGAGGGAGGAGGAGGAAATGCGGGGGATGGGGACCGTGGCCCAGGGTGGCTGCTGCTTCTGACCACAGCCTTCGTGCTTCTGTCTCCCGCAGGACCAGGTGGAGCAGACGCCCCCGCCGAGTCCACGAGACCTGGCAGGACCAGGCTTCCCGGCGCCGGCCGACCGGCTCACAGGCCACCAGGGTAAGGGACGCCGGCAGCTGGAGCCGGGGCCGTGGCCCAGCACCTGTGCAGAGGCGTCGGGCCCTGCAGGCGAGGAAGTTGTTCTTGCACTCGCACCCGGAGATTCGGGCCTTGGCTCGGTTCCCCTTTCAGGGAAACACGCTCTAAAACGGGGGGTGGGGGCAGCTCGATCGTGGGATCTTCTCGTACAGGCGGCCCCTGCTTTTCGAAAGCGTGTTTCATGCAACTTGGCTTCTCCAAGAGACCTGCCGACCTGCCTTCTTCGTGCCCACCTGTATTTACTGACCCGGAGAAATCCAAAAAGGATTTCTGCTTTGGGAAAAAAAAAAAAGACTCAGCGTTGCTTTTGTGGGGAGCTGTTCTTGAGGCGGCAGGCGCCCAGCAGGACAGAGGCCCCAGCGGGCTCCCAGCCTTGTGGCGTCCGGGCCCCAGAGCTGCAAGCACCTGGGCTTCACCACCACCGCCCCCCGCCCCCTGCCCCTGCCGTGTTCTGTTCATCCGTGAGCAAGATGCGCCTTCAGGCATCGGAGAAGGCTGAGGGAGGTGGGTGTTGGCTCTCAGAACGCTCGCAGAATTTGTCCAGTGAATTAATGGTAATTGGCTCTTTCCTTTACACCCTCCCAGCTACGGTGGGGCGTCATAGGCACGCTGCACCCCCAAAAAGCGGGGGGAAACCCTGTGTTTCTGTTTAGTGGGCCCAACTTGACAGTCACGCCCCATGAGTTATCTCAGGATACAGCGTAAAGGCACCTGGACGTTACCTGGGGGGGCTCCTCGTGGGGAGGTCCTCTTGACTTCGGCATGTTTGTGTTGGCACTTAGGCTGGTTTTGTGTGTCTGTGCTCTTGGTGATTGTCTACCTTGCTGTGATTCCTTCTGTTCTCGTTCTGTAAATTTCTGGATGGGCTCATCACGGGAGAGAAAGGACGGGGATTAAAGGCAAATCACGTCTAACGGCGCACACTTTGCTCCCGGGTGGGCAGCCCGGGGAGGGATCGGGAAATACGCAACTGGCTCATGGTTTGGGTTCCCAGGGAGCTTAAGTACAATAAACTGTCAGGTTTAGGACTGGGAGGAATTAGAATAATCAGAATTTTTAAATTGCTTAATTACAAAGGGGTTGAAATTTAGCAAAAATAAAAGCTGGGAGCTTCCCGTGTGGTCAAAAAGATTTTTTTAAAAAATCTTATTTATTGATGAGAGAGAGAGAGAGAGAGAGAGGCAGAGACACAGGCAGAGGGAGAAGCAGGCTGCATGCAGGGAGCCCGACGTGGGACTCGATCCCAGGACTCTGGGGTCGCGACCTGAGCTGAAGGCAGGTGCTCCACCCCTGAGCCACCCAGGGGCCCCAAAAAGATGTTTTCTCAAGTGTTAGAAGATGTGTGAAACAGGATTTTCTGTATCAGGCATAATGTGAGGCACCGTTTTTGAAAACTTGCAACGCAAAAGAGCACCAATTAATGCTGGCTTTGAAACTTAGGAACATTTTAATTTATTGCATTCCACTGCTTACCACTGGTCTCATTTAAACTGAGATCATCTAAGTTTCGGCATTAACATTCATATGGAAATCCGCTTTGACGCTCTAATCAAAAAGTCAGAAAAAAACTACATCAGAAGAACTTTTTAAAGCCTAAAGCTTTTTTTTTAAGGTTTGAAAATCTGGAGGGTGTGCATTCACATATCCCATAGATCTGACACCGGCTTGGGCAGTGGCAGTGAGGGCTGAGCACAGACGGCGGAGCGGGCTTCAAGCAGTACAGAGCGGATTCCCTTCTTGGCTCCAGGGTTACTTGCTGAGCATCTGATGCGTCCCAGCTCCTGAAGCAGAGATGAAGGGAACGGATGGATGTGTCGCCACTCGAGGCTTTGAGCACCTTTCCGTCCAGTCCTCATTAATTCGGCACACGTAGCACGTAAAACAGTGTAAAACAGGAAAATCAGAAGGACTCAACCTGGCTGTGCCCCGGGGCAGGTGTTTTTACTGAGGGAGCAGCGCCCAGGCTATTTCCAGCGGCCTGCGGGGCCACTACCCACGGAGGGCGGTTCGGGTCGGGCGGCCGGGCGCAGCCCATGGGGGTCCAGATCGCCGGTGTCCACAGGCAGCAGAGTGGGCCTGACCAGGGCTTCGATTTTGTGTGCGTCGTGCTCAGGGAGGTGAACGAAACCACAGTGTCGCGAAGGGCAAAGCGAAGCACACTGGGAAGAAATGGCAGGAACAGGTCAGGTGGGTGTGAGAGAGTCCACGTTTTAGAAGTGAAATATATGGTTATTGGCTTTGTAAAAATGCTGGATTCAGTTTAAGGAGGATTAACGAGCCAGTGTCACCTCCCTACATCACGGAGAGAGCTGGGAAAACAGGAGCTGGCTTCCATGTGCCCAAGTGGGCACATAGACGGGGGACTTGGAAGAGAGGCTGCTGGAGATTGGCCAGAACTGAGAAGACGGTCCCCAAAGCATGCTCTGAGAACTAAAAGGAAAAGGGAAGATAATCCAAGTCTGGAGGCATCTAGCAAGATTCCAGAAAGCGAGAGGCAGAGAGAAGGTCTGCAGGGAAAACGCAGACTTCCCAGCACCCGAACGACCGCCGGGGGGCAGCCCACCCGGGCACAGTGAGTGCCAGGGGAGAGCGTGGGGTGTTGTCAGGGTGCTGCGGGGAAGTCCCCACCCGTCTGCAAGCTTACACCGCACACTGAAAGCAGAAGAAAGCCTTCCAGGCAACGATTGAGAGAATTTGCTAACTGGCAGTCTTGTCTGAAAGGTTTATTGAAAGTTGCACTTCGGAAAGATCGAGAATGTCTTGCAAGATGCAGACTATATGGGACACAGTCGTGCGCAGAGAAAGGAACGCGATGTCGTACAAATTGTTAAACTAAGGTTTGACTTGCAATAATTAGACGCTCTGAATGTGTGTCTTTTGACGCATAAAGTTGCAGGCGTGGTTGTATCATAATAAGACCCCAGTTCGGAGAAGCAGAACATACAATGATTTGAGGGTGCATTGGGAAAAAGTATCTTTAGTTACATATTTTAAAGATTATTTATTTGGGGGCGGGGGGAGAGGGAGAAGAATCTTAAAACTCCCTGCTCAGCACAGAGCCTGAGACAGGGCTCAGTCTCACCACCCAGAGATCATGACCTGAGCCGAAATCAAGTATTGGACTCTCAACCACCTGAGCCACCCGGTTAGTTACATATCTTAAAATCTTAGTTACATATTTTGCAACTTAGTTACAACTAAAATATTGGTTAATTAATTACTGAAAGAAAAAACATAGTTTCCAACCTAGCAAAAAAAGATATAAGGGAATCTATATTTAATAGAAACAACCAACATCAATAGAAAAGGAAGAAGAACAAGATGAGAAATAAAAAAAGATGTCAAGCAGAGACAAAATAAGATTGTCGTGTGATTCCAGGTGTATCTGTAACCGTATTAACAGGCTGGATTTAGTAGAAATGTACAGAACCCTGTACCCAACAGACTCTTGATTCTCTTCTGAAATCTGTGTAACTTATTAAAAAGTTGACCACATATGGGAAACTGCACTCAATTTTATTTTTTAATTTACTTTTTGCACTACATTTTAAGCCATCTGTTTCATACAAGCCCCGTTCTTTGACCCAGTGTGATTAAATCAGAAACCGACAGAAAAAGTTCAAAACAAAAACAGGTAAACGTGTGTTTGGAAACTTTTAACGCACACGCCACTTGTGGATCACGGAGGAAATCACCATGAAAGTAGCAGGCCTTTAGAATGAAAAAATGAGTGTACTGCAGGGAGAAAATTATATAAGGCTGAAAAAAAAACCGTATCCGAGCCACCATTTCTACTCTTGGAAGCAGAATGGAAATTAGGAGCATGGGGATCCCTGGGTGGCTCAGCGGTTTAGCACCTGCCTTTGACCCGGGGTGTGATCCTGGAGACCTGGGATCGAGTCCCATGTCGGGCTCCCAGCATGGAGTCTGCTTCTCCTCCGGCCTGTGTCTCTGCCTCTCTCTCTCTCTCTCTATGTCTATCATGAATGGATAAATAAAATCTTAAAAAAAAAAAAAAGAAATTAGGAGCATGACAAATGAATAACCCTAAGGAACATAGAGCACGTGGTTACAAAAACCAAGATCAGAAGTTACGAGAATGATGAGAAATGTGTGAGGTAGGTAGGAACAAAGCCGAAAGCCAGTCTTTTGTAAAATCTGCACAACTGCAGACGTCTAGCGCAGACGCCCAGGAGGAGGGGTGGGCACCCAGGAAAGCCACATGGGGAGCAGGCCAGAGAGTCCAAACAGTAACACAAGAAAACCATCGACGACTCCTTGCCTCTAACTGCGAACATGTGAGAAGAGTGGATATTGGAGCGCAGAAGCATAAAAACAGAATTGCAACACCCAGCGCTGACCAGGGTGTGCAGCCGCAGGAGCTCGCGCCCGTCGTCGGGAATGCAGGACGGCACAGCGCTTCGGAGGGCGGCGTGTCACCAAGCTTCCTCTGACCATGTGATCCCGCACCTTGGTGTTTGCTCAGAAGAGCCGAAAACATACGTCCGCACAGATGCCTGCACGGGGACGTGGAACGCTGCCTTATTCAGAATTGTCGAAAAGCTTGGAGGCAGCCACGACGCCCTTCGTTGGATGAACGGATCGATAAGCTGCTCCGTCCAGACAAGGCAACGCTCCTCTGCGCTGAGAAGAAATGAGCTCTCAAGTCTCAGAGGGCCGGGGAGGCCGGGGTAGGTATCGCTGCGTGGAAGCCAGTCGAAAACAGCGACGTGCTGTAGGAGTCCCGCTCTGTGATGTTCTAGAAGAGGAAAGACCGTGGAGACAGTACGGGGACCAGCGGTTGCCAGGGTGGCAGTGGGGAAACGTGGGAACGGGGCAGAGAGCTTTAGAGGAGTGACGGTACCGCCTACGAGGTGGTAAGGGTGGGCCCGTTGCCGTGGGTCAGACAGACGGGTTCATCTACGGTTACAAAAAGGACTGTTCCGGTGAGTGAGGTTGACCATGGGGAGGCATGTTGTAGGGGGCAGTGGGGATGCGGGCGACGGCCATAGCCTCCTCTGAATTTTGTTGTCGACCTGAAACTGCTCTCAACAGATAGTCTTAAAACAAATAAACAAACAAAAAACAAAACAAAACAAAAAAACCTGACCCCCGTTAGAAAGAAAAACAAAAAAAAAAAGAAAAACTAACCTGCAGATTACCTAAGAAAACCAAGACTAGGGCAGCCGGGGTGGCTCACTGGTTTAGCGCCGCCTTCAGCCCAGCGCATGATCCTGGGGTCCCGGGATCGAGTCCCGCGTCAGGCTCCCTGCATGGAGCCTGCTTCTCCCTCTGCCTGTGTCTCTGCCTCTCTCTCTCTCTCTGCATCTCTCATGAATAAATAAATAAAATCTTTTTTTAATATTATTTATTTATTTATTCACGAGAGACGCAGAGCATGAGAGAGAGAGAGGCAGAGATACAGGCAGAGGGAGAAGCAGGCTCCCCATAGGGAGCCTGATGTGGGACTTGATCCTGGGTCTCCAGGATCACAACCCAGGCTGAAGGCGGCGCTAAACCATGAGCCACCGGGCTGCCCCTAAATAAATAAAATCTTAAAGAAAAAAGAAAACCAAGACTGTTTCTCCTGTATAATGTGTGTGAAATACCAGGTGGCAGGACAGGATGCATAGTATAGCTCTGTAGGCAGTGCACACTGCACCCAAAAGTGTTAGGGACACAATTCAGAAGAAATAAGGAAGAGTTGAAAGAGGAAAACAAAATAAAACATAATTCCACTCTGGGCAAAATGTGAAATCTTTTTTGTTTTTTTAAAGGTTTTATTTATTCATGAGAGGCAGAGACACAGGCAGAGGGAGACGCAGGCTCCATTCAGGGAGCTGGACGCAGGACTCGATCCCAGGACCCCAGGGTCATGCCCTGAGCCGAAGGCAGATGTTCAACCACTGAGCCCCCCCGGACGTCCCCACAAAATATAAAATTTTTTTTTTTTGTATATTTTTATTGGAGTTTGATTTGCCCAAAATATAAAATCTTAATCAGGAAGTAACTCTGGTGGAATGGAGCCCGTGATCAATACCATTGCCTCAAAAATGCTTGGGGGTTTTGCGGACGAGTGTCAGCGGACCTTCAAGGAGGAAGTCAGTGCTGTCTCCCAGGAGCTGTCGGAGGGGGAGGCCAGCGCGCTCCCGCTCATCTTTTTTTTTTTTTTTTAAGATTTTATCTATTTATACATGAGAGACATAGAGAGGCAGAGACACAGGAGGAGGGAGAAGCAGGCTCCATGCCGGGAGCCCAATGCGGGACTGGATCCCGGGACCCCAGGATCGTGCCCTGGGCCAAAGGCAGGCGCCAAACCGCTGGGCCCCCCAGGGATCCCCCGCTCCCGCTCATCGTACAGTGCTCTGCAGCTTTGCACAAGACAGCACAGAAGTCCACGCGTGCACGTATTCCACATTCCCCTACAACCGGGAGGTCCGTGTAAAGCATTAGTCACGTGTAGCCATTTGCCTTAAATTAAACATTGAACAATGTCACGACTGAGTTGGGTTATTACAGTCTTGCAAGGATGTTTCCCAGTGTCAAAGGCGAGGACGGTAACACACTCGGAGACCTAGGGGGGACAGTGACCGTCTCAGCGGCGCCCGCGGGATTACACAGTTCTCCACTCATTAATACAGCGCAAAGGAGAAGAGCAGACCCTCAGCCGGTTCTCTAAGGGACTTCGGGATCTGTCAGAAGTACGCGGCATCCCTCGCGCACAGGAATAGTATTAGTCGCGTCCATGAAAACACAGAATCACACCCGAGGGCCGGCTGTGCCTGCAGGTCTTCGTGCAACGGCACATGGAGGCCGACGTGCGGACACCAAAATGGCAATGAAATCGGTGGCTGTTTGCAAACTACCCGGACAGAAAACCCACACAGACTTACAGGCTTTTATAACGAGTGAGTTCTGGGGCCCCTGGAGGCTCAGTCGGGCAAGCATGTGCTTTCTGCTCAGGTCCTGATCACGGGGTCCCGGGATCGAGTCCCACCTTGGGCTCCCTGCTCAGCAAGGCGCCCGCGTCTCCCCTGCCCTTCCGCCCACTCATGCTCGCTCGCTCTCACTCTCAAATAAATCCGTTTATATGTTTTTCTCTGTAAAAGAAAAGTAAAATGAGTGAGCTCCCCAAGCTGGCAGACACAGTGCGATCAGATCATTGTAGCAATCGGAAGCCATCAAGAGGCCTGGTGTAAAAGGAAATCCCACTGACAGTAGTAACAGAACCAGAAGGTAGCTAGGAGTAGATTCAGCAGGATGGCCTGACCTTGTAAGTTCCTGCTGAAGGACATAAAAAAAAAAAAGGCATCAACAATTAGAGCCCTATCCCACGATCACAAATCAGAGAGCGAAGATGTCGTGTATCATCAGATTTATCTCTAGATTTAATGAACGTGCAACCATGTTTTGCAGTTTGGGAACGACTTGTCACATGGCTCCTAACTTTATTTGTAAGGTTTTTACTTTTAAGTCCTCTCTACACCCAACATGGGACTCGAACCCACCACCCGGAGATCAGAAGTCACAAGCTCCACAGACTGAGCCAGCCCCGTGCCCCACATGGCTCATAACTTTAATGGGGATGAGCGATGACAACAAGGCCCCTTTAGGGGCCATCACAGTTAGGGATTCACGGACACACGGACCTAAGGACCAGCATAGACGTGCCGTGAAGAGACCCACACGTCTACAGAGAAGTCCTGGCCCAGCGCAGCGGGGTGGGCTGGATCCGCCCCCCCCCCCCCCCCTGTACTATCCTTAATCATCAATTTCAGGTCAGTTAAATCTCTGCAAGTAGAAACAGCATTTAAAAAAAAAAAAGTTCATCTAAGAAGAACAACTAGTGAGAATCTTTATGCCTTCAGCCCAGAAGTAAATCCCTCCACAACCCCTAGCGCAGTGGTAATGGGAGAGTGATGTCTGAGTACACGACGCATCGCGTCTGTGCGGGGACGTCACGCACGGAAAACACTAGTCGGGGACGCCCGGGTGGCTCAGGGGTTGAGCACCTGCCTTTGGCTCGGGGTGAGATCCTGGAGTCCCAGGATCGAGTCCCACATCGGGCTCCTTGCATGGAGCCTGCTTCTCCCTCTGCCTGTGTCTCTGCCTCTCTCTCTGGGTCTCTCATGAATGAATAAATAAAATCTTAAACAAAAAAAAAAAAAAAAAGGGAAACACTAGCCAGCATACTTGCTCCGGCCTGGGAAGGAGGGCAGCAGTGCCCTTAGGGCGCAGGTACTGTTAGTATCCTCAGTCTATTTTTAAAGCCCTATGGATAAGGGAAAGCATCAGATAGGAAAGCTGGCGAAAGGCACGCACGGGGAAGGACGCTGCTTGTGTTTGCAGCCGACATGCAGGTCACGCGGAGGACGGGACGGCGGCCGAGCTGGGGGGAGGGGGGCAGTGGGGCTCCAGGTCTAGGAACAGGACAGAAGGGCACACGTCCCTCTTTCAAGTCCAGGTGCCACCTGCTTTTGTTGCCAGGGGCATCCTCCAGCCCCAGGTGTGTACCGAGCAGGCTTGGCATGCAGCTCTGGCTGGCTGTCCCCCGCCCCGGCCGCCGTCGGGGTCAGCACACCTGCGGCCCCCCTGCTGCCCGCTCCCAGCTGCCCCTTCCCAGGTTCAGCACTCGAGTTCCTCTTAACTAGAGGCCCTGAGACCCCATGGCAATTTGACGGCGATCCAGGGCTGTTGCCCGGCCCCCTCGACGTGCACGGCACATCCGGACGCTCTGGGTACAGGCCTTCGGGTTTGCACGACGCCTCTGATATCAAGTTGGCTGGTTCTTGGCCAGGGACCTGGTGTTTGAAACAAAAGATTCACCATGACTTTCCTTGACCTGTTCTCTCTCTCTGGCAGAGAGGATTTAACGCTCTTGTTTTATTAGCTTCTTCCAGCGTAAGCAGCTTATTTTCGTGTGGCCCTTGCTGCAGATGCTTCACGCGTGCCCCGGCTGCACGCTGCAGGAAGGGATGCATTTTCCTTTGAAAGCCAGTGGTTTTATGACAGCTACAGTTGCTCTGGATGGTTTGTTTTTTGTTTTTTTTTTAAAGATGCGTGTCTATTGTGGTAAAAATATATACGACATAAAATTGGTGGTTTTACCTACTGGAAGTGCGCACGTCAGTGGCATTCATCGTAGAGTGACGCGATGACTAGCACCATCTATTTCACTCCAAACAGGAGCTCTGTGCATATTAAAGCTGTAACCCCACGCTGCCGTCTCTGTGGTCCTGCCCCTTGCAGTCACGGCACAGAAGGGGAGTCGTTAGAATGTTCTCCACGTCTGCCATCTTTGGCGGAGCAGGGTATCTCGCAGGTTCCTCGTGGACACAGTGGATCACAATCCCATTCCTTCTGTGGTTGGATACGGTTGGAAGGTGCACACGGCATGTCGGGGTCCATCTGTCAGCCTGCCCTGGGCCGCGTCCACCGGTCACGCTGTGGCAGGAGGCACAGGTGTACCGTACCTGTTGAGTCCCTGCTCTCCGGTCCTTTGAAAGGGTCTCTGCTCAGGAGTGGAGTTAATAACATGCTCATTCTGGATTTAGCTTTTTTTTTTTTTTTTTTTTTTTAAGATTTTATTTATTCATAGAGAGAGAGAGAGAGAGGCAGAGACACAGGCAGAGGGAGAAGCAGGCTCCACGCAGGGAGCCTGACGTGGGACTCAATCCCGGGTCTCCAGGATCATGCCCTGGGCTGAAGGCGGGCGCTAAACTGTGCCACCAAGGCCGCCCCGATTTAGCTTTTTCTTGACTGTATTTTGATAACATGAGATTTCAGAGGACGGAGTAGAAGTTTGGCCTTTTCTCATTTTAAACAAGGTGTTTCTGGGCCCCCCGGGGGGCTCCGTGGTGAAGCGCCTGCCTTGGGCTCACGTCATGATCCCGGGGTCCTGGGATGGAGCCCCACATCGGGCTCCCTGCTCAGCAGGGGGGTCTGCTGCTCCCTCTGCCTCTGCCCCTCCTCCCTGCTTGTGTTCTCTCGCTTGCTCGCTCACTCTGTCTCTTAAATAAATATTTAAAAGAAACTATAACGCTGTTTCTGACGGCTCTTCCTGCCTGCCGCTGAAGCTGGGTTGTGTGGCCCTTCCCTCCCCAGGGCCCAGCTGAACAGAGATGCCCCAAGGAGCTGAGACAGGTTTCTAGTCCATGCATGAAGGTGCCTGGCGTTGTCTGCAGCCTATTTCAGGACCACGGGCCGTTTGGAGACAGGGATGTGTGAGCATCACAGGGAGGCCTCCAAGATGAATTGCCAAGATTGTGCACGGGGCCCCGAGTCCTACATCCGGGGACCCGGGAGCTCCTGTGGAGACACCAGACGCCAGCCCTTGGCCCTGGAATTGTTGGCTGCCCGCCGGTCCTGGCCTCCCACACCCCTGTCCGACCCGACCCGCGCCTGCTGTCTTCTGGCCGCAGCTTCTTTCTTGGTCCTCCGCAAGCGGCAGGCATGGGTGGTTGGCGTGCGGTTTCACTGTGCAGAGCCACGCCTGGCGAGATGTGCAGCGGGGTGATTCAGAGCTCCTCGGGTCTCGTTGGACCATCCGTTTGCCAAGTGGAGGAGACAGAAGGAGAAAAGGATGCCGGTCGGGAGGTGAAGTAGATCAAGAAAGATTGTTTGGTTTCGTGTCTTGCCCGACAGGGAGCCTTGGCAAGTGTCACCGATGTTGGGGGTGGCCAGGCTCGGGGCCAGATAGTTCCTGGCTCCCTGTTCTTCCAGCGGCGCCTGTGACCGTGGGCAAGTTAGGAGCCACGTTGTGGTGCAGATTCTTCAACAGCAAATACCAGGCTCACATAATTACTATGAAAAGCGCTAATAGGACCATGATAGCGTGGAGTCCCGTGCTAAAACCTCCCATACGTCTTCTGTGTTTTCCCTGAGTCATTAGAGCTGCAGATTGGGAAACTGAGCCAGAGACGCTTGGTCATTCGCCCAGACGTGACCGAGAGGTCACTTGGTGGTAAATTGGAATCAAAGCCAAGTCCATGCACAGCTTTGCATTTGGAGGTGATTTAGGGGAAGCTGATGTCACACGCCTGTTCGTATAGGTGTTAGGTGTACGCACTGCTTTATGGGCCTGAGGTCATGTGTTTCTGGAGCAGGAGAATCATGTCTTACTTGTCCTGAAGGTGCCGTTTACAGGGTGTCAGGGGGGACGACAAAGGATGGAATCAGAAGTCAGCTGAGACGACCGTGTGGCCCCAGCTTGTGTCCTGGGGCCTTGGACGTCCTCTTACCTACCCTTCATCTTTTACTGTATCATCCATGTGACTGTCGACGTTTTACCTGCTTTGCCCACACGGGCACGTAGGAGTACCTTTTATTTTCTTAGAATCGTTCCTTCACAGGGAAACAGCACTGCCTCTGAAAGTCCTTTTTCTGCTGCGTGTGAAGAATCCTGAATTGTCACCAATATTGGCCTCTGCTTGGATATGGAAGCCAACGTCGGTTATAATTTTGATTTCTTGGGGGATCCCTGGGTGGCTCAGTGGTTTAGCACCTGCCTTTGGCCCAGGGCGTGACCCCGGGGTCCTGGGATCGAGTCCTGCGTCAGGCTCCCTGCATGGAGCCTGCTTCTCTCTCTGCCTGGGTCTCTGCCTCTCTCTCTTTCTCTATGTCTATCATGAATAAATAAATTTAAAAAAATTTTAAAAAATAATTTTGATTTCTTTCCCCCTCTGGCCATGCCTAGACACCTTTCTTTAGGGCTGAGATGCCAAAAAGCGGGGGAAGGAAAGCCATCGGTAATCGTTCTCCCACAGAGCGACGTGTGCTGGCCCCTTGGACTATGAAATGCATTGAGGCCACGTCTGGTTGTTGCGTTTGCCCCCGTGATTAATGCTGCTTCTGCGATATCCATTCAAATGACGGTATTACGGACCTTCAGAAAGGCAGGCCGGCACTTACAGCTGTCCTCTGTTTCTTACCTGTTGTTTTTTTTTTTTTTTTTTTTTTTTTGATTTTATTTATTTATTCATGACAGACACACAGAGAGAGGCAGAGACACAGGCAGAGGGAGAAGCAGGCTCCATGCAGGGACACTGATGCGGGACTTGATCCCGGGACCCTAGGGTCACAATCCTGAGCCAAAGGCAGATGCTCAACCACCGAGCCACTCGGGCGCCCCTGTTTCTTACCTGTTTAGGTGACCTCCCTGTTACATAAACAGGTTCTTAACCTGTGAGCCAGAGAACCCACCCGACCGTGCTGCGCGGTGGGCCCTGTAGTTACCCCATATTTACAGGGGAGGACCCTGAGGCCCGGGGTCAGAGGGCCGCCCAGATCCCCCCGGAGGAGTGGCAAAGCCGAGCTGGCCCCGTGCTGCTCTGCCTCTGGGCGAGCCTCCGCCCTCCACGGCCCGCTCCTGCCCTCCCGTCCTTCTGACTCCTCAGTTTTCAGTGGGTTGGAATGAGATTCAAGAGGTAGGGACTGAATTTTCCTTGTCCGCAGAAGTAGCCAAATAGGGAGCCCTGAGCCGCCGCCCTCTCCTGGCCGCACGCTTGCTCCACGCTCCGTGCTTGGAAGAGGCTCCGTCTGCGTGAGGAAGAACAAAAAGCCAGCGAGGCACCTGCTTGCTCCGCGTCTCCCGGCGTCGGGCGAGCTGCAGGGCCTCCCCTTCCCCGTTCCCGCTTGGCACCGGAGCACCCCTTGTCACCCCCCGGAGCCCCCGGGTCTCAGCTCCTGCCTTGCCACGCTTACCGGGGTCATCTGGGCAGATCCCTGGACCCCGTTAATGTGTCGTGTTTCCGTCGCTGTCAGAGGACACTTGCCGCCCAGCAGAGGCTTCGTCCCCACGAGTCCTGGTGATCTGCCCCTACGTTGGTTGCTGCCGCCTGCGCCTTCCTTTTCCTGTGTCTTATGCTCACCCGACAGGTACCTGCTGCCTGTCTCGGCCACGCCAGGCCCAGGGCACCCGGCAGTGAGCAGAGGGGCTTTAACGTATTGGCTGCGGAACACGTGGGCCTTTGCGTCCAAAGATCTAATAAAGCCCTTTCTGGGAACGGTGGGTACAACTGAGGTAATTCGTTATAAAGATCAGTGATGAGGGCAGCCCGGGGGGCTCAGCGGTTTAGCGCTGCCTTCAGCCCAGGGCGTGATCCTGGGGACCCGGATTCGAGTCCCACACTGGGCTCCTTGCATGGAGCCTGCTTCTCCCTCTGCCTGGGTCTCTGCCTCTCTCTCTGTGTCTCTCATGAATAAATAAATAAAATCTTTAAAAAAAAATTAAAAACAGATCAGTGATGAGAGAGCGTCCGTCGGTCTCCCCTCGGTGGAGAACCAGGATACACTCTCCCCAAGTCCAGTATACTTCGCCCCATCACATTATGCTTTACCTGAATTGTTTTGTTCAAACAAACCTATGAACCAGCCCTTCCAGGTGAATGTTTTTTTGGAATGAGCCGTTTTTATTTATTTATTTATTTTTTAAGAAGCCACTCAACTAGCTTGCAGGGGTCACATTTGAGGACACAGCTGGGGTCGGGTGCCCCGCCGTAACTTACTCCCCCCTCGGAGCGGGTTCTCCGGACTCTTGGTTCTTACCTGCAGGTGGGCGGACACACGCGTCCGGCGGATGCTCCCCGGGATCCTCCGACCCGCCGATGTCGGAGCGCGTCAGGGAGTTGGGCGCCTGGTGGCTCCCACGCCGTCCGCCGCCTCCTGCAGGGCGCACCCGGGGTCCGCACCCGCCGATCCTGCCTTGGGTGCTGGCCAAGAGGGACTTTCGTACCGGCCCTGAGCCTGCCCGGGGGTGGGTGCACGGACACAGCTTGACGGCCCCTCCATCTCTGTGAAGGGGTTTTAATTAAACATGTTAAAAAATAGTCCCAGCGAGCTTGTGACCTCCTCGAGTGTCAGGGGGCAAAGGGTGCTCTTGCAGGGGGGGTGCTTCCCATTCGGGGGCTCGGTGTCGCGAACCCCAGCTGCGGACGCAGAGCTGGCCAGAGCGCGCGTCACAGCAGGCGGGTCTCCCTGCCTCACGGCCCACGGCCAACCGTCCGTGACACCGGTCCGCGTTCCCCAACGACTGAGCCTGCCGCGCGTTCTCCGAGGGGCTGCTGGCTGCTTCTATCCTAAAAATGCTCTGGGCACACCGTTCCACTCCTCAGACACCCTGGGGTCCTCCTGTTGCTGCAGGTGATGGGCGCCAGCCCCCAGCCGCGGCCTCCTCCCTGGATGCTCCCCGCTGCCCCTTAAGTGGGTTGCTTCCCTTTGGATCTTCCCTTGCGTGTTTTTTTTCTCCTCCTCCTGAAAACTGATCGCCCTCGGTTTCGGTTCAGAGTTTGCCAAATCGTGTCTGTCTTGCCCATTGATTTCTAGGCTCCTTGAGACCGGCGATCTCGTTTCTGTTTTTTGATCTTTGGAAAAATCCTAAAAAGAACATTGGCCTTCGAGCCTCAGCAGGGTAGGACCTGTGTGATGTAGGACCTGTGTGACTCAGCAGGTCACAGGTAGGACCTGTGTGACTCAGCAGCTGTGTGACGTCGGGGGGGGGGGGGGGGTGGTCATGTCTCCGAGCCTCGGTTTCTAATCTGTGGAATGGGCACGATGGCAGGTGGTGTGAGGACTGTGTGAGCAGACCCAGTGAGTGTCCTTGCACACTCGGCCTCCCCGAGGCACTCTTTGGCCACACGCAGGGCGCTGCCTGTCCAGGGGGAGAGCGAATCAAGCTCCGTCCAGGGCAAAGTGTCTGCTCCTTGGGGATGCGAGCAGGGAGTCCGTGATGTGAAACGTGCCTGCGTTTCACCTTCCATGTGGAAATGGGGCTCACCCAGTGCAGAGCCCAGCTTCCCACCCGGCCCCGCACCCCTGGGCAACACCCCACGGGAGTGAGGAGGACATTTCTGATGGAGGCAACTGCATCTTCCCCTGGGAGGCCGGGCTCCGAGCACGAGCACGGGTGGGCAGGGAGGAGCAGGGGCGTCGGCCCCCTTCATGGATGGGGACGGGGTTCCATCCTTCTGCCCTCCCCGTGACCTCAGGGATGCCCCAGTAGGCCTGACGGGGCGGGAGGCTCGCATGGGCACGGCTCCGGCCCACTGGGTGACGCTTCCTGTGCGGTCCTCCTTCCTGGACGCACGTCATCCCTCGTGGGAATTAATGTGCCATTAATCCACATGGTGGCCTGTGTGTAACCTGCCCGGTGAGCCTTCCTCCAAGGAACCAGAGGATTGGAGGCCCAGCCGCCACCGGAGTTGGGGAGTTCCGTCCCGCTGACTTTCTAGAAAGTTCTACAGCTCCTTCTGTGGAGGCTGTTGACTCCCATTTCTTAGGACTCACTGAGCACCTGTTAGGTACCAGGTGTGATGTTAGGTAGCGAAGCAAAGGTGGAAGAACGTGACGTTCCGGTCTTCCGGAAGCTCAAGTGCAGCGAGGGGGGAGGACAGACAAGCATGAAAGAGAGGACGGAAGAAGGAGGCAACATGTGCAGCTTTGGAGGAGGACGACCCTCCACCCCGCGTCTGGGTAGCCGAGACGTCTTCATCTGAAATCTGTGAATCCCGCTCTGTGGCAGCGGGTCAGAGGAGGGGAGCCTGGGCTGAGCGGGAGCCGGGGCGCGGCCCTCGTGGGTGCTCGGCCACTGGGAGCTGCCGTTTGTCATCATCTTCATAGACGCAGAGAGAGACTAGAAGTCCGCCCCGGGCCTCCCCTCGGTCTCGTGCCCAGGCCCCGGCGTCCCCGCTTCTCCTGGGCCTTTGATGGGAGAGGACTGCTTAATTTCTTCCCATTGAGAAATGATTGTCGTAAGGATAACAAGTGCTCCGTGAAGACCGCACCTTCCCTGACCCGACTCCAAGGGATCCGATTCAGGGTGGATCCACGTGGGTCTCGGGAGCCATCGGTGCAAACCAGAGCCGCCCAGGTGCCCCCACTCGTGGGGGTCGCGAGGGGCGCGTCCGGACGCCCAGACCCCCCTGCCCCAGCCGGCGTGTCCGGCTTTCCGCTGAAACCCTGTTTCCCTCCATATCCTGGAAGGCCAGCTCCTCTCTCGCGGGCATTTCAGTTCTGGGAGACGTGCCATTTCTTGGAATCGCCTGGTACGTTCTCCTGAAATGCGTTTCCCCGTCCCAATGCCTTGGAAATCGGGCTCTTCGTAGGGCCCAGGGCCCTCTGGTTGACTGTCTCACCCATAAACGGAGATCTTGTCTTCAAATGCTTCCCCTCCCGCCAAGAGTGAGTGTATGAACCACGCTCGGAGCGGGTCTGGCCCCTGGGACGCCGCCGGGGTTGGCCCTCAGTCACCTGCTGTCACCCCACGCCGTCCCTCCCCGCCCTTGCGAGGCGCTCTGTCCCGCCCAGGGTCCACCCAGGGTCCGTGGGCTGCAGGTCGCCCCTCCCCGGGAGGCGCCGGCGCCCCTCTGCTGGTCCCTCCCTCCCTTGCCTCTGCCCCTGGAGCAGGTTCAGCATCTCGGCAGCAGAACTCATTTGTCCAGAGGTAGTAAAAAGTTTCCTTCCTTGCTGCCGCGTGACGTCTCCGGGGGCTCATCCTTTCCAGAGCCGGCTGGAGGAACGTCATTAGGTCTGGGTGGCGGGGACGCCTGTCTGTTCTGTCGACATCTGTATTTCCAGCACCTGGAACAGTGCCAGCTGTGCAGTTGGTGCTCAGTAAATATTTGTGGAATGAACAGATTCTACGTTTACGGAGTTAAATTCACGGAAACTGAGTGCTAACGCCGAATGGGAATAATAAAGACGGCCCGGTGTCTAATTTACCTTTGAAAATGTGCCTTTTTAAAAAGAGGGCAGTGCTAGCCACTACGACTAATGGACTTTTGGACTGTGACCTGGATTTTTTTTCCTCTTCAATTCCAGTGTTCTTGGGACTAGTATTTTTTTTTAGGATTGATGGAAAAGGAGACCCTTCCAGAATGACCAGCTGTTGACGTAGTGTCTTGCGCCCAGCTTCCGCCCACTTTGTGACCTAATGGAAGAGTCGGGGGTCTGGACCAGGAGTCTGGAGAGGAAACATGGTAAATCTCAGAAGAGAGAGAGATGCGATTAATTTTGTGATTTTTGGAGCGATGTTTTGTGCGTCTGTTCCTGTTCCCCTCGCGGCCCCCGAGCTGTGTCCTAGTCGTACAGGTAGAGACTGCACCGCTGCGTCCGTGCTGATTCCTGTGATGTGCAGCTCGGGTCCTCGGCCCTTGCGGGCCGGGCCGTCCCTTCTCTGGGGTGGAGAATGCTCTTCCCGTGTCATACGTGCCCACGTGCGGAACAGCACGGTCTGGACAGACCCGCTTCCTCGCGCCAGCCTGCAGGACGCGGTCCGGGACAGGAGGGAGGGCGACCGGCTTGCAGGCGGCCTTCACTGCACGTCGGATCCCAGTTCTTGAATTTCACTGAACGGCAGAGTCACGGGGTGAAATGAGTGGCTTCCCCTGTTTTGGGCGGGGTGGGGCCCAGGAATAGAACCACTTGACAGCTCTCTGAAGCATAGATTAAACAAGCAGATCTCGCCAGAATCAAAGTCCAGCAATAGTGATTAATCATTATCTTAACTTTTTGGTGCTTGTTTGCTTAGTGGTAGAGGAGGTGTCGTCTGGCCACCGGGACACCTGCACTGGGTCCGGAGGGCTGCCCTGGGCTTCGTGCTGTCCCCTTCCCTCTGGGTATTTGCAGTGCTCTGGGCCGCTCCGAGGCCCTGGCGGTAAGAGGAGGGATTTGTCAGGGGGGAGACGTGGTCCCGCAGCCCCCCCGCCCGCCCCAGGCCCTCCTGGCCCAGGCCACCAGCTGCTCTGAGAGACGCGGGACGAGCTGTGGGCACACCGTGAGGGATCCTGGGCTCGGCTCATTGCCGTGGGGTCCTGTCCACTTGTGGCTGAGCTTTGCACACGCCATCGTAAGATGCACGCTATCACGGCACGAATGCCGGTGGGTCGGGACACCTCCCTGTTGCCCAGGCCCCAGGATCGGTGGACAAGCATACGTGTTTGTGCCAAAACGTGACGTTTGTCAGAAGTGGGGGCCGTGTTTAGTGCGACCTAGGAAATGAGCAGCCTGGCCCTGGACCTGCCCGAGCCAGTCTTCCTGGGGTGACCTGTGAGTCACCCGAGAAGCCAGCCCCAGGGTCCCCGCGTCACCCCCTCCCGCCTCCGAAGCCTGGAGGTTTCCCAGCTCTTGTTTTGCCTCCTGGCTGGTCCTGACCCCCTTCTCAGGTGGCCTATTTCTCTCTTGCAAGTGACCCTCGACTCCTCTCCTGAGCTAGGCCTCTGTCCCCACGGGAGGCCATCGGCCCCCAGGAGTGCCGTCCACTCCGGGGCTTCGGCGGGTCGTGGAGGAGGCTGCGTGTGAGCGGGCGCGCCGGTGGCGGGTGGGCGGCCAGACAGCTGAGCATCCCGGCAGGCGGGCATGGCCAAGGGCGCCCCAGTCGGAAGGAGCACTTTGACCCTCTGAAGGAAGGGACACGGGCGCTCTCACCGGGGCTTGTTCGCCAGCTGCCGTGGGACCTTGACCCCATTTTGAGCCTCGGATCGTTTGTGTCACCGCTAGATGGGCGTTATCGCGCCTGCCATCACTGAGGATCAGTCGCCAGTGATGCGAAGTGCGGGGGTGCAGGGTAAGCGCGCGACAGTCGTGGTTGCGGTGGGGTGAGAGCCACTACCGGGCATGTGGACACCGGCTCAGATGTCAGCCCCCCCAGGCCACCCCGTCACCGGGCGGCAGGCACGCTCAATTACCCTTGCTGTGGCCTGGCCGGGTGGTGCGAGGCCAGCACCTCTTCATCTCTGGGGCCCTTCGGAGCTCCTCAGCTTCCGTGGGATAGTAAGGACCAGCAGGCTGGGCTCCAGCCCTGGGAGCCAGCTGCCCCGGGAGTCCAGGCACCCAGCTGTCCCTGACTGCATGTTGCCTGGGGGCGGAGGGCTGTGCTCCACCTGTGGGGCCGGGGGTGCAGGGGGTGGCGGGGAGGGGGGAAGTGAGGGCTGCGAAGGAGCAAGGGGTGAGGGGGAGCAGGGGGGTGGTGGGAAGCAGAGGAGCGGGGGGGGGGGAGCAGAGTAGCGGGGAGGGGGGAACAGGGGGGCAGGGGGTGAGGGGGAGCAAGGGTCATGGGCGGCAGGGGAGCAGGGGGCCAGCTGGGAGAGCAGGGGTTGGGGGTGGAGGGAGTGGGGGATGCGGGGAGGGGCAGGGGCACAGGAGGTGGGGGGTGGGGTCAGGGGGCCTGGAGAGCAGGGGGGGGAGGTGGGGGGGGGGAGGTGGGGGGGAGTGGGAGATGCAAGGGAACAGGGGCTGAGGGGAACAGGGGGCAGGGGGTGAGGGGGAGTGGGGGATGTGAAGGAGCAAGGGGTGAGGGGGAGCAGAGGAGCAGAGGGGAGGGTGGGGAACAGGGGGGCAGGGGCTGAGGGGGAGCAAGGGTCATGGGGGGGCAGAGGAGCAGGGGGTAGGGGTGGGGAATGCAGGGAGGGGCAGGGGGACAGGAGGGTGGGGAGCGGGGGGGGGAGGGTGGGGAACAGGGGGGCAGGGGGTGAGGGGGAGCAAGGGTCATGGGGGGCAGAGGAGCAGGGGGTAGGGGTGGGGAATGCAGGGAGGGGTAGGGGTGGGGAATGCAGGGAGGGGCAGGGGGACAGGAGGGTGGGGAGCAGGGGGGCAGGGGAGTGGGGGAGGGGGGCTGGGAGAGCAGGGGGGTCAGGTGGGGGGAGTGGGGGATGCAAGGGAGCAGGAGGTGAGGGGGAGTGGGGGAGCAGGGGCTGTGGGGAACAGGGGGGCAGGGGGTGAGGGGGAGCAAGGGAGGGCAGGGGGATGGGGTGGGGGGAGCGGGGGATGCGGGGGATGCAGGGGAGCAGGGGGCCGGGGGAGCCTTGGGCTGCGAGTGCGAGTGCGTAAGGTACTTCCTAGGTTTGCGTGCAGGGTGGGGGGAGCCCGCGCGGAGCAGCTGCCTGTACCCACGTGTCTGGAGGGCTCTGGGCCGTGTGCACTCAGGACGGGCTCACACCTGTGCGAGGCATCCGGTGCAGCCTGGTCCCGGTGTCGGGGTTAAGGGATTGTGGGAATCCCCTGTCGTTCCAGGCAGGACTTAGGATTTCAGCAGCTCTTTCCCGAAACACTGATTTTTTTTTTTCCCCATCGTGGTTAGCCCAGGTGCGTATGGAGGACATGCCTCGGGCCTGGGATGAGGCCTGGGATGAGGCCTGGGATGGGGCCTGGGATGGGGTCTGGGATGGGGCAAGCGGCTCCGGAGTCTGCGTAGACCTGCTAAGTGCTGACCTCGGCCCCGCAGCTCCAAAAGGCGTGGGCAGGGCCCCTTTCCAAGTGCACGGAGGTGGTCGCAACGCCGCACGCGCATCTCTCGGGTCGTTGAAATAATCAGCTGCTTTGATATTGATTTTCTCCATTAGCAGACCCTGCCAGTGTCTGTAGTCACGATTGTCTGGGGGAGGGAGGTGGGAGGAGGTGGGAGGTGCCGTTTCCCACGAAGGTTGGAAAACCAAGTTTCTCTCGTGGACGCGGGAAGGCCGGAACTGCGCGTCTACGGGCACACGCGGGCGGGTCGCTCTCGGGTGTTTCCTGCCTCGGATCCTGCCTGTAGGAAGCCCTGAACTGAAGCTTTGTTGGGTTTGATTTTCTAGGTGGCAGGAGCTGCAGGTTGCGCTGTATCTGGAGCTGCGGTCAGGGGCTCGGCGTCTAAGCTTTCTGGCCGTCTCCGGCACGGGCAGGAGTCGCGGCTGCGCCAGCTCCAGCGTGATGCCTCCTTGGCTGGTTCTGCTGCGTGAGCCCAGCCGTACGGCCCCAGAATTCAGTACCTGCGGCCGGGATCTGTGAGAGCAGACTAGCCGGTGTGCAGAAACCTGCGTCCGGACGTCTGCACGGGCTGGGAATCGCTCAGAGGCGGACAGCAGCAGCTCTCGCCAAGCGCACGTGCCGTGGGTGCAGGCCGGGCGGTCAGGCCCCGACCACAGAGGCTCCCGCGGGAGAGCTTTGGCCTCCACGCGGGGCCCGGGCCTGTTGGGCTGTAAGGAAGGCGCTGGCTGTCCTCCCCGCGTGGACTCCGCACCTCCGACCTCCAGACCGGGGTCTTTCCCACTCCCGGCGGTGCGTGTGTCCCACGGCGCAGTCCCACTGCTTCGGTCATTTACGGGGCAGCACAGGAACGCGGGTGAACCGCCGACCGCTTGGAAGGCTGGTTTGTCGTGAAGGGTGCGGCTCCGGAACGTTGAGGGGGCCACGTGCCATGGAGCCAGCGGCGAGGAAGACGAGGCGTGTGGGGCTTCCACGCGGGGCTCGGCCCTTCACACACCTACGCTTCCCGAGCCCAGGGGGCCGGCATTCTTTCTCTGGATGCTTCACTGCACAGCAGGATGGGGTAACTCACCCGTGATCCTCTCAGCCCCCGGCCCCGTCCCCGTCCCCTCTGCCCCGTCCCCTCTGCCCCGGCGTCAGGGTCAGGGAATGAGCTGACCCTTCCAAACCTGCAGCCCCCCCCCCCCCCCCGCTGGTTGCCTTGGCAACCGGCCCCCCTCCCATGGCTATCTGGTGTTTCCCCAAAAGCACCTGATTAATGTAAACCCAGCTGCGGTTGAAAGGGGCTTGTGGGCCCCCCGGGGGGCTCAGTCGGTGCAGTGTCTGCCCTCGGCTCAGGTCATGATCCTGAGGCCTGGGATCCTGGGATCCAGCCCCGTGTCAGCGGGGAGCCTGCTTCGCCCTCTGCCCCTCCTCCCGCTCATGCTTCTCATGCTTGCATTCCCGCTCTCACTCTCTCTGTCAAATAAAGTCTTATTTAAAAAAAAAGGAAAAAAAGAAAGAAAGAGAGAGAGAGAAAGAGAGAAAGAAAGAAAGAAAGAAAGAAAGAAAGAAAGAAAGAGAAAGAAAGAAAGAAAAGAGGCTTGTAATGAATAACAGAATGTTCTGTGTTCTTACAAAAGGTGATCCTTTCACCTTCGTGAAAGCGCTGGAGCTATTTCAGGAACAAAAAAAGAGCAGATATTAGAACAAAAAAAATGCTCCCGTTGCTCTTAGGGTTTAGGATGTTGTAAGGATCTCGGGAGCTGCGGGCCAGGACCCTGAAACAAGGCCAATGTATTTATTTCCTGTTCTGTCCCAACCTCACCAGTGTCATCGATTCTTTTTTCTTTTCCCTGCTGTTACTCCATAATCTGCCCCTGGGGTTTTAGCATCTTAGGCAAGGCCGCGGGCGAGCCTCCCGTACGGAGCTGGGTGGGAGCCGCAGGTGACAGGTGCTCATGGGCTCCGAGCAACGGGCCGTACAGACGCGGGGGCGTGGGGCAGGCGGCGTTTCTGGAAGGTGCCCGACACTTGGCGACGCAGTTCTGCTCTTCCCTCGCCTGCTAGAGAGCCGTGGACGCGGTGGACGCCGTGGACGCGGTGCCCGGGCCAGCAGGCGCAGGGAGGGAGTGCAGGGGGCAGGCACCAGCCTCACCCCAGCTCAGGCTCCCCTCTGCGCCCGCAGTCCTCCCGGGAGGACATCCGCTCCGAGTCACCGGGAGCGGGACGCTAGTGGGCTTCGCTGCATTCAAGTCTATTTTAGAAGCGAAGCCGCCTCCACTTGCTCGTGGCAGAGAGGCCAGAGGCACATGTGAGTCTGGGATCAGATGGCCACCCAAATATCTGGGACAAAAGTCAGCATCCAGGTTGGGGCCGGGTCATTTGAGGAAGCAAAATAACTATTAATAACTTGATTTACAACCGCGTGGCTGGACTTCCACCTGTGCCGCCGATCCAGCCTCCCGAATCCACGTGATGGGAATGGTGTCCGCGCAGTTGTCTCCGCTTCCCCTCCGTGAGCTTTCCCAGGCCGCCGTCCCGTGGAAGGGATTTGGGCATCAGACCTGCGCTGGGTGGACCCCCCTCATCTTAACACTCATGCCTAGAAGCATCTGCCCTGCTCATGCCCCGGGGACGGTTCTTGTCCGCAGAAGGGCCTTCGGGGTGGGTGGGGACGCACGCAGGTCCGTGGAGTCCCCCACGCGCATGGGGAAGGCTCGGGGCCGACCCGCCACCAACCACGCGACGCGCAGGACGCGAGCCATCCCAAGGGGTTTCGCAGGAACTGAGGAGCGTCGCCTCAGTCGCATCTTAGTGGCTTCTGAAATACCACAGCGTCGTGCGGATTTACAAGATGGTGATGGAGAAGAGTCTTCCTCGGAGCTGGTTTTATAAGACCCGTGCCTGGAAGATTCCATGGTTGAACAGACTTTAGGAAACATCAGGGAACCCCAAGTGACTGTCAACTACACAGATGAAACGCTGAATGAGCTACAGAAATTTTAACGGCTGCCCCAGAGTAGGAATTTCTTTTTTCCCAAAGTAGGATATTTTAGATTCTTTTTTATTTTTATTTATTTATTTATTTTTTAAACATTTTATGTATTTATTCATAAGAGAGGCAGAGACACAGGCAGAGGAAGAAGCAGGCTCCATGCAGGGAGCCCGATGCAGGACTCGATCCCAGGACCCTGGGGTCACGACTTGGGCCGCAGGCAGGTGCTAAACCCCTGAGCTCCCCAAGTGTCCTGATCTCTTAGATTCTTTTTAAAAAATTTTTTTAAAGTTTTTATTTATTTACTCATGACAGAGAGAGAGAGGCAGAGACGCAGGCAGAGAGAGAAGCAGGTGCCAAGCAGGGAGCCCGATGCGGGACTCGATCCCGGGACCCTGGGGTCATGCCCTGAGCCCAAGGCAGACGCCGACCCCTGAGCCCCCGGGCGCCCCGAGTCTCCTGATGTAACTGTCACCCTCACCTAGAGACGGCCTCACAGCGGGGCCCTGGGGGTGCAATCAGTGCACTGTCCGAGTGCTTTGGGTCAGGTGGTGATCGCAGGGTCTCAGCCTCTGACTCTCCCTGCCGCTCCCCACTGCGGGGCTCACTCACACTCACTCTCTCCTTCTCTGTCTCAAAATAAATAAATCTCCTAAAACCAGTATTTTCACAGAAGCAGCTAGAATCACATTTGCCCAAATGCGTTGGGGCCAAGCTGACACTAGGTCACATCGGAGTCTGGGCACGTCCCGTCCCGCTTTCTCTCCTCCGTGGGGCCTTCTCCGTGCTCCTCTGCACCTGCGTCGGGCCTTCTCCTGCGGAGAGCAGGCTCCCCGGGCTCGGGGAGCGGGGGGCAGGGGGCGCCGGGCGGGCAGCAGGTACGTGCCTCGGCAGCGGCACCCGTGGGCCTCCTGGATCCCGGGCCAGGCCGCTGCCCGCGTCAGGCGCTCCTCGGCTCTCTCTGTCATATCTGGAATCTCGGGGAAGGGTGGAGCCCGATTGGCCCGGTGAGGGCCCGACGTCGGCCTGTGCTGCGGCGCGTGCACCCCGAGGCCACATGAGCGAGGCCGAGGGGCCCGCCGGTGCCCACGCGGCCACGCCGTAGCTACCGAGACGCCTCCGCGACACCCACGGACACCGATACGCGCGGAGCAGGCAGTTCCCCGCGGGCGCACCTGGCTCTGCTCCTCTGCCTTCGCCGAGCGGTCTAAACTGTTGTAGTTTTGGATCCTGACTGTGGGGCGCCGTGTGGCTGTGACCCCTCACTCTCCTAAAGTTCTGTTCTGTTTTGTTTTCTCGCTTCTGCCTCTAACGCCCAGAGGATGACGTAGATCTGGAAGCCCTGGTGAACGATGTGAACGCGTCCCTGGAGAGTCTGTACCCGGCCTGCAGCATGCAGTCGGAGACGGTGCCCCTCCTCCAGAACGGCCAGCACGCCCGCAGCCAGCCGCCGCCCGCGGCCCCGAGGCCCCCCCAGGCGCAGCGTTCGCAGCCCGTGCACATCGTCGCCGTCAGGTGGGCCCCGGGGCGTGGAGGGTCTCGTCTCCGAGAGCAGAGACGTGATGCTGCGCTCTCTGCTGGGGACATACGTCCTCTGCTCTGTGCAGCTCGGCCCCACGGGCTTGGACCTGGGCTCCGGGTCGGTTCTGGTAACTCACGGCACACCTGCTCGGTGCCAGGAGGGAAGTCGTCGTGAGAGAATGTCCCGGAATACTGAAGGAACGACCAAGTGGTCAGTTGGGGGCCCAGAGCGGGGCCTGGGGACCTGGAGCACTGGCACCCCCGGGGGCTGTCACAGATGTGCCACCTTGGACGCGTGGCCTCATTCCCTGGGGGGTTACCTGGAGCAGGTGCAGCCTCTGGAAGTGGCGGGGCTGGCGGGGGGGGGGGGCCTCTGGGACGTGAGGGGGGTTCCCTGCAGGTGGCAGGCCTCGGATTCGGGTGTTGAAGGGTGAGTAGGAGCTCGGGCAGGTGGGGGAGGAGATGCCGTGAGCAGAAGAGATGATCCCTGTGGTTGCAAGTGGCAAGACGTCCTTCCTTTTGTGGCGGCGGAACGGTGCTCCGTTGCACGTGGTGTGTTTTCTCTTTCCTCCATCCGCGGATAGACGACTCGGCCAGCTCATGAAGTCGGTGCGGTGGCATGGAAGGACAGAGGCCACGTGACCGCACGGATGGGCCGCGTGTAATGTCGTCCCACTCCCAGAGGAAGACGGTGGGAGTGATGGGTGCAGGCCCTGGGGAGGGATCAGGAGATGGGACGGAGCCTCCGAAGCGTTGGTGTGATGAGACGGGTGGGTGTCGGGATGTCCTGCTGCGCGGAGCCCTCCAGCCCAACACCTGCAGACCCAGGGCCCTGGATGGAGGGATAAGGATGGAGCCCACCCCCCCCCCCCCAACACCTACAGACCCAAGGCCCTAGTGGGCGGGATAAGGATGGAGCCCTCCAGCCCAACACCTGCAGACCCAGGGCCCTGGCAGACAAGATAAGGATGGAACCCACCTCCCCCTCAACACCTGCAGACCCAGGGCACTGGCGGGCGGGGTAAGGATGATGGGGAGGAACGTTTGCAGGCTGGGCATGTGTCTGGCAGGCAGGACCCGTGAGGGGTCACAGGTGTCCTCAGGGCACACGCCGTCGTCTGCACGGCTTTCTGCACGCCGCCCACGTCCCAGGACGATCCCGACAGGTGGGGGCCAGTCCCAAAGGCCCTGTGAGCTGTAGCAGGGGAGACACGGAGAGGGTTCGAGTGGGCGAGCGGGGCATCTGCCTTGGGTTTCGGCAGGTCCTCCTGGCAGCCGGGTGCGGGGGGTGGGCGGCAGGGACAATGACATCCTGACCTGGACGAAGCAGGGGACACCTGACATTTGCAGGGGAGGACGGAGTGTGGAGCTGCCCCACCGGGTCCCGAGGGCCAGGAGATGGGGGCCGGCCGCCGGCACGGCAGCAGCTTGAAGGGCGTGCTGAGGGCATCCCGGCTGGGGCAGAGGTTCATGAGGTCGCGCGGCATAGCTCTGACGCCGCCGCCAGGGCGCTGGGGGCTTCGCGGGTTTCCAGGTGGGGGCGGAGGGATGGGCGCGGGCCCGGGCCCAGGGCCTCCCCGCCTCCCCGGGCCTCAGGCTGGGGTTCCTGTGGCTGCTCCTTCCTCAGCACGGCACCTTCGGGGATGTCGCATCCTTTCCCTGCTTCCGGAAGCTTCTATGAGGGTCTTTCCAGTCTGACATCCCCGGGTTCTTTAGCCAGGCACCCCTGTGGCCCACGGGAGCCCGTTGGTGTCAGAGCGGCACAGCAGGCGCAGCTGTGTGCGGGGTGCTCGGCCGCCCCTCGGCCTCGGGCCCTTCCCCGCGGCCCTCGCCCACCCTGCTTCCGGAGCATCACCCCGTGTCCTTGCTCCACACCCACCCCCCACAGAGCCCTGTCTGGAAAGACACGCTCCTTCCTGCTGTGCGCCTCCGTGGGTCTGGGGTCTGTCCATCACGCGACCCTGGAGCCTTGAGGGGGAGGACGGGTCACAGCGCGCACGGTGACAGTGCCCGAGACTGAGTCGGGGCAGAGGATGGGCGAGAAGGCCCAGGCTCCCCGCAGCCCTGAGCCTAAAGTTGGGGCCAAACGCCTGTTCTCAGTCCCAGGACGGCGCATGGGGTGGGCGTGCACCCGGGGCAGCAGGCACTCTCCCCGCTGCAGAGGGGACCCCGGTTCTCAGGCCTAGCCTCTTCAGTTCTTCTGTGTAGGTAGCGTTGTTTTTTGCTTTCGGGTGCATTTAAAAAATGGGGTGACCGATATGGGATACCCAAGGATTCATAAGTGAGGCCTTATGTCGAGCACCTCCCATGTGTGCTGAGCACTTCCCGTGCGTGCTGAGCACTTCCTACGTATAGTGTCTATTTAATCCTCATTTGTTAGCTGGCACCATGGCCACTGCAGCCCTGCAGGGGTGGTGGTGTGGTGGCCCTCAGTGCCCCGACGACCAAACTGAGGCCCTGGGGGCAGTGACAGTCTGAATGCAAACCCAGCCTGAGAGGCTCAAGATGCAGCGTGAGACCCATGGTGTGGGGTGGGGCACGGACGGAAACAGGTGCAGGCCAGGAGCTGGGGAAGGCAGAGAGGGCTTCCTGGAGGAGGCTACCACCAGGCCCTCCAACCCTGTGAGGGCATGGACTGCACGGACCGCAGAGGACAGTGGGCGTGCCGCAGGCGGGCAGGCGGTGGAGCTCGGGGCTGCCTCGCCCCCACCCACCCGACGTCTCTGCACCTTCGCCTCCTGTCCCCGTCCTGGTGCGTAGTTCTGGGCAGACGCAGCCTGTGCAACAGGGACTTTCTGCAGCCCCAGGGGACCTGCCTTAGTTTGGCTTTGACGACACTTGGGAGCTGCTGTAAAGTCAACGTGGGACTTGCTTTTTTATTTAAATATTTTATTTATTTATTCATGAGACACAGAGAGAGAGAGAGAGAGAGAGAGGCCGAGATTCGGCAGAGGGAGAAGCAGGCTCTTCACAGGGATGTGGGACTCGATCCCAGCACCCCGGGGTCATGCCCTGGGCCGAAGGCGGATGCTCAACCCCTGAGCCACCCAGGCATCCCCACTTTTTTTTTCTTTTAATTTTTAAGAAAAACGTGTTGAGTGTGAAATTCACGTAACAAAAAACCCAGCGCCGGAAGCGTATGAGGTGTTAGTACTCTCCAGGGTCGTGCCGCCACCCCCTCTACCTGGTTCCAGAAGTTTCCGCCGCTCCAGCGGAAGCCCCCTGCCACACAGCGGAGTCTGCGTGGCCCTGCTGCGGACGCCCTGTCAGCGTGCTTCCACGAGGGGAGTCCTTCTGTGTCTGGCCTTGTTCACGTAGCACGATGTCTGGTTGGATTTTTTTTTTTTTTTTTTTTTTTGAATAAAGGCTTATTTTTGAAAGAGCAGTTGCAGGTTCATAGCAAAGCTGAGAGAAATTGGTGAGCGCTTCCCGCAGCCCTGCGCCGTGCATCCCGCAGCAGGTGGCGGCACAGTGGGCGAGCCTGCGTGGATGCACGGCGGCCCTGGCGTCCTCGGTGTGCAGGAGGGCTGGCGCTCCTTGTTCAGTGGGTGCGCTTGGACACATGTACGATGATGCGAGTCCGTCCTTGGGCTACCATATGGGATAACCTCACTGCCCTAAATACGGGGCTTTTAGTATTTTCCAGAACAACCTCTGGGGAGCAGCTCTGGTGAACAACTAGAGCATCGGGGGTTGGTGTCTTCTGCATAAGTCAAAACACAATAAACCCCTCGTGCCGCGGGAGGTCACTGGTTCGTGCTTCGGGGCCGGGGTGCAGGACAGTGGGCCCGGCCGCACGGCCTCCTCTCTGCCCTTGGCACAGGGGACAGCGCGTCAGCCGGACGCGGTCATGGCAGAGGCTGGGGTGGGAGAAGCGGGATTCGTCCACAGGACACGGCCGCGTCCGCCGTGTTGAGCCCAGGGGCACAGCTGTGCCCTCCCGTGTGCCGACAGGGGGCCCCACTCCTGGGGGACGCCTGGTGGCCGGGGCACGACGCCGCCCGCAGCACCCAGGACAGGAAATGGAAGGCAACGCTCGGTTGTTTTTCGCTTCGACTTTGAACTTGCTTCTTCCGCTGTTTTCCTAACTGCCCCTGATTCCGTTACCGTGGGTGCCCGGCCTCGTCGTAGGACCCGCGGGTCTTGCAGCCTTGGGCGGACGTGCCCGCGGGTGGGCAGCGTGGTGCGCTCTCCGCGCTGCCTCGGGGTGGGGGGGCGCTGCGGGGAGTTTCCGAGGCTTCCGTGCTCTGGGGGGCACGCGGCACGGGGCGCTCGCCTCCGATGCATTCACTCCCGACCACCTTTTTGTACAAACGGGCATCGGTTCCACGATGCAGACGAGACGTGCAAAGCCGCTTCTCGTGTTTCCATGCGTTTGGAGGAGTGTTCGCTGCCAGGGCCCTGGGCAGTTATTCTCCTGAAAATGCTCCTTCTCACAAAGCCTCCTCGCCCACCGTTGCCGGGGAGCCGTCGGGGGGGCGGGGGGCTGGTACGTGTCCCGCACGGAGCGTCGTCTCTGCTGGGAGCGTTCGCACGGTGCTTCTCAGGCCCAGCTGTGCGGTGAGTGCGGGGATCTGGGCCCTGCGGGTCTGGAAATGGCAGCTTTAAAAGAAAAACCAGAAACAGACTTTTTGTTGCGGAATAACGCACGTACCATAAAATCGGCCGTCTCGACCGTAGGCAAACCAGTTCAAGGTGCTGCGTGTACTTCCGTCGCCGTGATCCCTGGGGCCTTGCTCACCCTGCAGGAGGGAGCCCCCCGCCCCCCGCTCCCTCCCCAGCACCCTGCCTGGTGCTAGCCGGGGGATGGTGACCCGTGACCCGAGGTGCCCCACGGACGTGCCATCCCGCGCCATCCGTCCTTCTGTGGCTGGCTTGTGTCGCCCGGCACCGTGTCCTCCGGCGTCATCCCGGTGGCAGCAGGTGTCTCCTTATGAGGGTGGAGCACATGTGCTTCCCCGTCCACGCGTCGATGCACGCCGTGGTCGCTCCGCCTCTTGACCGTGGGCACCAGGCCTGCTGGGAACCCGGTACCCGTATCTATTGGAGTTTCCTGGGCTACGTCCCCAGAGGCGGGATTATGGGATCGCTTCGGGAGACGGCGGCGCTTATTTATAGGTTACTTATTTATTGGGTTTATTATTATTATTATTACATATTTTTTTACGACGGCAGCTTTTAACCCGCGGTTGTGTCTCTCCCCCCAGACGCCTGCAGGAAGAAGACCAGCAGCTCAGAACCTCGTCTCTGCCGGCCATCCCCAACCCCTTCCCCGAGCTCTGCGGCCCCGGGAGCCCGCCGGTGCTGACGCGCGGCTCCCTACCTCCAGGCCAGGCAGCTGCCAAGCAGGTGAGCGAGCGCCCCTGGCTCGGGCGCCGGCAGGACGGACGCCGGGCTCATTGCCATGCGAGGAAGGGGGACAGCGGGGATCTCTCCTCTTCCTTCTTTGCCTCTTGCTACTTTTTGATTTATTGTCCAGAATTCCACTTGTTAGGTCAGGGGTGCATCTGCGTGTTGTAGAAAGGGGCTCATACAAATGGTGCGAAGTAACGACCTGGTGCTTAAAGATGAATTTTAGCTCCAAGAATATTCCGTTGGCTGGGATCTCTGGATGCATGAGGCGTTTCTCAGGCCCCTGACCGTCCAAGGGTTTGCGTTTGATGTTCCTGCCCTGGAATGTGACCTGCGCACGGAAGATTTTATTTATTTATTCATGAGAGATAGAGAGGCAGAGGGAGAAGCAGGCTCCCTGCAGGGAGCCCGATGCAGGACTCGATCCCAGGACCCCAGGATCACGCCCTGGGCCGAAGGCGGTGCTAAACCGCTGAGCCACCCGGGAATCCCCACAGCCACCTTTTTAAACTAACAGTTTCTACCTTAAAAATAGGCCTGTGAGCTGCATGTTCTGGAACCGCTGTGGCCTGGGGGAACCTGGGATGCGGAGGGCGTCTGTAACTTACCCCAGGTCACATCGTCAGGCTCTGTCCGTCCGGTCAGCGTGGCGGCTGCAGCCTGGGGAGGGAGACCCTGTCGTGCTGCCGTGTGGGCAGCGGTGGCTTAAGTAGGATGCCCACGACAGGAGCATCCGACCTTCACAGGATGGTCCCACTCGCCAAGGATTGTTCTGCGAAGTTTCCATATTTTATTTACTAATTTATTCCTCAAAACACCTTTAGGATTTAGGTACAAATGTTATTTCTGTTTTTTAGTTGGGAAATAAGCCCAGCTGTCGAGTGGGGCCCCGGGGTGAGCACTGGGGCCGAAAGGGACCCCGGGGTGAGTGGTGCGGTTGGGAGGGACCCTGGGGTGAGAATTGGGGCCAGAAAGGACCCCGGTGTGAGCGGCAGGGCCAGGAGGGACTCCGGGGTGAGTGGTAGGACTCTGGGGTGAGCAGCAGGGCTGGGTGGGACCCCAGGGTGAACGGTGGAGCCGGGAGGGACCCCGGGGTGAGTGGTGGGACCCCAGGGTGAGCGGCAGGGCTGGGTGGGACCCTGGGGTGAGCGGCGGGACCCCAGGATGAACAGTGGGGCCAAGAGGGACCCCGGGGTGAGCAGCGGGACCGTAGAGTGAACACTGGGGCTGGGTGGGACCCTGGGTTTAGCAGCAAGACACCAGGGTGTGCAGTGGGGCCGGGAGGGACCCCGGGGTGAGCATTGGGGCCAGTCAGACCTGACGCTGGGATCCAGAGGCTCTACCTTCAGCCATTAAACCCCGCGTTGCCCGGGACCCTGTTTATTTTCATGGGTTTGAACGACCCTTTGCCATGAACCAGAACCTCTCGTGTCCCCAAGCGCCATGGGCCCCCACCCATCCCCTCTCCCCGCATCCCCCCGCCCCACCGTGCGATGAGCACGCGGGGAGCCCGGTGTGTGGGGCGGCCCTGCCCCAGACACCTCCTGCCTCCAGGGGCTGCCCCGTCCGGTCCCACCATCGACGCCTGGAAGGTGAGGTAAGCGTCCCTGTGGGGCGGCCAGCGCCGGCTGGGCCGCGGCCGTGTCACATGCCTGCAGGACATCTGGGACGTCTGCCTCTCCGGTGACCTCTGCTGCAAATAAGGGTCTAGACAGGCTGTCTGTGGATTGGTCCCCGGGCTTGTTTACGGCCTCGCCCAGCCTAAAATAAGCCCAGGAAAATCTGCTCTGGCTCTGCCAGCGCCTGGCGAGAACGCGGGCCTCCACCCGCGCCCGACTGTCCAAGTCTGTCCGCGGAATCCGGAACCTCGGGAGCTGGCCTGCTGCTTCTCCCGGGACCGCAGCGTCTGCCTGGTGTCTGCCTTCTTGTCGCCGTCCCCGGCCGCGGCCCCGCAGGCCCAGGGCGCGGCTTCACGCTTCGGCGAGTCCACGTTCCCCGACGTGTCGCACGGGCTCGCGGGGCCGCGGCCGGGGCGCCCCGGGCTCTGACCCTTGATCCCGGGGGCCTGTGTCGCCGGCGCCGCGGTGGGGGCTGCCCCACGGAGCGCGATGGCGTGGCCGCCGGTGGTCTCCAGCCTCTGGGCCCTGCTGCCTGCTGGCCCGGAGAGGGGGAAGCCGGATGTGCTCATGCTGCCACGCGAGGGCCCGGGGAGCAGCTGGATGAGCGTCCGCTCGGGTCCCCCCAGAGGTGACGGCGCTCCAGCAGGCCCGCGGCACCGCCTCGCATGCTGGCTGGCACATGGTCACGTCGAGAAGAAAGTGTCTCGCTCTGTGGAAGGAGCTCGCTCGTGACCTGAGCCCGTCAGGGGCGGCGTGTGTCTGCCCACGAGTCCGAAGGGGACGAGGAAGTAGAGGTGTGTGGCCAGGCCCACGCGGGGCTCCCGTGCCGGCCGAGCGCCGCGTGCAGACACCTCCCCTCCCACCTCCCTGGGGGTCCTTCCGTGACCCTCGCCGGCTGCTTGGGGGCAGGAGTGTCGGGTGTGGGGTCTGCACACCCCAGCTCTGAGAGCCGCCCCTGTGACACGCCGCCGCCTCCAGGGAGGACATCCATGCATGCAGGGGTGTGTGGCTGCGGGCAGGGCCCCAGGATGGACAGCTGAGGGGGGGCAGGGGCCCTGATGAGGTCACAGGCTCGCAGGGGGGCCCTCACCAGGGGGAGGAGCCCTCAGCCCCACCACTGTGGCAGCACTTCCAACTCCCCCGTCCCGCCGTCCCCTGTGGTCCCCGAGGCTGGCAAGTCGGCTGCAGCGTGGGCCCTGCTGTCCCGGGGCTTAGTGTGATGATGTCGGCAGGGTGACTCGCTCCCTCAGGTGCAGGCAGATGGGGCAGCCGGTGGCCGAGGAGGTGGTGCTGCTGATGAACCGTCAGGGCCCCCGCGGCCTCCCCGGGCATCCCCCTGGTCGGGGTGTGACCCCACTGCGGCCGGTCCGGTGTGTATGGCTGGAGTGATGGCAAGGGCCACGTGTGCGTGCCCCCCAAGTGTGCACAGCCCTGCCCCCGGGGGTGGTGCCGGGGGTGGGGCCTGCAGGCAGGTGCAGGTGGGTGGTGGAGTGATGTGTGCATACCCCCAAGTGTGTGTGGCCCTGCCCCCAGGGGCAGGTGCAGGTGGATGATGGGGCAGGCCCCCCACGGGGTGGAGCGATGGCGAGGGCCGCGTGTGTGCCCCCTGAGTGTGCACAGCCTTGCCCCTGAGGGTGGTGCCAGGGATGGGGCCCGCGGGCAGGTGCAGGTGGGTGGTGCAGGAGGCTGAGAAGGGAGGGGGAAGGGGCAGGGGGCCGCACAGAGGAGCGCCGCCGAAGGGAAGAACAGGGATGCTCCCAGAAACATCTCTATTTCCCAATTTAAGGCTGCCTTGCTAGCTTGATGGGAACGTCTGGAAGGCCCTGTCCGGGTGGCCTTCCTCCCAGCGCAGGGGTTTCCATGGAGCTGCCTGTGACCCGTTAGAGCAGGTTTCTCCGCTGCTGTTAATTCAAACACAATTAATCACACGTTTAACCCCATTTCTAATAGGGCGTGAACGCTGTCCCCGCTCCAGTCCACACTCTCCCCCCTTTGCTTACTTTCAAAAATTAATTTTCTGGAACTGAATTAATTGCCTTGCACTGGGTTCTGCCCGTTACTGATGATCCAGCGTGGGCCTCCCGAGGCTCTTGCTACCGTTTAACGAACGCGCCGCTGCATCAGACCGTCTTTGGCAGGAAAAACTAGCGGCCGTGGCCAAGTGCGGGGGCAGCTTCGTGGAGCGCGCCCGTGTGGACGTGCCGGGCCTCCCGCTTCTCCCGCCTGGGCCGGGCGTCGCCCCGGAGCCCGCGGCTTCTCGTGGGCGCCCACCCCGGGGGCCTCACCGCCCGCTGCACGAGCCCTCTTTCTCAGCGCCTGCGGCACGTGCCCACGTCGGCTTTCTGGAACCTCGGGGCCCGGACGCGTCGGGAGGAGGCCCAGGGAGGTGCAGCCTGAGGGCTGGGGTCCCCGAGGGCCGTGAACGGTGCTGCGGACACTTGGGGCCGTCGCAGGATCGTCTGGGGCGGGAGCCCAGGAGAGGGGTGCTCCGGCCCCCGGTGGGACAGGGGTCGCTGCCCCCTGGCGACAGTCACTTTACCAGTGCGAGTCTATACCCATCGGCTCATCCCCGCCGTCCTCGGGGCGAAGCCCTCTTTACCCAGCGTCGCTCAGGCTGCTTCCCTGGGGCGCCTGGGGGCTCGGTCGGCAAAGCATCTGCCCTCGGCCCAGGTCACGGCCCCGGGGTCCTGGGATCCAGCCCCGTGTCAGACCCCGCACTCAGCGGCCACTCCGCTTCTCCCTCTGCCCTCCCCCCAACTCGTGGTCTCTCTGGTGCGCTCTCTCAAATAAATAAAATCTTAAAAAAAAAAAATGTAAAGAAAAAACCTAACCGATTGGTCTTCCTGTCCTGATTTCACTCCCTGGTTTCTCGGGAGTGAGGAACGGCGGCTGCCACCACCGCGGGGCTGCACCCCTGCCCTCCCCCTGCCCCCCTCGCCTTCCGGCTCCCTCCATGCCCATCCACCTCCATGCAGTCGCGTAGCTTCCCTGAAAGGTTTCCTTGGGAGGAATGTAATAAACTGTCTTTATTAGTTTTTAAAATGTCACGTTTTGGGCGGCCCGGGTGGCTCAGCGGTTTAGCCCCACCTTTGGCTCAGGGCATGACCCTGGGGTCCTGGGATCGAGTCCCACATCGGACTCCCTGCATGGAGCCTGCTTCTCCCTCTTCCTGTGTCTCTGTCCCTCTCTCTGTCTCACGAATAAATAAACAAAATCTAATAAATAAACAAATAAACTGTCGAGTCTGCAAACGAGCGATCACGTGCCGCCCCCGGAGCGGCTCACTCAGCAGAGGCCGACGAGTGCTCCGGGGGGCGTCCGGGGCAGCACGGGGTAGCCCCGTCCCGTCCTGCCGCTCAGAGGTCCCCACGGCCCCTGCCCCCTGGCCGCCGGCCTCCCTCATGGTCCCGTAACGCAGCAGCCAGGGCGGGTCACGTGTGCAGAGGGGACCCAGGCTTCAGGTCGGCAGTGTTCCCGGGGCGCCCAGCAGCGCTCCGCACAAACAGGAGCCCGTCTCGCCAAACCAAAACGCGCACGTGTGTGACATTTCGTTCCTCCGGAGGGTACCGTGGCATAAACCAGAGCAAGCAAGCGGAGCCCACGCGTGACGCAAGCATCGCTGCCCGTTCCTCCTGCCGTTGCACCTGCTGCCATGGAAGGCTCTGGAAGCTGGGACGCTCGCTGTGGCTCCTGTCCCGGTCCTGGGGGAGGTGCAGCGTCGGCAGCTCTGAGGCCGAGCGCCTCGGGAGTCGGTGTGCGGGACAGAGAGGCGCTAAGGAGCGCGGGTGGGCTCAGCCTCGGGACTGCGTGAGAACCAGAGGGACGCAGGGCCTGAGTCCTGCTCGCGAGTCTCCGTGGCTGCTGTGACCCTGCCCTCGTGCGTCAGCCACGCATCAGTCTGGGCCTCAGGCCGCGACGTGTGTCTTCCTGGGGATGGGCCCGCCCAGGCCTTCTGGATCCAGAGCAGCGGCTGACTCTTCGGCCCCCGGCCTCCCCCCGCATGTCGCCCAGTGACAGAGAGCCTTGTGCCCCCTTTTCTTACCTGCGCTTTCTGGAAGCCTCATTACCTGAGTCATGAGACGGAAACGTGCAGGCCCGCGACGGTTGGGGAGGACCACATTCCATCACCTTCTTGGAAACTCCCGTTCCCTGCTGGTTTAGGAGGCACCTGAAGAAAGCCCACTGACGGGGGTGGGGGACAGCCTGGAGCTTCCCAGACGATTCCAGTCGCGGGTCCACGAGGTCCATGACATGCTTCCCTGGGACTCTCCGTGGGAAAGGGTGCCGGGTGGTCCGGAGCATCTTTCAGAGCTGTGTGGGAATAGCACTAACCTCCAGGTGTCTCGGGCACTCGGCGGCAGCCGGAGAACGCCCCACGCAGGGGACGCTTGCAGCCACCTGGTGAGCCGCGCGCCTGAGGGGAGTCCCATCAGGAAACTCCGTGGAATCCCCCCCGCTGGGCTTTCTCCAGACCGTAAATATCTGTGAAAATAGAAGCTCTCTGAACTTGTGAGGCCTCACGCGGGTCCTGGATCGCGGCATCAAAGCTCCCATGGCATCCGGGGGAGGCCTCGCAGGGTGAGCGTTTCCATCACCCGTCTTCCCCAAATGCGCCTGTTCCCCCAAATCCGAGAACACGAGGTGGTGTTCCCGGGCCCGCTAACGGGCTCGATCTTGCTGCTGCTGCTGCTGCTGCTGAAGTTTCCTTTGGAGCAGGGGTTGCTAGAAAACGAACTTCGGCCCGTTGCGTTGCCCGCGTCGACGGCTCTGCTGCAGGTGCCCGGGAGCACCCTCGTCCCCTTCGCTTGCATTCGTGTTTCTCACTGGTTCACGCAGCAGGAGAGCCTGTCATGCCCGTGCGGTGTGGGCATCTGTGTCTCAGGACTATCCGTGACTGCCCGGGGCACATGTGGTTCCACTGGCCGCTCTCCCAGTGCGTCCTCGCCTCACAGGTCCAGGTAAAGCGCTCCGGGAGCTTGCGGGGGCACAAGCGTGTCGTCACGTTCTGAATCCTTTCCCGCAGGCAAGTTCCCGGGAGCCGGCTTCCCGTGCAGGCTCGTGAGCGTTCATTGCCCTGGTGCGTGTTGTGATAGGGGTTTGTGAGGGCCTGTTGGCTTGACGATCGCCTCCCGGGTGGAGGGAGCGTCAGCAGTTTTGGGCCCTGACTCTGCACCAGGACCATCACTAGACCAGGCGGCTTCCTGTGCCCGACGGTTCCTCACGGCAGCGCAGGGTGGCCCTGGAAGGGCGTGGGTCTGGCTGAGCCGACACTGGCCTGTCCCCAGGAGCCCACGGCCTGCTGGGCGAGACCAACGCCAGCTGGTCCGCAGGGGCGCGTGACTGCCGGCGGGCCAGGTGTGCGAGCCGGACGCTTCCCTGTGCGGGGGAGCTATGAGCTAGCGTAGCCCCGGGATTGAAGGATGAGAAGCTGATCGTGGGCTTGGAGGGGGAGAATGTTCCAGAAGGGGGAGGGGGGGCCTTCACAAAGGGCCTGGACGTTAGGACCTAGAGTCGGCTAAGAATTCCATCCCAGGTGCAAAAGAGAGTCCACCAGGTGTCGGATAGAGGGGTGCGGAGCAGCTTTGCATTTTGGGGAGGTTCCCTTTAGTTCGTGGTGTGCAGGATAGGGTGGCACTCGGAGAGGGGGCGTGGCATGGGTTCGGCCACCATGCACGCGGGCTCGGGAGCCCATGGCCTTTGGATGAGGACCAGGGTGCTGAGGCTGGAGAGAATGGGCTGGGTTTGAGCAAAATCACAGGATCTAGTGATTTCTTGCTCTCCCCTCCTTGTCCGGGCACTTCTGCTTTTTCTCCTTTAAGGGTAAATCTGATCTGGAGCTCTGATCCTGGCTCCTAAATTCCATTCTCCACCAAAAGGGTGCTGAGCAAGCGCTTGAAGAAAGAGGAGGCACGTCCCAGGCTCAGAGGGCAAGAGGAGGGTGGTCACTTACGGACGCGGAGAAACCTGGCAGGTGCCACCAGGGCCCAGTGTCCTGAGCCAGCGTCCGCTGGGGCCCCACGGCGTCTCGTGGGTGTGTGACGCCAAAGATGTGAACCGGGACTGGGGGGTAGTCCATGAAATGGCGGGGGCTCTGCAAAGTGTGACGGTCACAGAAGACCCCAGAAAACTCACTCTCCGGGTGACAGACGAACCCCAAAATGGTGCTGTTGCCTTTCCTAAAAGGGACGTCGGTTGGACCTTGGCTGAATTTGCAGGCGCGCATGTCGGCTGGAGGGAGCGTACTGGTGGACTTTCCTGATTTCAGTCCTGACGCTGTGCTTACGAGGGAGAGTGCCACGTGTCGGAGGCACAGGCCGCGGGGTAGACGGGCCACCCCGATGACCAGGTGCGGAAAGAGAACAGGATGAAGCAGACGGAGCCAACGCTAGTCCTGGGGAACCCACGTGAAGAACATACAGAAAACCTTATACCGCCTTTTATAGGTTTTCTGGAAGCCTGAGATTCTCACAAGATAAAATGCTAGAGAATGAGAAATCCTGTTTCAAACCCAAAACATGCCTCTTAAGTGAACAGATTTTTTTTTTCACTGTGCTTTTCTCCCACGGGGCAAACAGCCTAGGAGACAGGAGACATAAGTCAGGCCACCGCCGCTTCTGCGCACGGCTCCAGGAGGATGGGCAGGTGCGCCCGGGCGGCCTGTCCCCGGAGCCGCGCTTCCAGGAGGGGAGTCGATCGAGAGCACCCTGCTGCTCTTTCCTCCCTGTTCTTTTCAGGAGAAATGGAATATCCGTGGTTTTGGTGGCATAACGTGCCAAGTGGATTCGCATGTGCCGTGCTCTGCTTTCCTGCGTATAAGCTTCGTCCGAGGGAAGGAGATTCTCAAAGCTTCAGTCCTGGGGCCTCAGACTGTGGGAGGTTCCCAAGCAGGTAAACGGGGAGGAGTAAACAGACTGAGTTTCCTCAAAGGCAGTGCCCCCTCCGTGCTGCTCCGCTGGCGGGTGTGTGCTCACGGCTCCAAGCGCCGCAGGGGGTGACCGTGCTGTAATGACGTCTGCACCAACCCTGTGGGCCTGACATGCAGGTGCCCCCTTGTGATCTTTTAAATTTGTTCGAGTGGATTTTTAGGGCCATCACGCGGCTGTTTGCCAGGTGGGCTCTGTCAACTGTGCGGGACTAAGCACGTGTCCTAGCAGGCAGGCCCGCTGCTGCGTGGTCCAGGGTGGGGAGGAGCCACGGACTCCTCGGAGCCGGGAGCACCCTCCTGCTGGGGGGCCCAGGGCTGGAGACACACAGGCAGCTGTGGGGAGCCCAAGCTTTGTGCGGGGTGGGTGTTGCTTCTCACTGAATGGAAATAATCACGCCTGACCTCTTGCCCCACTGCCTGTTGGCTGCCGAGGTGGGCTGCAGCCAGCGGGTTGTGAGTGCACCTGCTTTTTGTAGTTTGGAGGAAGCTCTTGATGCTCCCCTGGCCTTGCACACCCATGGGGCGGGGCCGGCTGAGCTGCACTGGCAGCCATGTGGTCGGGGGCTGTACTGCTGTGGCCACCTCTCCCCACACTGCCTCCCCTGGGAGCACATGCTGGTGTCCAGGTCCTGGAACAGGGGTGCCAGAGGGCTGCTGGCGGGGGGGGGAGGGGCAGTCCAGGGCGGCTCCTGCTGGCTGCCAGTGCCCCAGAGGACACCCCCAAGGAGGGGGCCCTAGAAGAGCTGTTGGGAGCTGCTGGAGCAGAGTTCAGAGTAGGCCCAGGGATATGGTGCACGTGGGTGCCCGGCGGATACAGTGCACGGCAGGGGCACAGGGATATCGTGCACAGGGGGTGCACAGGGATACAGGGCACGGCAGGGGCTGAGGGATACAGTGCATGGCAGATATGGTGCACAGCGGGTGCACAGGGATACAGGGCACGGCAGGGGCACAGGGATATGGTGCACAGCGGTTGCACAGGGATATGGTGCATGGCGGATACAGTGCATGGCAGGTGCACAGTGGATACGGTGCACTGCAGGCGCACAGGGATATGGTGCACGGTGCATACGGTGCACGGTGGGTGCATGGTGGATACAGTGCACAGCAGGTACACAGAGATACGGTATATAACAGGTGCACAGGGATATGGTGCACGGTGGATACAGTGCATGGCGGGTGCACAGCAATACAGGGCACAGCAGGTGCACAGGGATATGGTGCACAGGGATACGGTCCATGGTGTGTGCACAGGGATACAGTCCACGGCAGATACACAGGGATACGGGGGATGGCAGGTGCTGACTGCTATGACCCGTTACATGAAGGGAAAGAGCCTTATTCCATCAAGACTCCGTCTAACCTAGAGCGTAACTGGTGAGCAGCTCTGGATGTGTGAGGTTCCGAAACCCTGAATTGTGTTGCTGAAAGCAGAATGTGCGCGGGTCCTTCGAGAACCAGGGGAGATCTCGTTGCCAGTAATTGTCATGCACCAAGTCTCGTGCAGCAGCCAGAATAGGAGGTACAGACTGTGACGGGGTGGGTGAGGAAAAACGTGCGAGGAAAACCCACATCCGGACAAGGGCTGGTGTCACTCTGGGTCAACCTCACAGTGTGACGATTTTGAGTTACTTTAGGGTGACTTTGGTTGTTAAGACATAGAAGTCTCAGGATCCATCTCATCCCACTGGATTGTCAGGTCTAGACGCACATCTGTGCCTGTGGTTTCCCTGGTCTGGGGTGATGCGGGTGTTCTCCGGTGGCCCCAGGGACGTTGTTCTTCTGGGCGGCCGGCTCTGTGACCCGGATCCCCTACAGACCCGTGGGCTCTTATTCTGTATCCATCCCTGCGGGGTCATTGGAGCTGCTTCAGGGAAGGGCAAACGGCTTCTGTACAAACTGAGGATGTTGAAGTAGGCGGACTGTGCATCCTCCCCAAGACTAGAGGAACCGGGCCATCTGTCCGTCCTAAGACTAGAGGAACCGGGCCCATCTGTCCATCCCCGAGACTAGAGGAACCGGGGACCGTCTGTCCATCCCAAGACTAGAGGAACCGGGGACCGTCTGTCTGTACCCAAGACTAGAGGAACCGGCAACCGTCTGTCCGTCCCCAAGACTAGAGGAACTGAGACCTTCTGTCCGTCCCCAGAGTAGAGGAACCGGGCCCGTCTGTCCATCCCAAGACTAGAGGAACGGGGCCCATCTGTCTATCCCCAAGACTAGGTTCCGTCTATCCATCCCCAAGACTAGAGGAACCGGGACCATGTGTCCGTCCCAAGACTAGAGGAACTGGGGACCGTCTATCTGTCCCCAAGACTAGAGGAACCAAGGACCGTCTATCCGTCCCCAGAGTAGAGGAACCAGGCCCGTCTGTCTGTCCTGAGACTAGAGGAACCGGACCTGTCTGTATATCCCCTGAGACTAGAGGAACTGGGCCTGTCTGACATGAATCTTCCCCGAGAATGCTTGCGACCTACCCCAGGTCACATCCAGCGGTCAGGTTTTGGTAGCATCTGTGGACGCGTCTCTGCAGCACTTGGCACCTGTGCGCATCCAGAACTGCTTGCTCGTCCAGCATCTGTGAGCCCCCCTTGCCATCGCATCCTCTCTGTGCCGCTCTCCCCTCTCTCGGGACCGCTGTGCCTGGAGGACCCTTGGCTGCCTCTGTGCCTCGCGCTCCAGCAGCGCGCTGGCCGCACGTGACGTCGCTGCACCCCAGCACCAGGTGCCATCCGGGTGCTCCCGCACACCTGCGAGCAGAACCTACAGGTGGTTCTGCATCCCACACTCCCGTGTGCTGGTCTGTGTCCCCATCAAGTGAAGGGTCATGAGGTCGGGATTTTAGTCTTAAGGACCATGTCGCCAGCACCCGGGTGCCTGGCCGGGAGGTTCTCAGGAAACATCCGCTGAATGGATGGTGGTGCTGGAATCCCACCCGCCGTGGAGGCGGGCCTGAAATCTGGAGAGGTTCCGACCCATCTGAGGCGGGTCTTGGAATAGGCTTCTCGGTCACCTGCCAGGCTCCGTGTTTCAGAGTAAGTGCAGTTGCTCCTAGAAAGCAAATCTCCGGGATCCCTGGGTGGCGCAGCGGTTTGGCGCCTGCCTTTGGCCCAGGGCGCGATCCTGGAGACCCGGGATCGAATCCCACGTCGGGCTCCCGGTGCATGGAGCCTGCTTCTCCCTCTGCCTGTGTCTCTGCCTCTCTCTCTCTCTGTGACTATCATAAATAAATAAAAAAAAAAAAAAAGAAAGCAAATCTCCTTGCTGTCTTACTCACGGGAGTCCCACGTGGAATGCTGTAGCATTGATTATTTTGATGTGTGTTGTAGGTCACAAAGTGCTGTGATTGGACCGCGTCCGGCCTCTATAGCTCAAGTTTCTGCCTTGAGGCTCATGGTTCCACAGCGGGTTTCTGTTGACGTTGCTGCTGAGGCTCCCGGGACGACTCCTGTCACCAGGAGAGAGAATGTTACACTAAATGAGCGTAAATGAGCTCCTCTGTAGTAAAAAGGCATGTTCTTACGCTCTCCTCGTTCTGCATCTTTTAAATTTGTGGCCCTTTATTTAGATGTCTTTATGATGCCAGAGGGTGTGACTCGTGGAGCCGTGGAACCTGCCTGGCCAGGTGGGAATCATGCTCACGCCAGCACCTGGGCTCTGCACCCAGGATTGGCCTTCGGCTCTTTGTCCTCGTTGGTATAAGGGCCATCCTCTCCGTGGCAGCACAGGGCCTCCCTGTGAATTGAGTGCATGCGGGGCCCACCTGCCCCTATTAATGGCCTGCAACCCACTCTTATTATAGAGAGAGCAGAAATGATCGTTCTTGTGCGTAGATCTGTGGTCAGTTAATGGCTGGTAGGTGGGAGGACAGATCGATGGTAGAGAAAGGAGTGAGAGCTGATGGCAGATAGTCGATTCCCAGCAGTATAATTGCTGGATCAAAAGATGTATGTGTGATTCATGCCTAGAAATTCATTTTTCTAACCATCGTCAAAGGGCAATCTGTCCCTTCCAGTAGAATGAGAAGGTGCCAGGGCTTGGCTGTTCTCCTGGTCCCAGTACAGAGTGATCCGGGACGGGCGTCCTATACCGCTGTTCCCGGTGACAGAGGCAGCCTCCCGGGCAACCCATCACTTGGATTGGCTATTTCTGTAGCTTCAAGGAACTCCAGCAGATGTCTGGGGGTGAAGGAACAGCCCTGAAGAGAGAGGGCATTTGGTTTCCTCCCCGCCCCGAGTCTCAGGCCTTGACAGTCGGAGGGTGGCGTAAGGCAGATGCGGCCACGTTCAGGCACTTCCTTTTTTCAGTGTTGGATCTCCCGAACCCGTGTTGCGTGGAAACTTTGGTTTTCCTGGTTGAGCGGGGTTACGGCCGACTGTGGTGTTCAGGGTGACGTATCCGTTCCCACAGCGCCATGGTCGGAAGGAAGCAAAATAAAAGGCCCTGCTTCGTCCGACAGACACGAAGGTATGCAGGCTGGAGGTCGTCCGTCATCCTCAGCTACAGATTTTTGCTTGGGTTGTTGGATTTTTAGTTCTACAAAAAGCAACCCCGGAGGCTAAGTGGTGCCAGCGAATGTCCTGCTTTCTAAGAGGATTTGTTACTAAGTCTTGACAATCATTATTTTTGTAATTCTGTAATCTCACCCTACTGGTATATAAGCCTACTTTCTCCAGGATAAGGCATTCCAGGGGGTATATGCTATCTGAGCTTCAGTCGTTGGCTCCCCCCTGGCCCTGACCAGATACCAGTCAGCCCTTCCTCCGGGTCCTGTGTCCTTTCCTGGTGGCCGTGTCTCTGCCCTCCTGCTCCACCAGCCTACTGGCCGGGCTGCAGCGGAGGGGACAGCTCTACTGGCCCGGCAGGCGGTGGCCTACAGGGCTGCGTGCGGGCTGCCTGAGGCCCTGACCTTGCTGATGCGGTGCTGCTGCTGCTGCTGCGGGGTCACCGCTGGCCTCAGAGAGGCAGCTGGTGGCTCCCCTGTCCCAGATTACAGTAACAGCTGCCCTGCTTACCCGTAGGCTCAGGCAAGACTTTTTCCGAAACCAGATGACAATAAATAAAATACACTCTGACATGACCTGAGAAGTACGGTTCTCCTAATAGGGACAACACGTTGGCCTAAAGGTAGATGCAGAACCTTGAAGAGGTTCAGATTGTTTTGGGGAGCCCCTCTTGGTGGGCGGCCTGACCTGCTCATACAAGACAGAGAGGTGGTCATTGGGGAGGTGCCAGGTCACTTCCCTGAGCTCGCAAATCATGTGGCCACGCAGCAGAGAGCATGGGCATGGACATGGGCCTGTGGTGGTCTGCTCCGTGGGCCTCCGCAGAAGCACACTTGCCTGGGGCTCGTCCACACGGGCCGGCCTAACAGGGCTCCGCCTCCGTGCGTGGGATAATCTGTTCAACCCCAGCAGTGATCGAACCAGCCACTGCTGCCTGTTTTGGATCTGAAACATCCTGCATCTCAAATATCCCTCAAGACAGAGGCTGAATGGAGTAGGGATAGTCCTGTGAAGATAATCATGCACGGCCTGTCTTATCTCCACAACCGTGTGCGCCGTGGGCGGTGGTCGGCGATGGGATAAGACACCAGCCACACGGTGAGTGAGAGGACGGGGTGCCCATCCTTATTCTCACACAGTATTTGTTATAATTTTATTTTAGAATAAGTTCAGACCTCCAGAGAACTCGTAGTAATAACACAAAGGACTCTCATAGGTTGTGTCCCCTGATTCCCTAATTGGCAACCTATTGCCACATTTTAAATATTTATTTGAGAGAGAGAGAGTGAGCAAGAGAGAGTGAGCTTGAGCCAGGGCGAGGGGCAGAGGGAGAGGGAGCATCCCCAGCAGACTCCCCACGAGGCACAGATCCCAACACGGGGCTCCGTCCCATGACCCTAGATCATGACCTCAGCCAAAACCAAGAGTTGATGCTGAACCAAGTGAGCCACCCAGACGTCCTGCTGCGCTGTTTCCACTGCATGTGTATATACACATATACACGCACGTAGGTCTGGTGGGGCGAGGGCATCGGCCCCCCCATGCAGTCGAAAATCCGAATATAACCCAAGTCCCTCAAAACCTCCCTACTACTAGCCTGCCTTTGGCTTTGGCAGAAGCCACAGGAATGATAGACGAACACATATTCTACGCTGTATTCTTGCCATAAAGTAAAGGGGAGAAGATGGGACTGAGAAAATCATAAGGAACAGAAACACATTTGCTGTGTTGGATTCATGTTAAGAAAATTTCACGTGTAAGTGAATCCGTGGAGTCTCAGCCCGTGTAGTTCAGGGGTCAGCAGTGTGAGCGTTTGGATACCCACACACCATGGTTGAGCCTAATGTGTAGACATCAAATCCTTTCTTTCCTCCTGTAAAGGCCTCAGTGTCTGTTTCCTAAAAACAGGGCGTGAGCGCAGCACAGTCTTTAACGTCAGCCAAGCGCACGCATCCTGTCTGCGAGACCACGTCACGTTTCCGGTTGTCCTTCTGATGTTCTCCGTGGCTGCCTTTCTTTACGCTCCGTAGCCAGGACAGGACCACCTTCTCTGTGATTCCCCCCGGGACGCGCCTCGGCACCTTGCCTTTCCCACGGCCTCTGAGTCCTCTGTCACAGTGACTGAAGGACCCGTTGGTGTGCGGGGGGGCTCCCGAGGGACCCCATCAGGTTGTCTGTGTGTGAAGACCACAGAAAGAGGGGATGTGTCCTTCCCTGCGCTTTCCCTCGGGAAGCTCACGATGTGGGCTCGTCCCATCATTCCTGGGGTTTGTCCTTATTCCTCGGGGAAGCTGTTGTCCTCTGGGTTTCTCCCTAGTAGTCACTGTTCTTCCCTTTGTAACGAGGAAGCCACTTTTCAAGGAAGAGAATTCGAGACCATGTGAATTTGCTTTTCTCCGTCAGGCATCCCTTCACGGGTTTTATTGTGTATTGATGATTCTTTTCTGGATTTTCTACCATCCTGCATCTATTAGGTGCCTTTCTGCTGTTGGGAAGAACATTTCCCTTCTCTCCCACTTATTTGCATGTGTGTGCTTGTCAGCGAAGACACATTATTCTTTTACCCGATGGTCATTCCTACCAGTGTTCATTTAGACCCTCACACTACCCCCTCGGGCCGGTGCCTAGTTCCTAGTACACGTCCCCATCACTGTACTCTCTTCCCTGGGACAAGAGTCCCGTACTCTGCAACTATATGGATATTCGGGACTGGATAATCCTTTGTGAGGGCCTGTCCTGGGCCTCGTGGGACGTTTGGCAACATCTCTGGCCTCTGCACACCACACGCCAACAGCACTAGCACTAGCACATACACACCTGCCGTGATCACCAGAACGTCTCAGATGTTGCCAGAGGTCCCTTGGGTGGCAAAGCCCCCCGTCCCAGTCCCCGCTGGGAAGCGCCAAGGAAGTGAAGGAGTATCGCTTACTTTATTGATTGTCACTGTCTACCAGAGAGATGCTAGTTCAGTTCTTCAATGAGGTTAGGCAGAGAAAGCCTCATAATCTTTATTTCTTCCAGCAACACAAAGATAAAGGAATGTTGAAGCTCTTGTCTATGAAGAGTGTAGAACCCACACGGTAGACAGGAGAGTGAGGCGAACCCTCCCACGTGCCCCCAGCCTGCTCCAGCCACACCCCGTTGGCTCCCCGCGACCTCCCGTTTTGCCCAGAATCTCACATAAAAACACCACTTATTTTTAAATATTTTACAATATTTCTGGTTCTGTAAAAGATTGAGAGATTGAGAGTGGTTTTTTTTCTTTTGTTACCAGAACCTCATTGCTCCTAAATCCTTAATAATTAAATGTGAAAAAAAATGTATTATTCAAATCAGAATCATATTTACACTGCATGTGTGCGTGGTCCTAGTGGTGCTGCTCCGGGAGGGGCTCGACTCAAGGAGTTTGCTCCCACGGAGGCTCTGGTCTGCGGGGAGAGGGCCGGGCCTGGCCACACTGCAGGCTCCAGCTCAGTATTCACACTGCATGGGTTCCTGCCCACTGACAGCCGGTCACCAGGCCTCCTAGAGGTCTCCCCTGCTGCCCCCTCCCCACGTCACGATGGACGTCATGGTGGACAGGTGGACCTGATGGTTGGGCTGGGGGGGGGCTTCTCTTTCCAGACACCATGGCTGCCCTCTTCCCCGTGAGCTTCAGCTTCTTTGAATGCAAACAGACTCCTAATTACTGGGATTTCAACCACTTAAACCTCAAAGTCTTTGGAATAGAAGTTCTGGACGAGCTCTTTCTGTGCAAGGGCTTTTTTTTTTCTGGGTTGGTGCAGCAGGGGCATCTTGTAGGCACACAGTGGCCCTGACAGAGAGAAGGCAAGTCAGACGTGCACGTGTGGAATGCTCATTTACCCGGTGTGAGCTCCGCGTGAGGGAGTTTCATACACCCCCCTGTGGTGCTCAGCGTAAGCCTGTGTGACCGTCCCTCTGCCGTGACAGTGAGGGTGTTGATAGTCGGGGGAAGGGGGCACATGCAGCAGCAGGAGAGAGAGTCTGAATCCAGGCCTGGCCGGTTCTAAAGTCCATGCTATCACTGCGGAGACAGAAATCCTCTGCACAATCGGTGCTTCCAGACCGTGCGGGGAGTGAGCCCTGGGGGACCCTGGGGCGTCCAGGGAGTGGGGACTGCACAGAGAGCACACCTGATGACGGTTCCTAAGTGAGGGGGCCGAGCGGCCTTACACCTAGTCCCGTTACGTTCCTTAATAAATCTGGTCTTGGGGAACGGCATCCTACCAAACACTCGGCCCGGCATCTCCAATGTTGGAAACGTTTCTGTTATTGGAGATGTATTTTAATAAAGCCTGACATCCGGGCGCCTGGGTGGCTAAGTCAGCTAAGCGTCCGACTCTCGGTTTCAGCTCAGGTCATGCTCTCAGGTCACAAGATCGAGCCCCACATTGGGCTGTGCATGCAGCACAGAGTCTGCTTGGGAGTCTCTGTCCCTCTGCCCCTCCCCCCTGCTCGTTCACATTCTCTCTCTCTCTCTCTCCCTCAAATAAATAAATCTTTAAAAAAAAAAAAAAAGCTTGACATCTAGCAATCTATTCTGAGAAAATAGACACAGACATTAAGACTCATGTAGAAAGACGCCCAACAGCGCTGTTGGTGAATGTGAAAGACTCGAAACCGCCCGCACGGACAGCCGTCAGGACAGCGCCAGGTCCCACACGGCCACGTGGACAAACATCGCAGACACGGAAACATCAAAGAGGTGTAGTGCCCGGGAGATATTTACGGTGTAACCTGAAGCTACACAAGCCTGATTGCAAAACCGTACGTCCTGTGATCCTAACCATGTCAGTGCGTCTATTTATAAGTACGTGTGCGGGAGAGTACTAGGAGGGCCACACTCTAGAATTTTAACTGAGTAACTGGAAAAAAAAAAAAAAAAGGTCAGAGTTTTCCCTGTGTCCCTTATTATTTTCAAGTGTTACCATGCCAACTTATTTTTATAGTGAAGAACTGACTACATCTGGGTGTGTGTGCGCATGTGCCACATACACACACACTCCCACCTTTGCACGTCCCAGGGGCCGCCGGCGTTGTCCTTACACACAAGAAAGAGAGCGTACCCCTCCCCCCAGGCGACTCCATCAATAGAGCTGTCTTCCTTCTGAGATCCAAGTGAGGCGCCCACCGGGCTCCTGTGAATGGTCCTTGCTGCTCCTGCCGTGCTGAGGACAGGCGTCCAGGGCACCGTCACCGCTGCGGGCCCTGCGGGGACTTGCGGTCCCTCTGCGCTTCCACTCGCCCCAGGTCCCCGATTCCTGGTCCTGGAGCCCAGAGGGGAGCCTTGCAGTCAGGGAGGCCTAGAGCCTCGGAGGGAAGGTCTAAGAGTCCAACGTTGCCGCAGCGTCGGGGAGGCTCTGCCCTACCGCGGGGGTCCTCGCCCGATTTGTCCTGTGCAGGGAGAAAGCCACGGACGGTGGACTGGTGCAGGGACTCTTCCCCGGGGCTCGTCCCTGAGCGGAGGAGCAGGTGTGCAGGCCGGCGCCAGAGAGATGCCTGAGCCGGGGGGAGAGGCAAGCCCGCGTTCCCATGGCAACAGCATCAGGGGCCCTAGATGGCCGGGGACCCAGTGGGAGCCCTTGGGTGTTACCCGGCAGCCTGGTTGGCGCCACCACCGTGTGACCTGCAGGCAGCGCGGCTCCGAGCGCCTGATCCCTTTGCCGTCTTCCACCCGCCAGGGGAGGACTGCATCTTTTCTAAACTACCTTTTATTTCCGTCATCTCTACAATGATAGCACCTGATTAGCGCTGCCTCTGGCAAAGTCAGACGTCCATGGCTCTGTTCGAGGAAAAACAAAAAATAGAGATGAGCAAATCAAAATCAATTATTCTTCCGAATGGGTCTGGCCTGAAACGGGCGTAAAGGCGGCCACCATGTGCCCTGGATCTTGCCACGGCCTGCCGAGCTGCTGAGCGCCATTCAAGGCCGGGGTCTGCCGGGGGACCCTGAAATCCGTGGTTGACTTTCAAGAACTAGTCGGGTTATTTTTTGAGTCGTAACTGCTTTAGAAAGGAAAAGGAAAAGGAAAAGGAAAGGCAAGGACTGGAAATATGTTTCTCATGGAAACTCGAAAGTCAACAGATAGTGATGCAGATTTCTTTTAAAGTAAGCTGGACTCTAACGGAACAGGATTATTACGTACGTTCTTACTACCACGAATAGAGCCGCACAACTGCATGGAGCTGTTTGGGCTTTTGTGTTTTATATCTCAAAACAGCAGCATTAATTTAGAACGGAACTGGGAAAAAATTGTTAGATTTACATCATTTTTCACTAAAATTCATCTAGCCTATTGTTGGTTCTGCCCCAGCTTGAACTAAATTTGTTTATTTATTTTTAAAGATTCTACTTATTTATTCATGAGGCACAGAGAGAGAGGCAGAGACACAGGCAGAGCCTGACGCAGGACTCGATCCCAGGACCCAGGGTCACGCCCTGAGCTGAAGGCTCAACCCCCGAGCCCCCCAGGCGTCCCCCAAATGAAATTTAATTTCCTCTAGACTTAGTGCAGCTGCCTGTAGGGGGTTTCAGGGTCCACCAGAATCAAAAGCATTTTCATGTAGCTCCTAAGAAGCCACGGATCCCTCCTGGCGGGGAAGACTCCCCAGGGCTGGGAAGCAGCTGCCGGCAAAGAAGCAAAGCAGAGCAGGTGCCCTGGGTTCAGGTCTGGGCTCCGGCAGTTTTCTACATGCTCGACGCTGGGCAAGCCTCTGCATTACTGAGACCTGCACCCCTCATCTGCTTGGGGGGCAGGGACGCCTGCCCCGGGGGATGTTAATGTTGGGCCCCAGCGTGGCTGCTGCGGTTTTCAGAGATGGAGCCCGCCACCTGCCCTGGCACAGGGAGGCCCCCGTGGCCGTCCACCTGCCGGGACTGTCCCGCTTTCCTCCTTGTGGCCCCCACCAGGTCAAGGGACCATCAGCACATCCCAGTGTTTACAAGAAACTTCACAAGTTTTTGAAAACCTCAGCTTACATCCTCACTTTGCAAAACGCATTGCAAGTGGACGCAGAGCCCTCTGAGCTCAGAATCTGGTTGATCAATGGTGGAGAAGGAAGACGAAGCTGGCCTGGGTGCTCCTAGCTCTGAGCCCTCCCTCCCTATCCCCGCACCCCCCAGAGTTTGGGGCCCTCTCAGCTCCACTCGGTGCAGGCACCCTCGGGGGCTGGCCTTCATGGACATCCTACCCCGTAGATGGCTCTAGGGGCAAAGAGCTGAAAGTGCCCCGTTTTCTGTCTTCCCAGGGTGGTCTGGGCCGCGGTGATGGCCTCCTGAGCTCAGTAGGACGTCCTGAGCCTGTAAGGCAGCCAGGGCGGCGTGCCCCGCGATGTTGACAGCAGGGAGGTGACCCCGCGGCCTCCCTGTGGGGGACCCGGGCCCAGACCCGGGCTCCCCAGAGTACACACTGGGGCACGGAGATGACGTCACCTCCACCCTGATCCTTCTCAGACTCCTTCCTTGTGGTTTGCTTCTCAGTCTGTGCAGGGAACATATCAAAAGTGACAGCAGGGCTCCGGGGACGCCTGAATGTTCTATCACCACTTCAGGGCTTTTATCACGGGCTGCGGTGCCAGTCAGAGGCCGGGTGTCCTGATGGAGAATTCCTGCCCCTCCACCTCTGCAGAGAAGCACCTCATGCCCTTGAGGGCATGCCTGTGATGATCTCCTCTTCAATATTGCCACCACTCTATTTTTTAACGCTTTTGCAGCAGAGAAGAGGACCCTGGGGATTCGGGGGTTGGCTTTTCCCACCGAGTCACTCGCGGAGCATCCTACAGGTCAGGAGCCTTGCGTTCCCAGATGCGCCAGCCCGCGTCGGAGTCCAGGTGGCCCCTTCCGTGTCTGCAGCCTTTGGGTGGAGCCCGCCTCACTCCAGGCTCCACGTCCTGTGCACGTACGCCCCCGGAGGGCAGGTGCGGGGGCCGAGACCTTTCCAAGGGGGAGCTCTCCTGAGCCTGAGCCAGGCCTGCCCTAGGAAGTCAGCGCTACTCACAGATGGGAGAGTGAGGCACGGGGCTGCTGTGCCAGGTTCCCACCACTACGCTGCTACTTAGCGATGAAGCCAGACTGCAGCCTGGTTTGGCTCTAGACCGCCCCCCCGCCCCCCCCTTGCTAAGGGAGGTCATAAATGGTCTTTGACACCCTCAGAGCAAACACTGTGCTTTCTGAGTGACTCCCTGAGCAGTGCTCGCAGGACAGAAAGCGGGGTCAGCTAGCATCTAACCTGCCGAGGTCACAGGGCCAGGAGGGGGCTGACCTCGGGCTGGCACTGCAGGGCTGTGCTCTGAGCGCATCCCCATCCTGGCATGACCAGATCCGTATGTTCCCCGGACAGGCTGTACCCCGGGAAAGCGCGGGCCCATGGGAGGAATCTCGTCCTGGCTGAACCGTGAGCCGGGGATGCAGACAAGCTTCTGTGTCGTGCCCCATGCCAGGTGCTTGCACATCCATCCATCCATCCATCCATCCATCCATCCATCCATCCATCGAGGGAGGCTCCGCCTGCCGCCCAGCAGCCCTTGACCCAGGCTGAGAGCGAAAAGCCTTACTCACTTCTAGAATGAGCCCCGGCACCGCCCAGGTGGTGACCAGAGAGGCACCTGTCCTGGTACAGGATGTTCCTTCAGCTGCTGGCTTCGGGAGGCACGGCGGCAGGCGGCCAACTGTTACAGGACGTTTCTCCTTGTGCCTTAGGATTTGCTGAACGCGCCCTCCTGGGAGGCTCTGCAAGCATGCCCGGCCCCAGGCTGCTGGCGTGAAGTGACTCCCTTGATTCCCCGTCCTGGGGGTCGGTTCCACCTGTGGCCAGCGGGCTCGGCCGTGCTTGGGAGGTGCCGGCCCATGTCGGGCCACAGCGTGGAATTTGAGGTCCTGTGCCCGGAGCCCTGTCTCCGTGTCCACCCCCTGCCCCAGGCCCGCCAGCCCGGCCTGCTCTGGGAATCCGAAGGCCGTGGACTTGGCCCTGTGACAAAGCACATCTTAGCTTTTAATACTGAGACTATATATAGACGTGGGGGGGGGGGGGTGGCCGTGGAACAGCAGGGAAGGGAAGAGCGAGCTTAAAGGAAGATACATTTGGGCCGGAAAGAGGATTCAATCCTGGGGCCTTACCTTTAAGTCTTGGAGCCGTTCCTGATTTGGGGCAGGAAAATTGATAAACAGACTTGAACGCGATTGGAAGGTTCTAGAGAAGCCAACGTCGACCGTGGTCCCGGAGAAGCTCACTCGGACGCCGAGGAAGGAGGTGGTGCAGGAGCACGTGGCCCGGCCGGCCGCGCGGGAGCAGAGGGCAGGGGGGACGGTATATTAGCATATTTATAAGCCGTTATCTGGACCCGTTTGTATTTCCTAAATCCATTTTTCTTTCATGTCGGCACGTTTGTTTCTTTGCAAAAGTTTTGACCTGTAGACAGGACCTGCATTCTTTGTTTGAACCAGATGTCACTCGTATGGACTCCCTCCTGTCAGCTGCATTTGAATATTTACTTTGTTCCTTGGAAGTTTCTATGGAGTGAAATGTGAACTCCTGGAAAGAGAGGAGTAGATTTCTGCAAAAATGCGTGTGATTTGGGAGCTTGGCTCTCGGTCCTGACCGGCCCCCCTGGGGATTTCTCTGGGGTGGCCTGCCCCGGAGCGGTCTGCAGCCTGGCACCGCGCCGTCCCCATCCTGCTCCTGCGTTCCCGGCCGTGACCCCAGCCGGCGTCCTCTCCTGCCAGACAAAGCTCTTGGAAGAAGAGACAGAGAAGGGCAGGGAGCGTTGTCAGGCCCAGCTGGCATTCAGAGGCCACAGGAGCCCTGCTCCGCAGTCGCCAGCGCCGGCGGGCCCCAGACGCAGGTTTTGGAGGCACTTGGCAGACGGGCCTAGATCCAGAGGACACGCGTGCTCGGCTCCGGGCCTCCCGCGTTTTCTTTCCCTGTCGTGGGAAAACGGGAGCAGGGCTCTTCCTGACGCGCTTGCCTGAGTGTCCTGCCCCCGCCCCACCGGCGCTGGGGAGCCCATCCGCGGGGGCCACCGCATCAGGCCCAGGGACGGGGCTCCTCGGCCTGCCACCGGGGCTCCCCTCACCTCCTCGGAGCTGAGCCGGAGAGGCCGCACGTCCTCAGTGGGGCAACAGCCGGGGGCCCACAACCCTCGAGGACACTGTCTCGATTTAAAATGCCATCTTGTTCCTCTGACTGCTTTTTCCGTGCCGTTGAGGTGAGGTGGTTTGTCCGTTCTTTTAAAGCATCGCGTGTCCCTCTCCCTGTGGCTCTGGAGCCAGGGCACAGGGTGCTCAGGGTCCTGGGGATTTCTGCTTCACCGTCCCTTTGCCTGGAAGCGACGTGTCCATTGTGGCTTTGAGCGGTTCCAGGGAGATGAAGCCGGCTTGTGATTTCGTAGGGGACGGGGGCCAATCTTGACTGCGTTCCCACCGCGTCCCGCCTTTTTAGTGTTTTAAATTTCAGCATATTCGTTCTGAGTTTTGTCAAGTCTTCGGAGCCTTATGACCTGAGCTGTGTGGGGTATGGCGGGGTCCTGGCCGCTGCGCCCCGAGCCCGGGAGCGGACAGCAGGTGGGGTCATCCCGAGTTAGGTTTGGGTCACCTTGTCTGTGCAGTTGCTTCCAATAGGAAATGTGCAGCCCCAAGACCACAGCAGGATCTGAAACGAGTTCAGGCGCCTCCTAGGACAGGTGGCCGGGAAGCGGTCCGCATGCTCCGCTTGGCCGCACGCCCTGTCTGCCCCGAAGTGTCCTGGTGTTTCCAGAACTTCCTATTGTAGCCCTAGGTGCCCTGCCGGGCTGGGGCGCTGGGGGCCCTCCAGCCTCCGGGCAGCGGCCAGCTGCCTGCCGTGTGCAAGGACGGTTGTACGTGTGTTGGAACGCAGCCATGCTTGCCTTTCCTGTTGTAGCCTGATTCGGCTTTTATCCCTCGAAAACCCACGCTAAGTGTCCCCTTTGTATGTTGCAGGATGTGAAAATCTTCAGTGAAGATGGGACGAGCAAAGTGGTGGAGATCCTAGCGGACATGACAGCCCGGGACCTGTGCCAGCTGCTAGTTTACAGAAGCCACTGTGTGGACGACAACAGCTGGACACTGGTGGAGCACCACCCGCACCTGGGACTAGGTAGGGAGTACGCTGGGAACCTGGCATGCGGTCAGATGAAGCCGGCTGGGTCCTGGCCGTGGCTCCGGCGCTCCGGCGCGCGGTCTGTGCCGCCCCCACGGCACTGCATACCTGTTGCTGCTGCTGCTTCTCCTGCTCCCTCCCAACCCTCCCCCATCTGGGGCTTTCAGAACCTTGCTCCTACATGCCTCAGCGGTTGTGCCTCGAGGGTGCAGAGACAGCGAGAAGGTTCTCTCTAATTTGGCTGGAGGACCACCAGCTGTGGCCGGCGCGCAGGGCTCGCTACTCAGCTGCGATCTGAGGGGGAGCATCCTACAGCCCTTGCAGGGCCTCGGGGGAGCACCGTCCTGGCATCACTAAGCAGAGAGCAGCTTGTCCAGGTCACGGGAGTGGGGGGTGTGGTGGCGCCCGAGGGGCCTGCGGGAGGCCCAGGGGAACCCACGTACCCCAGAGCCTCTGGGCTAGAGTCTCACGAGGTGTCCCTGAGCTGCTCACAGTGTCTTCACGGAGTGCACACATGTGTAGTGTGTACAAAGCAAGAGAATATATATTTTTTAAAGATTATATTTATTCATGAGAGATAGACAAAGGGAGACAAAGAGGCAGAGATCCAGGCAGAGGGAGAAGCAGGCTCTACGCAGGGAGCCCGACGCGGGACTCGATCCCGGGACTCCAGGATCACACTCTGGGCCGAAGGCAGTGCTAAACCTCTGAGCCACCCAGGGATCCCCATAAAGCAAGAGAATATTTTAATACGGGGGCCACATACAAAACTTATTGAGGTTTTGGGTTTGCAGGCTTTCCTTTTTATTTTTATTTTTATTTATTTTATTTTTTTTAATTTTTGGAGGGTTTGCGGGCTTTCTTGCTCGGGTGGCCTACTTCAGGTAAAGAAGCTTCTCAGACTTGTTCTCAGTGGGTAGCGTACGGCGCTCGCAAAATCATAGGCACACACTTAGGAGCCACAACTTTCTCCCAATTCGACAACCGTACCTCTTGCACGTGGTGAAGGAGAAACATTGCACAGATCGCAAAGTTCTTCCCGTGGTTCTGCGCTCTTGTGAACCCTTCCGGAAGATTAATAAATCAGACTTCAGCCGTGACTTGTGTAACTCAGTTGTGTTGTTTTGAAAGATGCAATACAAAAAAACATTTTTAAGTTTAAAAAAAAACATTTTTTAAGTTTAAAAAAAAAAAAAAAAGCACTACAATCGAAGCCTGAACGATGCTGCGTAAATTGGAGTTGGTGTTGTTTTAAGTCACCGCATTCCAGCTCCCCCCAAGCCGTCAGAGGCACACAGCGGGCCTCACAGTTTGCATCAGGAACACTTTCTCTCTTCTTTCCCATTTCTGCCCATCTCCAGGGTGCTTGCACACCAACAGGAACTTTCTTCATCATCTCCAGCCACCCTCTCCTGGTGGCTCATTCTCGCTGCCGCCTGCGGCCACAGATGGCAACATGGTCAGGCTGCAGCCCGGGACGCCCCCAAATGGGTCCCACGGTGCTCCGATGGGGTCGCCAGAAGCATCTCCAATACACAAGTAACTTGGAGATTAGACAAGAGTTGGAATGCTGCGGTGTGTTCGGACGCGTGCACGCACCACACCAGGTGTAGGCACGTGCACATATGTGCACACGCGGAGAATTAACCTTAAAAGCACATCTGTGGACTTGGACCCAGGTATGAACATTGTTGAAGCCCGTTCAGACGTCTGAATGCTCTGGAGGGAACCATAGAAGGGCCTTCTGCAGGCATCAGAATCCGTGACTGGTTTTGCCCACACAGAGAGCACGTATCAAATGGGCACAGGTACGCAAAAGCATCGGACTGAGGAATTTTTATTCGCCTGTTTTGTGTGGTGGCCCTGATTTCGAGCACACCAAGCCAGGAGGTGAACCGTCAGAAATCATCAAAACGCGAGAACCCGGGAAAGAAATACAGAGGTGCACACGGGATTCTTAGGGACGTGATAGTTTTTATTCCTTATTCCTCTTATTCACAGAAGGACCTGACCCACTCTAAAAGGGATAATGCTTTATTACAAAATCGAGTAAATGTGACAAAAAAAGGCAGGGAGAAAGCAAAATGATAGAGAGGGAAAAAAAAAAAAAAAAGACGAGAGAACACTCAGATCCAATCTTGGATGCTGTTTGGAAAAAGTAGTTAGTGAAGCGAATTGCAGATGCACAAAGTGCCCGCAGAAGGCTGCCCCCGACTCCTCGCTGCGCCGGTGCCGCGTCCGCAGTGATGACCACGCTCCCCTACGCCTGGCTCCGGACAGCACGTGCAAGGTGTGAGAGCCTCTCGCCTTCCTGCACCCATGTCTTCTCTGCCTGTTCTTTTGTTTGTCATACAAGCCTTTTTTTTTTTTTTTTTTTTTTTGATCAGTTAAGTTGCTATTGAGGCAAAAATCCTATTCTTTCCATTATTCGGTAGCATCTGACGGTCAGACGCCTATCCCTGGGGGAGGGGGACGTCCAGGCTGAACTGGACGTCCAGTTCCAAACTACGGTGGAGCGCGGGCTGTGGGCACGCCTGTCAGAGAAGCGCTCGGTGCGTCGGCGCCGGGTCCCCGTGAACGGGCATGCATGCGCTCAGCTAGTGCAGTTCTTAAGGGTAATGTTCAGGGTGTGCTGGGCCCTGGCACACTGGCAGGCGGGCCCTGGTCTCCGCGCAGAGCCGTCCAGCCGGCCTCACGTCCGCGGTCGTTGATAGGACCCTTTGGAAGTCGCTCTGTTGGCGTGGGGATGCTCTGGGGGCCTGCACCCACGGCGTCTGTGGCTTGGGCGCGAGGCAGGCAGCACCTCAGATCCGTAAGGCTGGGACCTCAGGAATGGAGGCTCCGCGAGCCTACGTGTGGCCCTAGCATTGAGGATCCCAGGGCACCATTCCTGTCCTGGTCCTTACAGGTGAAATGTTAGGTCCTTAGTAACATTCAGCTTTTTCCACAGCCAGGGAGCGATGATGAAGATTTGCACTAGCAGAAGACCACCCATGAGTGTGCGTGGCTGCAGCCCCCAGCGGCCCTGTGGGGAGGAGCGGGGCAGGGGCGCCACTGGCACTCGGGCCGGGAATGTTCCACAGCTGGGTCGGTGCCTCTCAGCCTCCACGTCAGCTCCTGGACTCACACTCGAGGTGGTCTGAGAAGGTGGGGAGGGCGCCCAGCTCGGTGCGTGCGGCCCGTAGTGAGGGCCGTCCCGGGGAGGCGTGCTCGGCGCCTTGGGACTCCAGCCCTAGCGAGCCACTCCCCGTCGGTCATTGCCCCATACGTTAGCGTGTCCCGCACGTCCTGCCTGTGGACGTGGGCACTTTGGCCTCGGGATTCTGCGTCGCGTGCTCAGCCCTGTGATCAGCATCCCTGGCTGAGGCCACTCAGCAGCCAAGTCCAGCGGGGGGACTGCGACGGAGCCGGCGGTGCCCTGCAGTCTGCCCTGAGCACATGCACGGCCAGCCTCCAGATGGCGCACATCAGCCAGGATGCCCCTCGTGGGAGGCGCACCGGGGTGCTTAACAGCCGGCCTGCTGCTGTATCGAGGGAGCAAACAATTTTTTTTTAAAGGAATTCTGTAAAACTGCAATTGGGGCATGCAGACAGCATCCTGGTGCCCCTGTGGTGTTGAAAATGTGCCTGTGGGTAAACTGCCTCCCTGGGAGTGCAGTCTGCCCCCCCCCCCCCAGGCCCTGGGTGACCGCAGGAGCCAGGACAGATGACCAGGGGAGCCTGGCAATTAGGCACGGAGCACGGTGACACGAGGACAGCTCCGGGGTCTGGGGAATCCTACTGTTGCATGGACTAGGCTGCAACCCTGCAGGAAGAGGCGTGAGCTCTCTCTCTTTGGAAAGACTTGACCGTGGACGTGCCTCTGACATCTGGACATGCAGACAGGTGTTGAAGGAAAAACAGCATCCGTGTCCGGGGCTCGGTGCTCGGAAGAGCCTCCGAGGGCCAACCTTGCCATCTTGGTCTTCTTGTCGTTCTCCCAGACAGGCACCGGAGGGATGTCCTTTCCCCACGGAAATATTTAATAGAAGGAAGGCTGCTTTCCAGGCACGTGCAGACAGCGCGACGGCTTGCCGTGGTCTCTCCCTGTCACTTTGTTCGCAATTCCGAGTCCCCAGGGCCCCGAGCAGCTGTAACGTGTTGACAGCCAGCTCTGCTCCCTGTGGTGGGTGGGCCGAGCCGGGTGCGGACGCGGGACGGGGAGGCAAGGCGGGATGCTGACGGCAGCCCGGGCGGGCGGCTCAGGTTTCTGCTAAGGACTCGCGTGTCCGCGGCCCATTTTAAGGCAGGGAAGTAAAATCTGCCTTTTGAGTTGAGTGATCCGTAACTATTTCGCTCGTGGTGTGGGGTGGTGGTGTAGATGCTGGATGCAGCGTCAAAAATTTGAATGACACGAATCCCCTTTAAGGAAGGTTGGAGTCTTCCCTTTGTACAGAAAAACCCTTCGGAACACCCCAATGAAATGCCGCTTTCCACTGTGATGATACGAAGTTTATAGGCGGCAATGTGACCGTTTAGTAGAATCACCCAGAGTTGCTTGAAAAGACCTGTTTTTAGAATCATAGAGAAAATGAGAACCAGAGAAAAGGGCTTTGAGTTGATGTTGTCGGCTTTTCGACAGCTGGGAAAACTGCTGCGTGGACATCCAGTGGCAGACGGGGATCTCTGGGAGGAGGGTCCCACACGCGGTCTCCCCGAGCCCACTGCCGTCTCGGGGCTCCGGGTCCCCTGGGGGCTGGAGAAGCGGAGCCATGAGGCCCCCGTTTCCACCTCTGTGGGTACCTGAGCCCCCCTGGTGGCACCAGAGTGATGCGGAGCAGAGGAGCACGCCCCGATCAGGGTCCCCGCTCCCCTCCCTCCCGGCTGCCCTGGGCCCAGCCACCCAGGATGCAGCCCAGTCTGTGCACAGCTGCCCCAGGATTACGCCAGGGTGAGAGGGACGTGGGGAGGCAGGAAAAGGCTGTCCGGGAGGGAAGCAGCCGTGCGTGTGCCCACGTGTCCCTCAGAGCTGGTGCCTCCCCGCTGGTCCTCTGGGGCTTCTCACCAGTCTGCAGACAGCGCTTCTGCCCTGGAACCCGCATGGTCTCGTCCCCACCCAGGTCGCCAGAGCCCCGCTTGTCAATTTTTCCTTATTTTACCTGGTGACAAATGTCAGTTCTGTAAAGCAGCCGTCAGCCAGCGTGGGGGTGGTTGGTTTTGCCCCTAGAACTACAGAAATGTTTTTTCTGGCTGAAACTTCGGAACAGACGTCACTCAGGTGTTTTGCACTGGAAACTGTGTTAAATGAATGCCAACCCAAGCCGATCCCTTTGCTGAAAGCTAACGTAGCGGTCGTGATCGTGCGCTCCAGCCCGGCAGGACTCTTCCCTCCGTCCCGGGGAAACGCAGGGCAGGGTCTTGGGTCACTCATTGCTGACGGAGCCCTCTGCAGCCGGGAGCAAGCGGACCTGTTCATGCTCTGCCGCCGGTGCCAGGTGTGGCCCTGGACGGTCTAGCGGTCGTGGGGAGGACATTCCTTGCCTTGGCAGATTTGGGCTTTAAATATATTTTTAAAAATAAATAAATAAATGAATGAATGAATAAGTAAATAAAATATAAATATAAAAATAAATATAAAAATAAAAATATATAAAAATATAAATATAAATATATATATATATATATATATATTGGCCTCGGGATTCTGGACGCTATATAAAAATACATATATATATTTTTACCAAAGAATCCTCTGCTTGTGCTGTCTCAGCCAAGGCCCAGCGTGCTTCTGTGTGCTGGCGTGCACGGCCAGCCTCTGGCGAGCACCACAGCCTTGTCCTCTGCAGACAGATCCTTGCACGTCTCTGCCATTGGGGCATCAGTGCACACATCAAGGCTGCCATAGAGATGCCCCGCTGAATGTTCCAGGACTTAGGACGGTCAGTTTCCTGTGTTTGAGGAGACAGGTGGGAGAGGGTGTGACCGCCACATAAGAGGTGTTTGCATCCCCGTCCTAGCAATACGACCTTGTCTAGGAGAGCAGCTCCAGGATGTGGATGATGGGGCCTCAGCCTTCCCAGGAAGTGTGTTCAGACAGACCGACAGCAGCGTGTCCCCCCCGTATTCTCTTGCTGGGATTCCTTCTTGGCTCTCCCAACTTTCACTGGTGCCAAACTGAGAAGTGTAGAAAAGTAAGGACGGACTTGAATTCCTCACGCCACTTCTTTCAGGACCCCGTCTGCATTTGGTGTAGTGCACTAAAGAGAGATTTAGATTTTATCAAGTCCTGGACCTCATGTCCGCTCGCGTCGTATGAAGAGGAATGGAAATCTAGCCAGGTGTCGGTGGTGGTGGTAAAGCCACCTTGCAGGTTCCACCTGTGTCTTCTCACATTCGTGTTTTCCCTCTGCAGAAAGGTGCCTGGAAGACCATGAGCTGGTGGTTCAGGTGGAGAGTACCATGGCAAGCGAAAGCAAATTTTTATTTAGGAAGAATTACGCAAAATACGAGTTTTTCAAAAATCCTACGGTGAGTGTCTTCTCTCTTTGGGTTTAGGGTTTGGGACTCTCAAAATCTTGTGGTGGTTACTTGGGATCAACAGCAGCGGAGGATAACATAGCTGAGCCGTATGGGGGTAGCAGATGGGTTCGAGAATCCGCGTCGCTATCTCACGAAGCAACCCTTGCTCAGAACTCAGTCTCCGACGCTTAACTAAATGCCTCTGTAGTGGCCAGAGGTAACGAGTGCACTCTTCCTGGTAGCAGAGGGCAAGGGGGTTAGCCCCTCGGTCAGGAGACACGAGGGGCGGCTTTTTCAGTTATATCACAAGTTCGTGGTTAAATTGGAACCAATCAGTTCAATATTCAGCAGAATAAAGGCTCCTTACTCTCTGCAAGTAGGAAATAATCCTGTATGGTTTGTAGAAGAATGAGTTTCCAGGCATGTTGGGCTGATCTTTGTTTCCTTTTTATTTGTGGGGGGAGGGGGGACGGTGAGGGGCACGTGTCCTGTGACATCTCAGGGTCAGGAGCCTCCTGCTGCCATGGCACGTGCTCCTGTCCTGAGTCATGGGGTCAAGCCATCATGACATGAGCAGAAGGTCCATCGTCAACTTCTGGCTCGGTAGTTTGGCTGCTTTCTTATTTGAAAGCAAGAAATAGGATAACTGATTTTGTGTGATGTACCAAAAGAAGCTTTTCTCTGCCACCGTGTTCCTCCTCTTTTGGTTTCCCAGAGTTGTGTATCTCATGGCACCGTGTGGCGGCCCTCCGCCTTGGTGTGCGCTGAGAGACGTGGATCCACGTTAAACGTGAGAGATACTCCAACCTCAAGCTCACCACTTAAGGAAATGTGGCAACTTCTTGAAGTAGAGGTTTCCACCATGGGATAAGGGAGGAAAAGAGATCGTCCTTTTAAATACAGACGTGCACTCACTCATAGGAATGTTTTTAGTATTGGCACCCCCGTAAGCATGCTTTTCCCCACCTTAGAAAACTAACTTTCACTGTATTTGTTTTCCTGTTTCCTTAGAATTTCTTCCCAGAGCAGATGGTTACTTGGTGCCAGCAGTCAAATGGCGGTCACAGCCAGCTTTTGCAGGTACTGAGTGGGAAGAGACTTCTGCTAGGTTTTCTGGGTGCAAGTCCTCTCGAGCTGCGGTCGCAGCCCCACAAAACCTTGATGGGGTTGCTTGCATTCTTCATCACGTATTAGGCTTGGCTCCCGGTGGGGTTTAGAGTAACCAGAAATAAATGTTGACCTGGGAAATGTGTGTGTGGCCAGGCTCCTTCAAAGCAAAACAAGCACTTATAAACAGGATAAGCTTCCTGTGAGTTAGAAGCAACATGAGCAAAAGGGAGAGGCCACAGGCTGGCGTGTTCTCCCCAAGGCTCCTCTGGAGTGCGGGTCCGGGGTCAGGCCACCGCCCTGGGGATCTCTACAGAGATACCGTGCCCCCTTATAGTGAAAAAGGATTGGGCTGCCATAAAACCCTTTAAAAGGTAGCATGTTGTGCATTAAAATTAGATTTGCGTCTGTCTTAATTTTCCCTCTGCCTTCTAAAGTCCTGTTCCAAGAAAACCTGGCTTTTCCCCAGCCCCTCCCAGTGGCAGACACACCCCTGGACTCCCCTGGCTGGGTGCTGCTCAGGCTCTTCCAGGGAAGTTGGGAAGGGGAATATTCCTGCTGTGCCCGGAAAAATGTGTCTGTCTACAGCGTGTTCAGTGAGAGAACAGGCCATTCATGAGGGCAGCCAGCACCCTCCAGGTGGCATCCAGTTATGAGAATCCACTAAAAGTTAGTTCCTACAAAGTCTCCCCACGACCCTCCCTTGTCTGCTCTCTGGATCACCAGGGCTATTCTCACCTCCCGAAGGGTGAGGGCTTCAGAGCTATTCTGGTGTCTCCTCTGAAGCCCCCCTGACCATAGGATTTGCCTCTTCTGGCAAGAGTTGTTTGTTGCCATGTGGTTCTCATGGGCCGTGCACCGTAAGGGTGACAGGGATCCCCGTAAGGGATCAGGGCCAGGGCTCAGGGCCTGATTTGGGATGGCTCGTGTGCTTGGCAAGGGCGCATGAGACTCTGTCCCACCTGCGGGAGGAGCTGTGTCCCCTCACAGTCCAGTGGAGAGGACCCACCCATGTCACTGCCCCAGCTTCACTCCCGGACCTGGCTCTTGACCTCTGTTTCCTGAGAAGGATGTGCCTGCATGTGAGAGGGCTTAGCGGGGTCAGTGGCCTCACTGAAGTATTTCCAGAGAGAACTGTTAGCACACCTCTCCGTGGAGGGGCACACGATGAAAGTGACCTGCTTACTCCCAGCGCCCCCTGTCGCCCTAACTCTGATGATCAGACCGCATGTTTCATGGAAAACCAGGATAAAAGGCGACGCCCTTACGTACATTTTATATGGAAATCTGTGACTTCCTGGGTTTTCTCGTCGGTGTTACAAAGGCCCATTGGCTCCTGTGTGCTTAAATATTGATTATGTTCCCTGCACACCAGCTTAGGTGGGTCTTAAGATTTTTGAAAGGAAAACTATCATTTGGAAATGCTTCATTTGACCAAAAAAGAATATTTTTATAATCCAGGAAACATCAAAATGTTAGCGATGCCGGTATAACATACCTGCTCTCATGCTTCTAATGGCAGTATTATCTGACTTTTAAAAATCTCTTCAACAGAACTTTCTGAACTCTAGTAGCTGTCCTGAAATCCAGGGGTTTTTGCACGTGAAGGAGCTGGGGAGGAAGTCGTGGAGAAAGCTGTACGTGTGTTTGCGCAGATCGGGCCTTTATTGCTCCACGAAGGGAGTGTCAAAGGTGGGTTTTAAAGCCACCACTGCCACCTCCGTCACACCAGGCTGGCCGCGTTCAGAGTGGACGTGAAAATGCGTGTCAGTCAGGGTCCTCCGGGCTTGTGATGATTTGTGAAGCTAATTCCGGGTTCCTGGCCCTCTGGTCTCCCTCAGAAATCAGGTGACAGCACAGACCTGCAGGCCTCCTGGCCACGTCACCGCTGGGCCCCTCTGGGGCTTGGGGGCCGAGCCTCCTTGGCGGCCCGACTCCCTGAAGGACACCGCCTCAGTTTCCATGGTTTGGAAGTTTGCAGCCAAGGTGGCCAGAGGGTGGCTGGGGGGATGGCTGCCAGTGCAGCCCATGTTACTGTAGGCCCTGCAGGGAAGAAATTGGAGTCGTGCGTGCATTTCTAGCAGGAATGTGAAGTGCACATTGCAGCAGGGGTGGCCTGTGTTGCGGTGTGCCCTTCACTTTGGACTTTAGGCCCCAGGTTTTCTCCTGGTTTTTACCTTGAATGTTTGGTCACGGGGCTTCGCTATGGCTCAGTGTCAAACACGTTATTTCTTTGTAAAGATTTTATTTATTTGATAGAGAGACCGGGAGCATGAGAGTGAGCATGGGCAGGGGCAGGGGCAGAGGGAGAAGCAGACGAGCCCAACGCGGGGCTCGATCCCAGGACCCCGAGATCATGACCTGCGCCAAAGGCAGACACTTAACCCCCCGAGCCAGGCCGGCACCCCTGGTGTCACAGTCCTGGGAGGTGGGTTTCCTTGGCGAGGCCTGGGTCAGTTTGGTCTTAAGTCGGCACGTGGTGTGTAAGGTGCTCACGGTCCGTAGAACATCCGAGGGGGGCGTGCGCCCGGCCGCGCCCTGACCAGCCTTTCCCGCAGGAGCCCAGGCACCTGCAGCTGCTGGCGGGCTTGGAAGAGAGCAGCGTCTTCTCCCTGACCGCCGGCAGGAAGCAGTACGGCGCGCCCACAGACCACGGCTTCTGCATAAAGGTACCTCGGCCCGCGGGCCCCGGGCGCAACCGCGAGTCCTTGCAGGGGCGCTGCTTGCGTTCGCCTTCTAACAGAAAGGCAGTTCCACGAGGGCTGGATGCGCTCCTGTGTGCTCGCCACGCGTCAGGCCCGGAGTGGCCGGCCCCTCCGGGAGGCGCCCAGGACACGACAGGCCGGGTGTGTCCCTGGGCTCGTGGCTTAGTGACCCCCGGCCTGCCGCCCCCTGGTGGCCTCCAGGGTGCCCACAACTGACACTTTCCCTGTGGGCTTCCAGTCACCCGGACAGTGGGTGTCTCCACGGGTTGCCCTGCCTCTGCGCACATGCATGTGAGAGCATGGGCTCACGTGCTCATATTTCCATCCGTGCACACACACACACCTTCATGAATGCACAGTGTTCACATATACATGTACACATGTGTACACAGGCACACACCTACATGGACACGGTCTGCACACATGCATATGCATATATGCACATAGACACACCTGCATGAACATGTGTGCACACGTGTGCACAAGCACACACCTGTATGGACGCACACGTGTACACAGGCACACGCCTGCATGAATACAAAGTATGCACACATACATATGCACATTTGCACGCACTCACACACCTGCATGGACACACGTGCACGCAGACATACACATGTGTGCATATGCACATACCTGCATGGACACACGTGTGCACCATGTGCATGCATGCACATGCCTGCGTGAACACACGCATGTAGACATATACACGCCTGTACACACGGACACACCTTCATGAACACAGTGTGCATGCATACATATGCTCATGTGCACGCATGCACACACCTACATGAACACACATGTGCAGACATACATGTGTGTGCACACACACACCTGCATGGACACACAGTACGCACTCGCACATACGCACACAGGCACACCCGTGCATGTACACACACGTCCGCCCCTGGTGAGGCCGGCCATCATCCTGGTGGATGCCGTTTATGGCAGAGTGACTGCGCGCAGGGGCCCCCACCAAGGGTTCTCCCTGCGTCCTCTCACTGCGTCTTCGCCAGTGCTCATAGGTGGGAGCTGAAGTGGCCCCGCTGCTCGCATCCAGCCACCAGTGAGTGTGCTAGGGGCCCCCAGCTGGGCTGACTCCTGAGCCCGGGCTCCACCTCGACCTGACCGGAGGCCGGGGAGCAGGAGCCCACTGCCGCACGCCACTCCCGGCAATGCCAGCTTGCACTTCACTTGGTGTCGACGTCACAGGGACTCTAGGACCCAAGGTCCACGGGGAGGCACCATGCAGGCAGCCTCGGGGGGCCTGGGTGGAGCTGGGGGCCGTGGAAGCCCAGGCGGCCAACGTCCCCCACTTCCCAGTGGCCCACACCTGCCACGGTTCTCCTGTCGCCAGCTAAACGCTGCCTCTGCCTGGGGCAGCTCCGCCCCTCCTCAGTGCGTCTGGGACTGTGGCCCCCGCCTGGCCCAGGCTGCTTGCCCCCCAGCCCCCTTCTCTGGGGTGACACTGGCCTCATTCTCTGGGCCTTCTTCACGTTCCATCTTGGGGCCACTGAGATCCGCTGCAGAGCCGAGCCCCTCCAAGCCCTGCGGGCCCTTCCTCAGCTGCCACCAGCTTCCTGGGAGGCGACCAGACATGTTTTCTCCCATTCTCTGGGCCTGGCTCTCCGGTTGAATCCAGCTTTCCCTGCACAGACCTGCCACCCGTGTCCCTGACGCACGCACTGCCTTGCCCTGTGAGGGTTGTGTCCCCTGTTGGAAGCTGGCCGAGCGCTCGAGCCGACGCCCACCCGTGGGCAGGCTGGCCCGTGCCGGGCGGAGGAGGCGCCCTCTGGTCTCAGCCGGCTGCTTGTCTGGCTGGCTGGTGCCCTAACACGGGCGTGGGTTGCGTTCACCAAGGCGCACTCATCAGGTCCTCTCTTACCCCCGTAGCCAAACAAAGTCAGGAACGAGACGAAAGAGCTGCGGCTGCTGTGTGCCGAAGACGAGCAGGGGAGAACGTGCTGGATGACGGCGTGCAGGCTGCTCAAGGTACGCGCGCGTGCGCCCGGTGCGTGTCTTCCTTCGCCGCGAGCCCTCCCGATGCCCGGCCAGCCCCGGGCGCCCCCACGACTTCCCAAACGGGCCTCAGAACTTTCTCACGGAGGCCTCCTGTTGGAAAGGCCAGAACCGGCTCCCAGCCTCGGCTCCTGACTTTCAGAGGCGGGATGGGATGTGGGCCACACCCCTGCTTCGCCCACTGGATGCCGGGAGCACCCCAGCCGGTAGAGACAGCCCGGCTGGGTGTGACCAGGGTCCCCAGGGGCCTGGGAGCGGGGGCCTGCACCGGTTGCGAGCCAGTGGCCTAGAGAGATAGGAATAGAGAGACCTGACGGGGAGACGGGGATAGTTCATCAGGACGGTTGGTCATTTCTGAGACTGAGCATCAGGCTTTCGGCTTCCCGAAAAGCAAGGCCCCCGAGGGAACGCACCCCGCCGTGCAGCTTGCCGAACTGCCCAAGGGACGCAGCGCCCCCGACAGCGAGTTCTTACAGGAACCCCAGGCGGGGCGGTGCCCTCGTCACTGCCGCGGTGGCTTCGTGTGGCTCAGCAGCAGCAGAGGCGAAGCGTGTCCCGGGACACCACACCTCACTGCGTTCCCACAAAACGTCCCTTTGTGCGCACACATGCCCCGCGCGTCTGCAGCTCCCTAAGGTCGTGCAAGCTGGTGGACAGGGGGACTGTCACAGGGTCTGGAGGGGAAGCTGGCTCGGTCTGCTGTGGCCGACCTGTGCAAGGGGGCTCGGGATCTCTCTATGAAACCCCAGCCTGTGCTGAAGCTCTCAGCTGGGCAGGGAGTCGGCACGGGTGAAACGGGTGAGCCAAGGGAGGTGCAGCTCATGACCCCTGGGAGACCCCGGAGGACATAAGCTCCAAGGCTGGGCGTCCCGCAAACCCCTGTTCTCCAGAACCGTGTCTTGTTTTATTTTTGCTGCCGATAAAATGAAGAGGGGGTACGTGGAAAATGTCATTGTTTCCAAATCGGAGCGGCGACGTCAGTGCTGGTAGAGGGCGTTGCAGACGGAGGCGCCCCCTTTCTGAGCCAGCTGTCAAGGGACAGCCTTGGGAGACGCGGCCCTCGGTCACGCAGAGAACCGGGGTCTCTCTAGGGAGCTGTGGGGAGCTTTCCAGGGCGTTGATTAAGAATCAACGTGCGAAGTGCCACCTTCGTTGTCGGGATAAGGAAAGGAGAAGTGAAAATACACCTGTGCATTTGCCGGTGTGCATGGGAGCGTTCGGGAGGCTGCTGGTGGGCACAGCGGGCACGGCTCCGGGAACCAGGGCAGAGGTGGAGGGAAGCCCTGGACGTCTGCTGGGGTTCTATGATTTTTTTTTTTTTTTGGATCTACGGATATATAGGCTATTTTGGGAAAAGCAGGAAAGTGGGTGGGGACACACGTGTGACGCTGGAGGTTAGGTGCTTGGGGGTAACACGCAGTACGTCCCGACGGCGAGCTTGGCCCCTCGGCTTCCAGCGTGAGGAAGCAGGGCCCGTGGACCGGACAGAGCACGACAGAGCAGGACTGTCCCCGGACGCCGGCATAATGACCAGGCACGGGGACTTTTAGGAACGTTTGGGAGCACTTGCTGTGAGCCGGGCTCCGTGCTACTTCGCACCCACAACCCCCATCCCCCACCGCAGCTGGGTGACGTCCACGCCGTCAGCATCCTCCCTGGGCCACGGCAGGTGCCACGGAAGCCGAGTTGCACCTCAACGGTTATGCGCCGAGGTGTCTTGCCGCCACCCAGCAGGCCTCGTCCCACGTGACACCTCCTTACCTCGTTCCCCCTCCCTGTCCCGTCTGAGAGCAGGCCGCGGGGTCAGAAGACCCAATCCTGTACCCGTAGGCTCTCGCCTGCGTCCCCACATTACCGTCACAGTGGGGTGTATTTTTTTCAGGCGTCGAGGCTGTTTGACGCCACGGGGAACCTGATAAAGTGCCTCCTGTTCTCTCAAGCCGTGAGCACACACTCTGCCCTCCTCTCTCCAGCCCCCGACAAGCAGCCCCGGGGGCCTGACCAGGAGAAGTCCACCTGTCCGCCCCCCCCCCCACCGTGTGCCTGCTCGCGGCCTGGACATCACCTTGCCTGGTGCCCCCGAAGTCCTCTCAGGGAGCCCGACGCCCGGAACGTAATAGATGCTTGGGAAAACTGAGCCGAATGACGGCGGGAACCAACCCAAACTCCGTGTGTTCTTTCTTTGTGGAAGCCACCTCTCCCTCTCATCTGCGGGGTGTGCTGGGCAAGCCTGGCAGTGACCCGGGGCCGGCAGGGTCGGCAGGTGGCAGCTTGGACCTCAGAGAGTCTGGGTCTCGGGCCTCCAGGGCTCCCGGGCTGGGGAGACGTTGGACCTTTTCCCAGTTGCCCGGTCTTGTCTGTAGTAAGTGTTGGCAGGTCCCCTGAACTCTGGCCTTCAGACTGCCCTGTTCCCCAGAGGGGGTCAGATGAGCGCGTCCTTACCTGGCGGAAGCAGAAGACACCCAGAGGGTCCTTGGTCCCTGCCCCGGCCGCTGCCCGGGTGTATCCCTGAGGCCCTCCTGCCTGGCGGGGGGGTCCCACAGTAGCCGTCCGCGCCGTGCTGGAACCCCGGGCCCTGTTGGAGAGAGACGACACCTCGAGAGCCACCTGGGACCTCTCTGTGCCTCTAAGGCCGTCCTGGGTGCTCGTCGGAGGAGCTTGAGCCCACCCAGGAGGAAACGGGCGTCGCTGCCCTCAGATAGGCTTAGGGGGTAAAGCCGGCAGGCAGTGGCTGCTGCTGATCCTCCCTCCGTCCTATTATGTGGTCTGTTAAATAATCCCACTGCCGTATGGGCCGTGGAGGGAGCTCTAACCTTGGCCGCTGTTCTCTTCAAGTTTCTGAAACTGCCGTAGAAATTCCGCCCGAGAGAGAGGCTGGCCTCATGAGAGCGGGTTTCGGGACCCCAGGCTGGCTGTAGACACGCAGCAGCACACGGTGCAGTTTGTGTCCGTCAGGAGCAGGCGCCCCCAAGGACGCCCACGGCGCTCTGCTCCGAAGCCATCGGAAAGTCCAGCCCTGCCGCCGTCCCTCCCCGCCCCTGCCCGCACTCCCTGTGCTGGGTGACAGGCTTCCCAGCCACACCTGCGTCAACGGTGGGAACGGGACGAGGGGAATACGTCGAGGCCAGAAACGAAGGCACATAAAACCCAGTAATTTTTAAAACGGGAAGAGGAAACACCTGCCGTACTTACCTACCTACCTGCTGTGGTATTTTCACGTCAAAAGGAGCAATGTCCACCATAGCTAGACTGTGGAGGGAGCCTCGGTGTCCACCGACAGATGATGGATAGAGAAGCTGTGGTCTATGTATACAGTGGAATATTAGCCATTAGAAACGACAAATACCCACCATTTGCTTCAACGTGGATGGAACTGGAGGGTATTACGCTGAGTGAAGTAAGTCAATCGAAGAAGGACAAACGTTACATGGTCTCATTCATTTGGGGAATATAAAAAATAGTGAAAAGGAATAAAGGGGAAAGGAGAGAAAATAAGTGGGAAATATCAGAAAGGGAGACAGAACATGAAAGTCTCCTAACTCTGGGAAACGAACTAGGGGTGGTGGAAGGGGAGGAGGGCGGGGGGTGGGGGTGACTGGGTGACAGGCACTGAGGGGGGCACTTGACGGGATGAGCACTGGGTGTTGTGCTGTATGTTGGCAAATTGAACACCAATAAAAAATAAATGTATAAAAAAAAAAGGAAATGTGTGCAAAAACAAAGGAAACCTTAAAGTTGGCTGGAAAATCCAGAAGGAGAAACTCAAGCACATTTAAAAAAAAAAAATGAGTTTCTCCTAAGCTCCCAGGAACCTTTAAAAAAATTTTTTAAGATTTATTTATTTATTTATTTATTTATTTATTTATTTATTTATTTATTTATGATAGACATAGAGAGAGAGAGGCAGGAGGAGGGAAAAGCAGGCTCCATTCCTGGAGCCCGACGTGGGACTCGATCCCGGGACTCCAGGATTGCACCCTGGGCCAAAGGCAGGCGCTAAATCGCTGAGCCCCCGGGGATCCCCCCAGGAACCTTTAACCCGTGTGCCGCGTGGACTGTGACCGCCCGTGGAACCAGCACGGCATGTGGAGGGGTTGGTCGCCTCCCTGGTGCTGTCCCTCAAGAACCAGCTCAGGCCTGGCCCCATAAGCAGAGACTTGCCCTCACCGTGCACACAGATAGGGTTTCCTCTCTTAATAACCGGGTCACACTGCTGCTTGTCTGCGCGTGGCCTGTCCGACTGCAGCTCCCTGAGGCAGCAGCGCGTCCTCTCCCGCGCTCCGCGTGCCTGGAGCTCAGCCTGGCAACATGCGAGGCCCCCTCTCTGGTCGTGACCCTAAGCCTTCATGCAGCCTTTGCCCAAGGACATGAACCTATATCCTATCTCGCTTAAGAACATAAAGGCTAAATGTTTAATTAAATTCCGAGAGAAAGGGGTCTGGGTGTTATTTCTGTTGTGCGTTCACCACGCTAACGTCACGTACGGGGAGGTGGTTTCCAGACACGGCGCACGTCGACTTTGTGCAGCCGTGAGCTGCCGTCTCTGCGGTCCCTCCTGAGCTGTCACTCATGCTTCTCTGAGAAAAGCGTCCAAGACTATCAAGCTCAGGCGGGAGTGAACAGGAAACAGCACGTCGCCAAGAAGGGGGCAGGTGTTTCTCCGGCCAGACATTCTTCTTTCCAAGCAACAGAGGAAGGTGTTGATTGGGCCATAAGTATTTCCTTAAAATCCACCCACCTAGAGTAAAAGGGAAAATAATATTACGTGATTTGTGCCAAGGTTGCGTGCAGAAGGTTAATAATCTAAAGAATCGTCAAGCACGTGTACCGATGACGCTCACACTGTGACAGCTGGCGTAGTTATTTAAGTGAGAAAAAACAAGAATTAATGATCACGGAACCACAAAAGAGAAGTGTCGGAAACATACAACTTCTTTAATAATTAAGGCAAAAGTAATATTTAAAGACGATCATGCCCGTGAAACAGTTTTATACTGAAGACAAGCCAGTTAGACAGCTCGCGGGTGGAGGAGGAGTCCCTGGTGAGTTCCTGGGAGAGCGGTCCCGGGCACTCCTGAGGCGGGCGTGCGCCCGTGTGCACGTGCCCGTGCCCGTGTGTGCACGCGGTTTCCCTTCCTGTTTCTTTGGCCTTAGCTCCATGACCTTTTCGATCTGTTTCGGAAGCGACGCTCCCGTCATTGACTTAAGCCGACATTTCCAACCATGCCTCAGACGAAAATGCTTCCTCTAGCTGCTGTTTGTCATGTTTGTATAATGACTCGATTCAGGGCACTTGCGCATGTGCGTGTGACGTGCACGTCTGCTCCCGTGAACACGCGCGTACCCGCATGCGTGCGTGTGCGTGCGATTAGCTCACAGAAGCGTGCGTCTTCCTGTGGATCCTTCGGTCCTTGTCACCTGCAGCAGCGCTGCCTGCCCTGCGGTCCGGGGGCCCTGACGTTGCCGTGCGTATGTCCGTGTTCCCCAGCAGCGTTGGCACGATTCTTCGGCCTGTCTGGGTCCTTGTGTCTAGGCCGCGCCTCTGACGAGCATCACGTAATCGTGTTTCTCCCTCTGACCATCGTCACGCTCTAATTGGAGTATTTGTTGGGAAGCACGCCCTTTGGTAGACGATTAATGACGTTTGTGCTTAAGCCTGACGTTTCCTAGTTTTCCATGTGTCCCGCCAGCCTGTCTTCCTTTCCTACATTTTTTTTTAAAGACTGCTTATTTTCCAAGAGAGCGGGGCTAGAGGGAGAGAGGGCATGAGCAGAGGCAGAGGCCGAGGGAGAAGCAGACGCCCCCCTGAGCAGGGAGCCCGATGCAGGACTTGACCCCAGGACTCTGGGATCCCGACCTGAGCTGAAGGCAGACGCTTCACCCCCTGAGCCCCGCAGGCAGCCGTCGCGCAGGAGCGAGGCTGTGTGCCCGCAGGGGCGGCGGGGGTTCTGCTCCCTGTTCCGTACTCAGCGTGCCGTTGCCACGTTCTGGGCCTGGGGGGCTCGGGGGCTCGGGGACTCGGGCCCGTGGCTGACCCCGGCCTCCCCCTGCAGTACGGGATGCTGCTGTACCAGAACTACCGGATCCCGCCGCAGAGGAAGGCCTTGCTCCCGTCCTTCTCCACGCCCGTGGTGAGTACGCTGGCCGCGGAGAAGCTCCAGAAGGCGCATCCGTCCTGGGACACGTCCTGCCCATCCTCATCCTCGGGGCCCCCGCGTGCCCCTCACAGCCCTTGAGGGCGGAGCTCGTCGCCCTCGGCCAGCTCAGCCTTGGCACCGTGGGTGCTGTGACCGTTGTGCTGGAGCCTTCCCCGGCCCGCTTCGAGCGGGGACTCCTTGTCCTTGTTCCCCGGAGGACTCTGCTGCCCGGAGGTGCAGGAGCCCGTGTTGCCCTCAAGCATGACCCTGAGCTCCGCAGGCCCGTTCCCGGGAAATGTCAGATGCCCACAGGGAGGGTCCACGCGGTGCCCTGAACCGAGCCCTGAGGGAGGGACTTGGTGGCCGGTTTGGGCTGAGCTCCACGGCGTTTCCACGTCTGCGGCGGGTGCTGGTGCAGGCTGGGGGCCTCGTGGGTCCCCGCCGTCCAGGCCCTGTGCCCCCCGCGCCCTCGAGGGAGACCACAGCTGTCCTCAGCCCAAGGACCCCCAGGCACTGAGTTTCCACCCAGACCGTCCGTGGGGGGCAGGGCATCGCCGTCAACCCCCCGGGTCAGCCCTCCCCTGGGTGCGGATGCCATCTGCGGGACGGCGTGGCACCAACGTTCCTGAGGGCCGCCCTGGCTGGACTCCCGTTGTGATAAGACCTTGGGGCCTCTCCTTCCAGCGCAGCGTGTCGGAGAACTCCCTCGTGGCCATGGATTTTTCTGGGCAAACGGGAAGAGTGATAGAGAACCCGGCGGAAGCCCAGAGCGCGGCCCTGGAGGAAGGCCACGCGTGGAGGGTAAGAGCACGGCCAGCCCGGGACAGGCCCCTCGCGGGTGGCACCCCCCCTGCCACTGGACTCCCACAAGAACGGCCCTGCGGGTACACGGGGGACCCACGTCCAGCACCCATGTCCCCACACCCACGTCCCTGCACCCAGCACCCACATCCCCATGCCCATATCCAGCACCCACGTCCTCGCACCCGCATCCAGCAAGCACCCACATCCCCACACCCACATCCAGCATCCATGTCCTCAGCATCCACATAGGCACCCACATCCCTGCGCCCATGTCCAGCACCCACATCCTCAGCATCCACATCAGCACCCACATCCCTGCGCCCACGTCCAGCACCCACATCCCCACACCCACATCCAGCATCCATGTCCTCAGTGTCCACATCAGCACCTACATCCCCATACTTACGTCCAACACCCACGTCCCCGCACCAACATCCAGCACCCATGTCCCCACACCCACATCCAGCATCCATGTCCTCAGTGTCCACATCAGCACCCACATCACCACACCCACGTCCAGCACCCACATCCTCAGCATCCACATCAGCACCCACATCCCCGTGCCCACATCCAGCACCCACGTCCCTGCGCCCACATCCAACACCCACGTCCTCAGTGTCTACATCAGTACCCATGTCTAGCACCCATGTCCCTGCGCCCACATCCAGCATCCGTGTCCCTGCACCCACATCCTCAGCGTCCACATTCAGCACCCATGTCCTCAGGATCCACATCAGCACCCACATCCCCACGCCCACGTCCAGCACCCATGCCCCTGCACACACATCCAGCACCCACATCTTCAGCGTCCATATCAGCACCCACGTCCCCATGCCCACATCAGGCACCCACGTCCCCGCGCCCACATCCAGCGCCCACATCCAGCACCCACATCCTCAGCATCCACATCAGCACCCACATCCAGCACCCACATCCCCGCGCCCACGTCCAGCACCCACATCCCCATGCCAAAGTCCACCACCCACGTCCCCGCACCCACGTCCACCACCCACGGCCCCCACTGGCTCCCGTGCAAGGTGTCCACGCCGCAGCCCAGGACCGGGACCGGGTTCCCCGTGGGAGAGCGCGTGCCTTCCCCGAGCGCTCAGCCGGGATTGCCGGGTGGGGTGTCCTCCGCAAGGAGCCGGCACCTGGCTGCAGCCCCGGGATGGTCCAGATGCCCGGGCCTCTCCTGTTCTTACAACTCTGGTCACACGAGCAGGGCTCAGGTGGCTTCATGGCCAAGGGCCCGGCCCCCCCCATGCCAGGCAGGTGTCCCTGGCACTCACGCGGGCGTCTCCTCCGCAGAAACGAAGCACCCGGATGAACATCCTAGGCAGCCAAAGTCCCCTGCACCCGTCTACCCTGAGTACAGGTAAGCGCAGCAGCCGGCCCTGTCCTTTCCACGTGAGCAGGTGACCCGGGTTGCACCTGCCCCCGAGCTTCCCCAGACTCCCTGGGCCCGGTGCCCGGTGTGCCCGGAGGTGTGGCCGGGGGCCGCCCAGCCCTTCCCTCCTCCATTCCCTCCCGCAGTGATCCACAGGACGCAGCACTGGTTTCACGGCAGGATCTCCAGGGAGGAGTCGCACCGCATCATCAAGCAGCAGGGCCTGGTGGACGGGTAAGGACGCGCCGCCCGGAGAGCGGCACCTGCTGCCTTGTGTCGTGCCGGGCACATGCTCTGGCTTCTTGGGGACCCGGCGGGGGGGCCGTTGTCAGAGCCTCGACGTAAAGAGGACAGCATGGCTCCGGGTCACTGTGGAGCGAGGGGGCTCGGCTGGCGAGTGGTCCGGCGGGGACTGCGCCCGTCCTGTCCGTACCCCGTATGGCGCCAGCCACGGCCGCTGTGTTGAATCCAGACGGACGCAGCACCAAGCCCGTTACTTTTCATCAGGTGGCTTTTCCTGAGGACGGACGACCCCAAACCTTGGTGACGTCCGGCCGCAGAGTGAGTGAGTCCCCCTCCCTGGGGCTGGCTCAGCCGCGGGCAGGTCAGCTTCGCTCCCGTGTCCGGCGGCTGCGGTGGCTGTTGGCCGCGGAGACGGGGCGACTGGGCAGGTGTGCCCACGGCCAGCCTGGGACGCTCACCCGGGGCCGTGTCCGGGGTCCCAGGACTGAGAGCCGCCAACCCCGGGGCACAGCCCTCTCGGGGCCCGTATCCCATCGGCTGACGCTCCCCCTGCGGTCCTGCTCCCAGGGCTATGGATGCAGACGCGTGACGCGTGCGACTGAGCGGCTGTCACCGTGTCCTCTCACGCCGCTGCCCGCCGGCGGCGACTCTGCTTTTCCTGCCCCCCATCTGTTAAAAGCTGAACTACGGAGATCCAGAATTTTACCCACGAGACAGGAGGGTAGTGAGTCGCCGCCGTGTGATCCTTGTCTGGTTGGGACAGTTTGCTAATTTTAGGTTTTCTCTGTCCCTTCCCATATTCAGGGCTCCTTCCTCCTCCCCACTTCCCTTCTGGAATATTTTAAAGTAAATCCCAGACATTCGGAACGTTCACCAGGAAACGCAGCTGGCACGTCTCTAAAACATGCTCTTGTCCGTGGACTCGACCACGAAATCATTGTTGCTCTTCCCGGGACAAGCCGGAATGCCGTAGTATCCTCTGAAGCCCGGTCTGGGTTCAAATTTCCCTAATTGCTGCAAAAAAAAAAAATATATCCATCACACAGAGTTGGCTTGAAGGGGGATGGGCCCTGGCGTCCCCTCCGTGTCCCTATGTTGCTCGCACATGGGGGCTGCTGAGGGAGTTGGCGAGCCGCCGGCCGCCCGGACTGTCCGGCTCCTACGGGCGTCGGCGTTCAGAGCGGCCTTCTAGCAGCTTCCTGCCGCTCAGAGGAGCTGCTCCTTGTTTAAAGCACCGTCTCGTACTCACGCTCTTAAGACTCGATGGGTTTCGGTCAAAACTTCCTGTTTTCGGCACGTCTCCTGAGCCCTGTCCTTCGTGGACGCTTGTCACGGCGACAGGCCGGTCGCTACCGAGCGTGCCTGGGTGCTTGGGGTCCAGCGAGGTCGGCGCGTGCAGAGGGGATATGGATGGGCCGGGGCACGGCTGGGCGGGTAGCTGGTCCCTGGCACCTTGAGTGCTTGGTGGTGGCAGTTTGTCCCATGGGCAGTCACCCCCCCCCCCCCGCCCTCGTGATGCACAGCTATTCGGGTGGTGACCGTGTGCAGCTGAACACGCTGCCTCTCGCCGGTTTCCTCTGCTGATGCTCGTGCGCAGGGACTGGCCCTCCTTGACCGGCGGTAACCTGCGGTGGCTGCCATCCCATGTGGCCCATCCGCCCCGGTGTGTGTCTGGCTGGCCCCTGCTCCAAGGGCCCCGCTCCTCCCTGAGCCGGCTCACTCCTGTGTGTGTGACCGCACGCCACGCGCACTCGGTTCCCTGTTGCAGCCTCCGGGTCATGGTCTCTCAGCACCAGCACTTAGGCTGATGCTGCCTCCTGGGGCACAACCCTGCTCACGGTGGACGTCCTCACCTTGTGGCGCACACTGTTCCGGCTCTGGCGTGTCCTTCCGTGGAGAGCGGCCCTCAGAAACCAGTGCACGGGCCACACACTCACTAACATGTCCTGAAGCGTCGTGGCCACGAGCTTCTTACTGCAGGGACGGGGAGATGTGCCAGTGGGTGTGTGTGCACTTGACTGTGTGCAGGTATGTGTGCACCTGAGGGTGTACAGGTGTGTGCACACGTGGCTGTGTGCAGGTGTGTGTGCACCTGAGGGTGTACAGGTTTGTGCACATGTGGTTGTGTGCAGGTGTGTGTGCACCTGAGGGTGTACAAGTGTGTGCACATGTGGTTGTGTGCAGGTGTGTGCACATGTGTGTGTGGGTGTGTGTGCCAGCGGATGTGTGCACGTGGGTGTGCGTGGGTGCGTGAGTGTGCAGGTGTGTGGGGGCAGGTATGCAAATGTACATATCAGGTCGGGATTTTAAAAACGTGCCATCAGCTGATTTTTTCCCGTCTCCAGGCTTTTCCTCCTCCGAGACAGCCAGAGCAATCCAAAGGCATTTGTGCTCACGATGTGTCATCATCAGAAAATTAAAAATTTCCAGATCTTACCTGTAAGTACGGATGACGTCTCACTGAGTCTTGTTGCTGTTTTCTGGGTTCGTCTGAACGCGGTTTCCAAGTCAGAAACTAAGCGAACCACCGAGGGGGGTGGGGGGCTGAGTGGCAGGCGGAGCTGGAGGAGAGGCTTCCAGGAGCCCCTGGGGAGCTGCTGCTTTGACCTTTGCTGTTTCCCTGGAAGTCAGTGGAAGCGGGGGCCAGCCTGGGGCCGCCTGCAGTTGAGCTGGGCCATGCTGGGTGGGGGGGGTGCAGGTGGAGGGGAGCACTGGTGGGGGTACGGCAAGGGGGAGCAGGGTTGGGGGTGGGCACATGTCCAGCGGGAGGAGGGGCCCACAGGGGGTAGGTAGGGGGTGGGCGCACGTCCAGCTGAGGGAGGTGCCCATGCCGAGGGGGAGCAGGGTCAGGGGGTGCACATCAGGGGTGCACGTTGGGGGAAAGCGGGGTCAGGGGGTGCACATCTGGGGGGGCCTATGCCAAGGGGGAGCAGGGTCGGGGGTGCACATGGGGCACGCATAGTCAGAAAGACAGGATTCCTGCTGGGCGGGAGGCTGGCTCCTGGAACCCGAGGGGTCTGATTTGCACTGGTGGGTCCCTGGTGGAAGGACAGTCGTGCAGCCCTGAGGTCCCCAAAGTCGAATTGCGTTGCTTCTTCCACTTGGTCCCTGGATCAGGAAACAGATTTTCCTTCGAACGTTTCTGAAAACTGCCTAGGTGGGTCGGCACCTTTTGTGTCCCAGTGGCGCACGGGTGACCCTCTAGGCCCAGGGGTGCGGGGCGTGGATCCTGGTGTATCCCGGGGTTGGGTGGGCCCCAGCATCTGCCGCCTGCACCCCTGTGGCTCAGGAGCAGGTTAGAGCCTGCGGCCCGCCTACCGAGCTTGCAGGTCCTGCAGGTGGTGGTGGCCCCGCAGAGTTCCCCGGTGGGTTGGCCCTCAGGGCGCCCGGGCACAGGCCAGGTGCAGAAGGCTCGGTGGAGGCCGTGCCCGGTTCCGCTGGCGCCCAGCAGATTGGGGTCCCCGGAGCCCCGCAGGGGCCAGGCTGGGAGCTGCAGGCACCTGGGGAGCGTTCCTGGTACCCCGACGGCTGCTCCGCCCAGCGCAGAGGGGAGGGGAGGCGGTCCGCAGGGGGGAGAGGGAGGGGAACCATGGGCGCAGACCTGGGGGCTGCCCCCCAGGGCCGAGCTTCCTTGGCCGCCTGTGCTGCCCACCACCACCTCTGACAGGTGCTCTCGCCCTCGTGGCCCCTGCCTCCTGGGAGTCCTCGGAGCTGGAGCGGGAGCTGCAGGCCCACGGCGGATGGGCGGCCACCAGGGCGGGGATGGGGCGGCCCCCCGGGGCGGGGATGGGCGGCCCCGCGGTCGCGGTCGGCTTGGGGCTGGGCGCACAGGCACCTGCTCCCTGGAGCCCCCGGAGCCCCCGAACCCCGCGCAGCGCTGGAGACGGCGACGGCCCGGGTTCGCGCCCCGCGCCCGCAGCTCCGGGGCCGCTAACGGGGCGCGTGTCCTGTGTCCCTCCAGTGCGAGGACGACGGGCAGATGTTCTTCAGCCTTGACGACGGCAACACCAAATTCTCGGACCTGATCCAGCTCGTTGACTTTTACCAGCTCAACAAGGGAGTCCTGCCCTGCAAGCTCAAGCACCACTGCATCCGCGTGGCCTTATGACCCACGGGCCGGGCCGCCGCCGGAGGAAGCTGACACTGGAGCGGGAGGGGCGGGCGCGGGGCCGGGGGCGCGGAGTGCCCGGCCGGGGGTCCCTCCCGCCGCCCTCCAGGGACTCGCCGCCCCGCCGCCCCTCCCCCCCCCCCCCCCCGCCGGGGAGACCAGAGCGCCGCCGGGAGGCGAACCCGCGAACCCGCAACGACCACGGTCGCCTTGGCCGGGCCGCGAGGGCCGAGAGCCGGAGACGAGGGATTGGAAACGAACTCTTCCCTGGAATAATCTTGACGATTAAAACTGATACGTTTACTTTTTTGTAGCGATCCCTTTTTGCACGCCTCCTTTGTTTCCGGCGCGGGCCGCGGCCCCCCAGGCGGTCCTGCGGCTCTCGGGGCGCAGGGGCGGGGGTCTCCGTGCGCAGGGGCAGAGCGGGGGGGGGGGGGGCGTGGGGTCTCCATGCGCTGGGGTGCAGGGGGAGCGTGGGGTCTCCATGCGCTGGGGCGCAGGGGCGGGCGGGGCGTGCGGCTCTCCGTGCCTTGGGTGCAGGGGCGCAGGGGCGGGGGGATGCATGGGGTCTCCATGAGCTGGGGCGCAGGGGCGGGCGGGGCGTGCGGCTCTCCGTGCCTTGGGTGCAGGGGCGGGGGGATGCATGGGGTCTCCATGCGCTGGGGTGCAGGGGGAGCGTGGGGTCTCCATGCGCTGGGGCGCAGGGGCGGGCGGGGCGTGCGGCTCTCCGTGCCTTGGGTGCAGGGGCGGGGGAGGGGGGGCATGAGGTCTCCATGCGCTGGGGCGCAGGAGCAGGGGGATGCATGGGGTCTCTGTGCGCTGGGGTGCAGGGGCGGGGCGGGCAGGCGGCTCGGGAGTGGGCGCCCACGCAGAGCAGGTAACCGGGCAACAGGCCGCCTGGGCCCTCCCCGCATCCTGCAACAGCTTTTCGTTTTTTTGAGAACAAAGTAAGCGGTGCTCGCGTGGTGGGCACGGGCAGGTTGCGGACGCGGTCAGGCGCTTGTCTGCCAGGGAGGCCGCGTGCGGGGTCACCCGAGCTCGTGGCCCGGTCCGGGAGGCCCGGTGCCCTGGAGAGCCCGCTGGCTCCCAGCGTGGCAGGCTGGGCGGCCTGGAGCTGCCCCCCTGCACCCTCACCTGTACCCTCACTTCCACCCTCACACCTGCACCCTCACCTGCACCCTCACCTGCCCCCCACCTCCACCCTCACCTGCACCCCACCCCACGGTGGCTCAGCCCCTTCCCTGGCTGTGCCCACCCCCACCCCCCTGCCTGGGGCGGAAAAGGATCTAAGGGGGAAATTGCAGCTGCCTGGCTGCCCGCGCTGCGGTTTCCATGGTGACAAAGACGTAGCCTTGAAAAGGGCACATCTGCAGCCTGGCATTTAAGGGTCCCCCCCTCCCCCCCGCCCCTGGGACCTCCGTCCTGCCGCCCCTCGGCTGATGGCGCACGGGGGGACTCATGGCACGTGTGGTTCTTGAGTCCGCTCAACACGGGCCTACTTCCCCTCCCGGGGCTGAGGCGCTCAGGCCACGGTGTTCCCCCCTGGCCTCCCCTGCCCCCCTCCTCCTCCCCTCCTGGGCCCCCCCTAACCCCTTGGCCTCGCCTCTGGTCCAGCCTCCCCCCAGCCCCAGCCTTCCCCACCCTACCACCTGGCCACCCCTCCCCTCCCCCCCGGCCTCCCCTCCCCCAGCCCCTAAGCAGAGTCACCAGGCATGAGAGGGGCTGTGGCTGTGGGGTGACCTACGGTCCCTGCAAAGCCGAAGGTCTCCCCGACAGGCCCCGGCTCAGTCACCACGCAGGACGGGTGCTCGGCTCGGGTGCCAGCCGCCGGGTGCCTGACTGTGGCCCCCGCCCCCGGCCCCAACCTGCAGCGTGCACCTGGTGTGGGACACCCAGGACCGGCCTGGGACACCGATGCACTGTGGGGAGCTCTGGGTCGGGAAACCCTGGTCTAGGTTACAGGCCCCGCTCCGGACTCGCCATCCAAGGGCCACGTACACAAATGCAAAACTTTCAGCAGGACGTTTTTCACCATAAATGCTCAGTTGCATTTTCTACCTTTTGTAGCCAGTGTGTGGTGCAGCCACGGAGGTGCACTAACCACCCCCCCCCACCCGGCCGTTGGCAGGCCCTGGCACACCTGGCGGCAGGCCCCGGCGCACCTGCCTGGCCGCGCTCAGCACCGTCAGACGTTGTTCTCCTCACCGTAAACCAAGTGCACCATTTCTTTTGTTCCTTCTTTCTGCCTGGACCCGGTGAGCTGCGACCCCACGCCCTCCCCGCGAGAAAGCTGGTGTCCACCGCGTTTTGTGTTTATAAACATGCATTTTATTTGACAGGAGAATGACAGCTGGCGTCTGCCTCGGTCCTCGTGTCGCTGGTTTGACACCGTCTCGTACCCTGGCCGCAGCGACAGGCCAGGTGGAGCAGGGAAGCCCCTGAGCCTCATGGCCAGGAATTCCACCCGAGAGGGCCGGTGCCCCGAGGACGGCGGGCACCCGAGCCCAGCCAACCAGGGGTGGGGGGGAGGATGTTCGACATTTACTTTTGTATTTAAATGACATGAATGTAAACGGGACAGCTCAGGGTCGTTGTAGAGCCTGCTGACCTTTTCTCTCTCTGCCCGTGATTTTCTTTTCTTAAAAGGAAAACCCCACATAGCAGCTGGACTTAGTGGGGAAGGAAACGTGCAGTGCGTGGGGTGTTACAGACCTGTTACCCCCCACCCCGGGCCCCCTCCATGCCCGCGCGAGCGTGCCTGCACACTCCCCTCGCTCTCAGGTAATACATTGTTTAAAAAAATGTCTTAAGAAATCAAGCATATTTCGTGTGATGAATAAAGTTGCAAGAAGGATTTTTATGACATCGTGAGCCTGTTAAACGTCGGACGTGAACTGCCCTACAGCTTTGGGGTCGGGCCGGGAAGAGCGGTGTCCCCACGTCTCATACTGCGGGTTCTACACCAGCAAGCGGGGCAGGGAACACCCAAATCGCTCGTGGTGTGTGGCACAGGGAGGCGTCCCGGGCCCTGGCGAGGCCGGTGACGGCCGGGGGGCAGCCCCAGAGGGTGGCTGGGACCCCCTAGCGCGGGAGCCTGTGGTGCAGCGGGGGCTCCAGGCCACGGGGCCCCGGGGCAGCCCTGGAGCCTTTCCCGGAACAGCAGGAAGGGGTCGGTATGTACGGAGGGGTCACCGCCTGCGCACGATGCGTGTGCACTTTCGACCGGTGGTGCATCAAAGGCTCCTTTGATGTCTGGAACTGTTGCCCGGATTACATCGACGAGGACTTTCGTAGTGTTACCGCACGACGCTTTCCAAAGACACCTGAGTGTGTTGGATCCGCTTGACCTGCATGCCAACCCCTTTGCTTTTCTCAGACCTTTTAAACTGGGTTCCCTTTGGGCCCCACCGTGTCCCGACCCTATGTGTGTCACCGAGGGTGTTCCCGCAGGCCCACCCTCCTTGCGCTGCCTGTGTGGAGTCCTCACCCCCGAAGTCCATGCGTCTCCCCCCACTTCCTGTCAGAGCCATCCCCCTTCCTTGTCCATTCCTTGGACTCCCGCATCTCTGCTTTGAGCTCTTGCAACCTGATGGCTTAGGTTTTTTTTTTTTTTTTTTTTTTTAGTTAGTTTTGGCTGCAGTTTGGACGGACTCCCCTGCGGGGTTCTTCCCGGAGTGCTCGCTACTGTTTTATGTTTCCCCTGTCATTTTTCTCCTTTCAACTTGGAGTCTCTTCACAGGAGATTGGTGCTGGTTGTTGGAACAACAAGGTGAGTTGTTGTTACAAGTGGCCACTTCTAGGGAGTTGGCACGGAGAAGACGACACGGGTTGTGTTTGATCCCAGAGGGCAAAACAGAGAGAGCCGTGCAGGTGACCCCCGCGCCCTGGCGCCAGAAGCCGTCGAGTCCAGATGGATCGTCCAGCTGAGTCTCCTCGCTGCCCCCTGGTCACACGCGCCTTCCAGGCAAATCTCCCCAAATGATGCATTAGTGTGCAAATGATGCGTTAGTGTGCAATAGAACCTCCCGCCCTCCACCCCACCCCCAGGGGTTTTTACTGCAAACGACCGCAGTGTCATTTGGGGCAGTTACGGAGTTTTGTTATCTGAAATAAGAGCATGACAAATTCTCTCAGAAAATAACCCCCCCACCCGCCCCGTAACTACACACTGAGGCGCGCACGTGCCGGGGTGTCTGCGAGAGCTGGAGCCCGGTGCTGGGGAGGCCCGGAGGCCCGCTGGGAGGCTGGGAGCACTCCAAGTGAGACGATGCCACCAGACACACACACACACACACACACACACACACACGCCCCTATTTGAATTTTAATGAAAAAATTAAATGAAAAACTCAGTTCCAGGTGTCATTGGCCACATGTTAAGTGCTCCGTGTAGGGGCCACCAGATGGGTGTGCAGAGCATTTCCAGCGTGGCGGAAGGTGTGCTGGACCGGCTGGCCCCGGTGACTGGTCGTGAGCGCCGACGTCGCCGGGGCGGTGAGGCTGATGAGATCGGGGGCGTTCACCCGAGGGTCCATGTGTCGCCCGAGGCTCAGGCCGCCCCCTGAAGCCACACGTCTACCTCGGCCCCCGGGGGAGACGCAGCCGCTGCCCTCTCGCCTTCACCTGGCTGGTCCCACTTGCTTCCCGGCTGGGAGGGACGGCGGTGGTTTCTCATGGGACACACGTACGGTGCACAAGCTCAGCTGTGTCCGCATAGCCCATCCTCCGCACACACCCTGGCGCAGAGGAGGCTTCTCTATAGAGTAGCAACCTGCTCAGGGAGCAGATGGCCTGCAGGGGCCAGGGGTGGGAAAGGTCCATTTCCTGTTGCCCACCTGAGTCCCACTAGGGATTATCCCCCCGACTGAGTGTGTTTTAGTTGTAAGTGTAGTGTGTTTGCACCCAAGCACCCGAGTGTGAACAGAAAGTGCGCTGCTCCTCATCTGCAGACACGGCCACCTCTTTCCCAGCAGGAACAAGAAGGGGCCAGGCAGGGCTTCCGGACAGATGATTTTCTTCTTTTTTTTTTTTTAAGATTTTATTTATATATTCATGAGAGACTCAGAGAGAGAGGCAGAGACACAGGCAGAGGGAGAAGCAGGCTCCATGCAGGGAGCCCGACGTGGGACTCGATCCCGGGACCCCGGGGTCACGCTCTGGGCCATAGGCAGACGCTCCACCGCTGGGCCCCCCGGGGATCCCCGACAGATGGTTTTCTACAAGCCACCACACGGGGAACCGGTCGTTCTTGCGCCTTCCTGTAATTCAAACCCAATCCTGACAATGCTGGCGTTTCTGTCGGGAGCCAGGGCGAGCGTCCTGAGGAGAGCCCCGGGGCCTTCTCCCCGACGATCAGCAGTGGGCCGAAGGACGCACTTCTTGACACATTTATTTTGATTAGAGGGAGAGGACTTGCATTATTTTTTATTTCATGCAGGCAGTGAAGTGGTGTTGGTATTCTGTTACTGCCCTATTTTCAATTTTACCTACAATAGGACGACGCTGTTTCTGAGACGGCTGAGATCTTTCCCCGCGGAGATGTGGACGTGGGACCTACCCGGCGCTAAGTCCGCGTCCTGCTGTGAGACTGGGCTGCGAGAGGAACCTCGGGGATGACGCCGCACAGCTGCACGCCTGGCCTCGCTCCCCTAGGGTCTGGTTCAGTGGGGAGAGAAGGTGCCGCGGGGCCCGGCGCCCCATGCATCGGGGTCGCTCCCCTGGGAGGGGACTTCTAGAGGCTGTCAAGAGCAGGCTTGTGCCCTCTGGCACGTTCTAGCGGCAAGCCTGGGGGAGTCCTGTAACACACCTGTGAAAAGACGCCATGGATTCCGACCCGCGCGATCGTCAGACTCCGCCTCGGAGCTCCGAAGCTACACATCTCCAAGCTCTGGGGAGCTTCTGGAAGTAAAGGCTTTGGCTTGGCAATACGACGCTTGCTCACAGGCCACGACAGGTAACGAGACCATGTCCAGCTCACATTGGCTGCAGGGACGTGTGGCGCCCGCATCTGCTGTGTTTTTACCCCTCACCCGGCCCATCGGGGACCTGCTGAGCTGCTACGGGGACGGTATCGGTGGGTGGGCTGCGCCAGAAAAGGCTGCGGCTCAACTTAGAAGGCCTCGAGGCTGCCTCGGGAACACCCTGGGGAGCAGCCCTGGGAGCACCGCAGGGAGCACCAGCTGGCACAGCCGGAAAGGCCCCCGGGGCTCCTGCCCCGGCAGGACACAGGCCACCTCCAGTGCTGCCACTGATGGGCCTGTCAGGACCCCGGGTGCTGTGCCAGAGGCGTGCAGCCCGGTGTGCTGTCATCCCTGCCGGGCACCCAGGCTGCTCGCTCTGGCCGCTGGGCTAGGCTGGCTCAGCTGTGCACGGCCAGGTGTGCACGGCCAGGCCTGGCCCCCGTCTCCTGGCGCCCAATGGGGCTCTGTGCACCCTGTGAGGCTGTCATCTGCACAACCACAGAGCCCGGGGGGGGCCTTCATTCCCTTCCCTGAGCATGCCCCGTGGCTTGGCAAAGCTGGGGCTTCTGAACCCGAGCACCCCGCAGGGCTCCCTCCACTCTGCCCTCTGCTTGCCTCCACCATCCCTCTCCTCTGGAGCACGGGCCACCCCCACCGACAGTCCACCTCGTAGGGGAGGCTCGAGTTCAAACAAGGGGGCGCCTCCCGTAGCGCGTTCGCTTGACCATCGGCTTGCAAGTAGAGGTGGGATCACTCCATGCGGTCAGCTGTTAGAGCCACCGGGGCGCCGGGCCTTGGGGCCCCACGCAGCCTCCAGCGCCGCCCTCAGGACCTTATGGCATGCCAGGCCCCTCTCCCAAGCCAGCTCCTTCTCACCCCTGAGCTGGAAATAATATTGGAAATGCAAGCAAAAAATTCATGGAAGAAAACCACAAATAGCTAAGGAACATGTGAATGTCATTTTTTTAATTCAATAAAAATCATAGGAGCAGCAGGGGGCCCATCCAACTTGCCTTCTCAAGCTTTTTCGCTCATTGTTTCATCCTCAGTTTAGATTTTACAAATCTTGACCAATTTTATTTCGCTGGGAACAGAGTATCCATAGTGGATTTTGAAGCTTTGATGACAACCTGTGGTAAGATGCGTTTGTCCTGTAACGCAGTGCGCATCATGCACACACGTGATTGAAGCAAGAGGTGCAATGCCCATCTTTCCTCTTTGATGCGACTTCTTTTTTAAAGGTGCTGCTCATGACGCCCTCACCGACTTCCTGATCCAGTGATTTGAGAAATTAGAAGAGCACAAAGTTGGGTGATTCCCAGCACTCAAACCCAAGGCTGACTCTAAAGCTACAGCGGATCAAGACTGTGGATCTTTTTTTTTTTTTTAAGATTTATTTTTATTTATTTATGATAAAGAGAGAGAGAGAGAGAGAGAGAGAGGCAGAGACACAGGCAGAGGGAGAAGCAGGCTCCATGCAGGGAGCCTGACACAGGACTCGATCCCGGGACTCCAGGATTGCACCCTGGGCCAAAGGCAGGTGCTAAACCACTGAGCCACCCAGGGATCCACAAGACTGTGGGTTTTTTTAAAAAAGATCTTTATTTATTAGAGGATGAGCGGGAGGAGGGAGAAGCAGACCCCCCCCCACCCCCGCTGAGCAGGGAGCCGGACATGGGGCTGGATCCCAGGACCTGAGATCATGACCGGAGCCCAAGGCAGATGCTTCACCCACTGAGCCGCCCCGGGGGCCCCAAGACTGTGTATTAATGGGGTGCCTGGGTGGCTCAATGGGTCAAGCAGTGGGCTCTTGATTTTTGGCTTAGTTCATGATCTCAGGGTAGTGGGATAGAGCCCTGCACGGGGCCCCACACTCAGCAGGGAATTCTGCTTCTGCTTCAGATTCTCCCTCTCCCTCTCCCTCTCCCTCTCCCTCTCCCTCTCCCTCTCCCTCTCCCTCTCCCTCTCCCCCTCCACCTTCCCCCTCCCTCTCCCTCCCTTTCCCTCTCCCCCTCCCTCTCCTCCTCCCTCTCTCCCTCCTCTCTCCCTCTCCCTCTCTCTCTCTCTCTCACCCTCCCTCTCCCTCTCCTCTGCCCCCTCCCCCTCCCTCCTCCTCTCCCTCCCTCTCCCCCTCCTCTCCTCCTCCTTCTTCCTCTCCTCTCCTCTCCACCCCCTCCGTCTCCCTCCCTCTCCCGCCCCCGCCTCAAAGAAAAAAAAAAAAAAAAGAAGACTGTATTACTGGTGAAAGAACAGATCCATAGAACACAACAGAGAATCCACAAGTAGACCCCCATCAACGTAATCAACTGACAAAGGAGCAAAGGCAACACAATGAGAAAAGATGGTCCCTTCTGCTCTTCATGGTGACATAACCCGATGCCCACATGCACAACAGTGAATCTAGACGCAGACCTCACACCCTTCACAAGCTCCAACTCAGAGGAGACCACAGACCTGAACGTAAAAGGCAAAACGATAAAACCCCTGGAAGGGAATGGAGGAGAAAATCTAGACGAATTCAGGATTTGGTAATGACCCCGTAGCCACAGCAGCAGAGGCTCAACCCGTGAAACACAGAATTGACAAGTTGTGTTTACGCAAATTTAAAAAACATCTATTCAGGGATCCCTGGGTGGCACAGTGGTTTGGCACTTACCTTTGGCCCAGGGCGCGATCCTGGAGACCCGGGATCGAATCCCACATCGGGCTCCCGGTGCATGGAGCCTGCTTCTCCCTCTGCCTATGTCTCTGCCTCTCTCTCTCTCTCCCTCTGTGTGTGACTATCATAAATAAATTTTTTAAAAAATTAAAAAAAACCAAACATCTATTCAGCTGAGAAGCACGGAAATTATCTTTTCACCATGCCCTAAGCTAAGTGGCTTTTCCAGGGAAATCTGACATTGGTCCTGATGGTGTGACTCCTCCCCTTGGGGGTCACCTGGGACCCAGGAACTATGACCCTCACTCAAAAGGCCACATAGTAGGGCTGAGAAACCGCATTAGCCAGAGAGCTCATCCACCGGGGGCCTACGCAGGCCTCCTGTCTCATCAGGAGATGACAGGGGCCGAGTGGTCTTTGTCCTCAGATACTTCTGTGCTTGGATTTCGATGGTCATGCCTCAAACCACTCACGCGAGAGAGGCCTTGTGTCCCAGAAACATCCAAGTTGCCCAAATGGACGTGCAGGCCTGGTTCCCTGAAAACGGTAAGAAAAACATGGTGTGGGCATCGCGGCGGCCGTGAAGAAATACAGATGAAGGTAACGGAGTCCTGGAAGGTTCTGTTGGGATGGAATCAGTCCCTGGTCTTGGCTAGGTGATCTCAGAGGCCAGGGTCCCCGCCACACGCAGCTCCCGACGGCAGTGGTGCCCCATCGGCCACGGGCCCAGGCCCTCCGGCGGCAGGTCGGTGTGTCCCCTGCTGGTTATTTTGTGCCCCCTCGCCAGGCAACCCTTCCTTCGACAGACACCTCTCTTGGGACGTGTGTTTCCTTTGAACAAGCCAAGGCACAACTCCATGCTGCAAGGGCATCCGCGATCTGAAAAGCGTCAAGTCTCAACAACGTAAAGACACGGACATCCACGTACTGGACTCCAGACCGGATGCCGTGGCTTTGAAACTCTGAGGGGGACTGCGCAGTGTAGATGGGCCTTACGACTCGCCTGGAGGGGCCGCCTCCCGGAGTCTGCTTACAGGATGCACCCAGACCCCCCAGCCCGCCAGCGACGTCAGGGCGTACGCAGGTAACAACACCGGAACAGGTTCTTCAACTACAGGCTGTGTCTTGGAAAGCTTGAGCTCATGTGATATCATGAAACGTACCTAAGATTTAAGATCTTGTGTCCACAAGCCTCCAAAGCTGATGTGCAAACACAACGCTTTGCTGAGCATCCGGGCCAGAGGCCCCTCGCGAACCACTGCTGAGCCGTGACTCTGCCATGGGCTAGCCCTGGTCACCAGCGCAGGCTCTGCCTGAGTGAGGGGTGCTCAGGCGAGCGATCCCCCCCCCCCCACCCACCAAGGGAACATCCTGTACCAGCTCGGAGAGTCCATGCCCTAGACGCAGAAGCCGTGTTCCTGCAGGTGCCCACAGTGTAGACGAGCCTGAGAACATGCCCTGTGCTGGCTTCCTCCCATCACTGCCTTACTTCCCCCATCCCTGCCCAGGTTTTCTGTGGTCACGAACAAAATAAACTACTTGTGCCTGAATCTTTGTCTCAGGATTAGCTCCAGAGGGACCCCAGACCAAGATGGGGACCGGACTAGAATTGGGGGCAGCAACATTCTGGACGGAAAGACTTCCTTTAACATCACGCGCTAATGTTCTTCCAACCCACATCCCCCCGTGGTTCTTGAATGCACCAGCAAACGATTTGAACGTTCCTCTTGAAAGAGAGATACGTGAAAGTAGCAAGGAATTTTTTGCAAGAGAAAACTTGTACAGGAACTCTTGCCCTTCCAAGTATCTCAGTTCCTTAAAAGGCGTGGCGTTTACCTGCTTTAGGACACAGAGATAGATGTTCCACAGAACAAGGACAAGCTCAGGAAACAGCAAGATGGGGACTTTTGCTCCAAAATTAACGTCGGGAGAATTGTTCTACTAGTTGGGGGGATACATTAGGACCCTCGTCGGTCTTGCCTCCCTGTAAGTCCCAGGGGTGGGTGAAGATCTAAGAGTAAAAATATGTAAGTGTAGAAAAACACCACAGAGAAATAGGGGTCCACGTGTCTACACTCGGAGTGGAGGAGACAGCAAACCTGACACCGAGGAGCCCAGAGGAACAGACTTGGGCCATCCAGTCTGAACAGCCCTGGAGTGAAAACTCTGAACATCAAGAAACAGAAACCGCAAAGTGGGGAAGGATATTGGCTGTGACGCAGCAGGATGATGAGGTGCTGTCGAGTGCGGGGAAGCAGGCGGCAAATGCAGCTTGCCCGGCCCTACCCCCTACCTCCGGGTGCTCAGCACAGTTGCTCCTCCAGGGTCGGTGTTGACAGACGATACTGACAATAGCACTGTCTCCAGGATAGAATTATGGAGGGATGTTTAATCAATGTATTTATTTTTTTTAAGATTTTATTTATTTATCCAGGAGAGACGCAGAGAGAGAGGCAGAGACGCAGGCAGAGGGAGAAGCAGGCTCCCTGCGGGGAGCCGGACGCGGGACTCGATCCCAGGACCCTGGGGTTGCGCCCTGGGCCGAGAAGGCAGATGCTCCACCGCTGAGCCCTCCCCCCCCCCCGGGCACCCTTACCGTGCTCCCTCACGGAGCACAGGGGCACCCTTAGCTGGGTTCTTTCCAGAGAGCGGCCCTGTGCCCGCGGAGGGCCGTGCACGCTGCACGGAGGTCAGCAGAACGTCCCTAGGACACAGAACGTTCCGCTGACTGGTTAGACCGAAGCATCTACGAAAGGTCTCACTCGGGGGAGGACGGCGTCCCCGAGAGGGAGGTGTACGCAAAGCGGCCTCCCGACGCCAAAGAAGCCACGACGCTGAGGGGAAACGCCAACCGGCCGGGTCGGGTATGACAAGAAATGGCCTGAGAAGGAGACTTCCAGACGGGAGCATGTTTTGGGCCACCAGCCGCGGGACGCGTGGCTCTCCTATCGGGTGCAGCCCACCTCCCGGAGGCCGCGGCTCGCCGGGGTCCCTGGGGCGATGGTGGGGAACAGGTGTGAGCTGCAGTGCAATCTCTGGAGCAGATCTCGGACGTTATGCCCCACGGGTGCACTCAAGTGTTAGGACTTGTGTGGTCAGATAAAAAGGAAGAATGGGGTCAGGAGGATGCCCAAGAAGATTTCAGGCCACCGAGTGGTCGTCATGGCAGGTCTGTCCAAGGTGGCACCAGGCCGGCTGGCACGTCGGCACAAAATAACCCCCCGAGGAGCGTGTGTGGGCAGGTGCCCCGAGGTCATCCACCCTAGACCGTGGACTGATCCCACCCCAACAAGAATTTTCCACTAGTCACTTAAATCCCTTGGTACGTTTGTCTGCTGGTAGGAAAACTGTTGGTCAGAGTGACATTACCGGGTCTCTTCCTTTTCTGTAAGTCGTGCACTCCGGTACTCCGCTCTCTCACACACTGTCCTTGGGTGATTTGATCCAGTCCTATTGCTCCAAACCCCATCTCCACGTTCGTCGTGCATAACTTCATTTCCCGCCCAGACCTCTTTTGTGAGCCACAGACTCCTACGTGGAAAAGTTCATGTACGTCTCCACCAAATGATACGTGTGCGTGGTACCTATGATTTATGTATTTGTGGTTTCAATTAAATATGGTTTTTTAATCCCCGAGCCAAACTCTTAATCTCCTTCGTGCCCCAACCTAAACGGGCCCGCCCCGAGCTCTTCTTCTTAATCCGTAATGATCACCATCCCTCCAGGGGCCTCCTGTCCCTTCAGTCATCGTGACCCCCTGGCCATCCTCTTCCAGCAACCTCCTGACACCCCCACACTCACGTCCACACCTGCTCACGTGCAGACCCACCCACATGCACACACACATCCACAAGCAGGCCTGTGCGTGCACACATAACCAACCCCTTCCCCTCCCTCAGCCCATCCAAAACTCCTGCCATGTTCCTTGGATTTCTGCTCTTTCCCGTGAGTCAGGAGAGTAGAGACGAGTTTACTCTTGTCACCCGTTGGTCCATTTTCCACACAAGGGCCAGAGTGACCTTAAATGAAGACACACAGACGCTGAGGCTCAGCTTTCTAAAAACACTCCAGAGCCTTCCCCTGCAGTTGGAGGAAATACAGATTAGGAACCATGGCTCAAAAACCCCCTGCCTTGTACGGTCCTTGGGGGGGTGGGGGGACTCCTTTTAGGGCTTGCGATGCTCTCTGAGCCTCACTGCCCTCACAGATGCCTTCCCTCGTCCTTCCCCTATGAGGACAACTACTTCTTTGGGGTCGACTGATGTCAGGCTGCACGTGGAGCCATTGGTATGTGTCCCTGTAGGGCCCCCTTCCTCTTCCTACTCCTCTCCTCCAGCGGCTCCTGCAGAGCCTTAGAGTCTCCGCAGTGCCCTCAGTGACCCCACCCTGCTTCAGTCCGGGGTCCCAGCACTAACCGTGAATCCTGGATCCCCACCCCATCCCTGGCCTATCCTGGCCCCCAGGCGCAGAACACCGAGAGCTCTCCCTCCTCCAGCCTGTGACGAGCGCCTCAGGCCATGGCCATTCTGTCCTCCCCGTCTGTGCCCAGTTCTTTAAGGAATGGCCTGGGCACGGCCTCCCGCCCCCTCTGCCCTTTGTACCTGCCGAGCCCCTAGCTCCCAGCAGCTGCAGGTGCACCAGAGAGGCCAGCCCCCACACTCCCTGCAAACGTCTCTGCGTGTTCTCGATGCCATCTCTCAGCCGTGCTTTATGTCCCAATAAAATTCTCTCAACTCTGTTTTCTCTGAAAATCGCTCAAAATCTTGCCCACTGTATGGTTCTCTGCATCGTAACCATCATTTCCGTGGTTGGGGAAGGAAGAGCTGGGGCGTGCGGGCTTAGCTCGGGGGGCTGCCGAGAAGGCTTCCCATGGTGCGAGGTGGGAATTTATGGGATGACCTGATGAGGCTGAAAAATTGCGACTGGGGCTGTTTGGGGAAGTGTAGGCATCTTGTGGCCGGCCGGCGGTAAAAGGATCCACGCCACGGGACTGCAGAGGAAGCGAGCCAGCTTTGGGGAGTGAGCTTTCTCTGGAGGTTTCTCCAGATTTCCTTGACCTTTATCACCAGCAGAAGTTAATGTTTAACCAGCACGGGAGGCTGCAAGAGCGAGGACAGCAGCTGTCTGGACCTCAAGCTGCAAAGAGTGACGTGTCTGAACACCGCTTGCCCACATTTTCCTCAACCCCAGAGCCAGCAAGTCTCCTGAAAGGGAACAGACTCAGAAGGAAGTAGGATTCCCAGCACGTAAGTCCCTGGCTTCAAACTTAATCAGACGGTTAATTTTTGGAAACTGCAACACCTGTACTTTGACTCTCGGTCCCAAGGTACCGATCACCGGCTTCACGTTAACTCACCTGAGGACCGGAGGTCACTACTGGTCACCACTAGGCCGGTGCCTCGCAGGATGACACCGCGGCTCATGCGGGCAGAGGCCCTCGTGCCGCTCGCGTGTGGCCAGGGAGGATTTCCTGCCTGTCACTCAAGGGCAAAGACAGGACAGACAGGGGCACATCTGGTCCTTCCACTTGCATCCACTGTGGTTTTGGGTCCTTTGTTCCCCTGAGTCTCCATTTCTTCCTCTCTAAAACGGGGAATTTTCTAGCACCTACCTTGTCAGGTAACTGTGAGGATTAAGTCTCAGACTGTCCGGAAAATATCCAGCACTCGGGAGATGATAGAGAAATAGTGACTCTTCCCTCACCTGCAACGTGTGGAGCATCAAAGATAAGTCAGAGTCTACCTGTGGAGTGTGATGTGAGGAGAGCTGGAGGGTCTCGCTGCCCACTTGCCGTGCTGATTGTAGTCCCGTCCGTCGGAAGATGCCAGCCTTGAGAAGGTCATTGCTTCTCCATCAGGCTTGAGTTAAAACAATGCTTCTGAGTGGTCAGTGTGTGGGATTCACCTTCTGCATCTTTAACATATCCTCAGGCACACGAGATGCGGAGTCAGGAGAGGTGAGGAGGACAGTCGCCCAAGACCTCCTGGCTCGTGACCACACAATTAGCACTTAGATGTTGTTGTGGCACAGCCTGGCCCCTGCCGCCCTGCCATTCTGGGGGAGCCTTGCATTTTTAAAGCAATGCCCATGTCCCAGGCAGAGAGTACTCACACGAGCCCGTTGGAGAGTAAGGAGTGGGGTCCGGAGGGACAGGACCAGAGATGCAGGACTGTCGGCAGGAGGGGGATGGGAAATGTGGAGGCAGGGAACGTCAAAGCTCAGCCGGAAAGTGGCAAGTGCAGGACGGGACACACGGTCAAAGGCTCTGGGCTTCCAAGGTGGCCTGAGGGCACGGCAGGCATTATCGAGATACTTTCCCCATACACAGGCTTGGGGCCCGGTGCTCCCAGTTCTGAGGGTCCCTTACCAGAGGAGGCCAAACCCCTGGGGGCAGTCTGCCCTGCCCTTGGTTCGCCTAGTGATCCAGTGTGTTGGGTCCAGGAAGTGACAAGTGGCACTCATATTGCCAGGGGTAAGTCCAGGGTTCAGCCTTGCACTTGCTCCTAGGGTTACCCACATAGAAGTGTGGGGATAGAGAGGCACCCCGGAACGCTCACGCGGGATGTCCTCACAGAGTGGATTGAGGACATTTTGAAAACAGGAATGTATTGGTGCTGCTTGAAATTTAAATCTTCATAGTGGAAGAAAGATAAATAGACCTTAAGTATATTAAGCAAAGCTTGACACAACCATGGGGAGAGATCAACGAACTCACCATCATAATGGAAAATTTCAACACATCATTAGCGATGATAGTAAACTGATGATTGATCAAAGGGACACGGATATTAGATTTGGAAAATTTCGATAAGTAACCATCTTCATGTATTGGACATAAATAGAAGCCCTCACCAGAGAGCTAGAGAATGCTCTTTCTCGAGCGCATGTGAACTGTTGCAAAATTTGAGGATGTAACAGGCTGTGACCTAAATCTCAACACCTGTCAGAGAATCATTATTACCACGAGTTCCCTCACTCCGATGCAGCTCAGGTAAGTTCAGTTCAATTCTGTTCAGTTCAGTTCAATTCAATTCAATTCTGTTCAGTTCCATTCAGTTCAGTTCAATTAAGTTCAGTTCAATTCAATTCAGTTCAATTTTTTTTAAAGTAATAATTGCTATCTATGTCTGGAGTTTTTTTGAAGAGGTACCACAACTCACACATCAAGGGAAAAATACAATAGAAGTGAAATAATACTCAGAAATAAATGCTAATGGAATATGCTACATTTTAAAGCTTGAGATATGGATTGGAAGCAGGATGTAGAAGAAAACATGTAGTTTCAAATGCTGATATTCTACATTGGAAGAGCACAGAAATTGAGACAAACACTTAATTAAACGTGCTAGAGAAATAACAGAATGAGGATAATCGAACACAGGCAATAATAAAGATCAAGAGGAAAAATTAATGAAAAAGAAAATAAAGGTAGATGAGGGCAGATCAACAAAGCTAAAGGGTTTTCTATTTAGAAACAGTTCTGGGGCGCCTGGGTGGCTCACTTGTTTGAGCATCCAACTCTGGATTTAAGCTCAGTTCTTTATCTCAATACAAACTAAAGACAAGAAGAGGGGAAAATAAGTAAATAATATTGTAAGAAAAGGGGTCGTCATTACAGGGGCACCTGGGCAGCTCATTCGGCTAAATGGCCGGTTCTTGATTTTGGTTCAGGTCATGATCACGGGGTCCTGGGATCGAGCGCCACATCGGGCTCCCTGCTCACGGGAAGTCTGCTTGAGGATTCTTTCTCCCTCTCCCACTGCCCACCCTCCGCCCCCGCTCACTCTCTCTCTCTCTAATGAAAAATAAATCTTAAAAAAAAAGGAGACATCATCATAGATCCAACCAAGCAAAATGGTAATGAGTATATTAAAGCAAGGAGACAAACCTTTGTCATTAAATTTAAAAATTTGAAATTATATTAAATTTACATTTGAAATAACATCAAGGGGAAATAGAAATCCTACTGATTGGTCCTAAATAAGAAATAAATTGATTTGTTCAGAATATTTCTTCAAACATGGGAGGAGGGGCAAATTATCTTTACGTATGTTTTGTCACACACTGTCAGTGACTGGATAATTCTAAATTTCAAAATTATATAAATTGCTTAGAGAATTAAAAAAGAAGGGATTTTTCCAGTCTATGAGACCACAGAATCCGACACTAGAGAAAATCCATGTTAGCAAGAAAAATTACAATTTTATTCATGAGAAAGGTGTAAAAAGTCTACGCAATGGTTAATGCACCAGTTTTATCCCAAGAATAAAAGGATTATTTGAAAATTAGAAAATATATTAATGACATCATCATATTAATTTAGAGGAGGAAAAGTATGCTTTTCTCTTCTGATGCAGAAAATATCTTGGTAAAATTAAACATCAATTGATTACAGAAGAAGGAATAGATGAAATCTTCTAATAAAGAATGTCCAACGAAACCGTGTTATTAATAGTGAAATGTGAGCAGCATTTTTTTTTAAAGTCAACAAGGTAAGGATGTTCACAGCTGCTTCTATTCAACAGCATCATGGAGACCCCAGAATAGTGCCAGGCACGTACATATGAAACTTTTTTTTTTTTTGTAAAGATTTATTTATTTGAGAGTGAGAGAGTTGGGGCAGGGGCAGGGGGAGAAGACTCCTGAGCAGACTCTGTGCTGAGGGAAGAGCCAGACCTGGGTTCTATCTTACAACCCTAGGATCACAACCTGAGCTGAGACCAAGAGTTGGACACTCAGCCAATGCACCGCCCAGGCACCCCCACATACGGAATCTTAAATTTTAAGTTTCCTAGTAGCCACATCTTAAAAATTTAAAAATCCATGTGAACTGCAGTAGAATGAGAGATCTTATGCAATACCTCAGTGGAATATAGCCCTACACTCAAACTGTGTACTGGGGAAAGTTTTTATGCTGCTTCAGTTTTTAGATTTGAGTATAAATTATTAAATAAAAATAAATGAAGCATGCATTTCCTAACTAGCACTGGATGTGTTTCAAGAGCCCCACAGGCAGGTGTGGCTCATGGCCGTCATCCTAGAGAGCAGAGTCCTAGATAGTGTAATAAGGCAAGAAAGAGAAATTAGAAAAAGGACTAGAAAGATATTGAAATCTGCTTGAAATAACAGACAAATTATTAAAACCTTGAAGAGAATGTAATTAGGTAGCCAGAAAGAGAATCAAATCTACAGAATCAATGGAAATTCTTTTTTAAAAAGATTTTTTTAATATCTTTCAGAGAGAGAGATCATGAGTGGGGGGAGGAGCAGAGGGAGACGCAGACGCCCAGCTGAGTAGGGAGCCTGATGCGGGACTCGATCCCAGGACCCCGGGATCATGACCTGAGCTGAAGGCAGACCCTTAACTGACTGACCCCCCCTCAACTCCAATTCTATACTTTAGCAATAAACAGTTATCTTCTTTGATCACTAACAAGAAAGATAACCTTTTTACATATTTATGAGACATTTTGTTTCCATTTCTGATAAATGCCGTAATTCAAATGAGCTTTCTTTTAGTGAGAAGGTCTTTTTATATTATAAAACCTAACCCCCAGTTAGCAAATTTTAAATTCCTCTTTCTATTTGCTTTAGGTTCTCTTCCTAATTTCTATGGTTTGAAGAACTGATATTCTTTTTTAAAGATTTATTTTATTGTATTTATTTTAGAGACAGAGTGTGCGTGTTCATGAGCAGGGGAAGGGCAGAGGGAGAGGACCTCAAGCAGACTGTGCATTGAGTGTGGAGCCCAATGCAGGGATCAACCTCACGACCCTGAGATCATGACCTGAGCAAAAAAATCAAGAGTTGGATGTTCAATTGACTGAGCCACTTCAGAACAGATACTCTTTTTTTTTTTAAATATGTTCTTTATCTATTCATGAAGACACAGAGAGAGAGAGACAGAGACACAGACAGGGAGAATCAGGCTCCCTGAAGGGACACTGCTGGGGGACTCGAACCCGGGACCCCGGGGTCACGCCCTGAGCCGGAGGCAGACGCTCACCCCCTGAGCCCCAGGAGTGGTGGATTTCACTTGATTCTCACCCCCTGGTCCAGAGGTCTGTGCTGGGGTCAGCCCCTCCGTCACCACACTTGTCCTTCTTGGCGAGCCCCCTTGTCTTCATCCAGGTTTACCATGCAGTGTGTTGCAAGAGGGTGGGGGCCGCCCTCTCCAGAGCCTGGAGTCCTCGCCGGGGGAGCCCTGTGCGTGCAGCCACCTGCCGCCGGCCCGGCGGGTGCATCCAGCGGGCTGCTCCCTCTTCCCACTGAGTCCCGCTGCTCCTGCCCACCTCTGGCCTGCAGGAGCCCACCTCCATGCTGGGAGGAGCAGTGTCCTAGCCTCCTGCCCTCACCGAGCCACTGAGGCAGGGAGGGAGCCACGCACCGGGAGCCGGGCTCCCTACCAGTCCATTAGCCCCACCACCCACCAGCTGCAGGCCCAGCCCTGCCCTCCAAGGCCTCTGTTCCTGGCCAGCAGTGTACCGCATGCTGCGTGTGCGTGCATATGCGTGCGTGTGCAGTAGTGGGCTCTGTGCACACCTTAAAAGAGAAATGAACCCTGCCTCTCGTACTGCACTGCTCGGCCTGCCTGAGGGGGTGTGGGAGGAAGGAAACCCAAGAATCTTGCCATTTGTGATGGGCCTTGAGGCCTTATGCTAAGTGAAATAAGAGAAAGACAAACACCATAGGTCTGCTGTCCCTCACAGGTGGACTCTAAACAACAGAACAAACAAGAGAACCTGGACTTGATACAAAGAAAAGATTGGCAGTCGCCGGGGTGGGGGGGTGACCTGGGGGGGATGGATACCCAGAAATATCAACTTGCAGCCATAAAATATAGATATTGCCGAGATGTCGTGGCAGCGGGGAGGGTACAGTCGATCGTGTTGTCAGCTTGGGGTGGTGACAGCTGGTGCACGGGCTCGTTTCACCACCTATGCAAGCATCCGATCGCCGTCCTGACGCCTCAAAGTCCCATAATATTGTAGATCAATTATACTTCAGTTAAAAAAAAAAAAAAAAGCCAGGGCATTACCGTACACCCGCTATAAAACATCAGAAAATCCGTCTTCAATCAGGTGTTTTTAAAAATGTTCTCTTTTAAAAAGAAAAAAAAAAATAGAAATTTGTGTGCTGAGTGCTGGTCGGGAATTGCATGAACTGGGCCAGGTCCTCGGCTGCTCCTGCGGCTCTCCGACCCGGACCGACGGGCTGGGCAGCGGCCTGTGTGTGGAGGGGCTTGGTGGCCGCCCTGTCACCCCCAGGCAGCGGGCACCGACGGCCCGGGGCTGGCCGAGCCAGTCCTCCCTGCCAGCCCTGTCCGCGCTGGTCCTTCCTCCTTGAGAGCCGGGCAGCCCGCGGTTGCGCAGAGGTCGCCCTGAGGGTGTCCCCGAGTCTGGGTCCTGCACGGAGCGCCGGGGACGCAGAGCCCTTTCCCTGCGCCTGTGGCCCCGGCCCCGCCGCCTCCAATGGCCCCGTGGTCCTGCTCTGCCCCCCTCCCCCTGCCCTCGGGCGGGCGGGTGGGGAGCTGCAGGGTGGAGGTGGGAGATGCTGCGGGTAAATAAGCAGAGCACGCTGCTGATTGGCTTTGGGGAGGCGGACACTGTCTATATAAGTGGCAATCACATCCTCTGTGCCTTTGAACTGTCACGGAAGAGAGGAGAGAGGAGAGCGAGCGAGTGAGCACCTCTGGGCTGCCTGTGAGTACTGCTCTTTGTCCTCGTAGCCCGAGGGACCGGCCACCCTGCCGGCGTGGCCCCTGCATGGCCGGCAGCCTGGGGTCTGGGGCCCAGAGGGCTGCGTCACCACAGCCGGTCGGCGTCCTCTGGCTGTGGCTCGGGACGGCTCGGCGCCCAGCCACGGGCTGCGGGGCGCCCTGGGAACGCTCCCTCGACGTTGGCACCAACCCAAGCCACCTGCCCTGGGCGTGTGTCTCTAAGCAAAAAGTCAGGCAGAGAAGCAGAAACTTGTGATGGTTTTTCAGCCCGCCGTCCCTCAAGCGCGACAGCAATAGAGCAAAGCGAGTGGGGATCGGCTTCCAGGCTGATTCGCGGTGCGTGTGGGGCACAGAGGCTGGGACGGTGGGAAGGGAGGCCGGGGGCCGAGGGCACAGCTCCCCAGGGAGAGCAGCAGTCCCCCTACAGGGTCCTGAAGGCAGCAGCGGGGCAGCAGGAGGGCAGCAAGGGGAGCTGGGGTTAATGAGCCAGCCACCTGCAGGTGGGGATGTGCTCACCTGCTGGGGAGCACTGTTTTCTCCAGTTTCCAAGGGAGATTCAAGCAAGGGATCTGGGTACCCCCCCTAATCCTATTTCTCTCTTATTTTCCCCTCCTAATCCTATCTCTCTCTTATTTTCCCTCCCTAATCCTATTTCTCCCTCAAAGGCTCCGAGAACTGGCCGCTCACTCGGTTTCTGGGGCAGATGGGCGGCCTTTCCCCCATGGAGACCGTCCCCAGAGCAAGGTGTGGGTGACAGCCTCGGAGCCGGCCTGCTTGGGCCCTGCGGGCTGCCACAAGGAAACAGAGCCTTCCCGGGTGGAGGCAGCCTGTGAGATCCCCGCAGAGACAGCCGGCTCCTGGAGGTCAACGTGGGCATGACGAGGAGGGTCCGGACAGTTCTGAATGGGAAAGACTGCGTCCTTTACCGCAGCCTCTGTCCCTTTCCTGGACACGTAGCAGGTGCACACGCCCCTGTGCACACGGTCAATTTGATGACAATAATTCAAAAAAAAGAAAAAAGAAAAGAAAACAAACCCTGCCAAGCCCTTACAAATGCAAATAAGTACGGGGTGGGGGGATTTACATCAGTTTTCCACTCTCTAAGAGGTGGATCCTTCTGAAAGTTTTACCCTGTAACCTCGGAAACTGAATCTGGTGGTGAGTCTGGGGAAAGACTCCAGGGAAATTAGACTTTGTGGGTAACAGAGGTCCTGGAGGGCGCCGGGTGCTCGTCAGCACGTCTGGAGGATGCTCAGGGCGTCAGGGGCGACAGGGGTGACCGAGGCAGCGCCTGGACACACACACGGCCTAAGGGGAGTGACCCAGTCCTCCGGGTGTGCAGGGCCACGACGGGAAGTGCCAGTGGCCGTGGGGCTGAGATGAGCCCCCTGCTTCCTCGAGCCCGTCCCCCCATTTCTTGGGCCAGGCTGGTGCTGCTACCTTGCAAAGCTGCTGTGACGATGGGGAGGTCCCGGCTGGCCCGGTGAGGGTGACGGTTGCAGCGTTTGCTCGGGTGGGAGGGAGTCGGGGAGGCCCTTCTCCGGGGGGCACGGAGCTCAGCGCACTTGGTCCAGCCTCTGCCCGCTTCCGCCCAGGTGGCGGCTCAGGTCAGGGCTCTCACCGCCCACCTGCTCCTGCGTCGGGCCCTGCAGCCCCGCAGCACCCGAAGAAACCCAGAGCACACCCTGGGCCGCAGGTGCCGCCTCCCTAGCCCAGGCCACAGCTTGCTTTGGGCAGGCCCGGGCGGCCACGGCCACAGCTGCAGGGGTGGAGGCCGGCTGCAGCACCCACGGCTCCTGCTGCCAGTGCCACGGCCAGGATCGGGGCGCCAGCCCCTCTGAAGCCCATCAAACGGCAGTTGGAACACGCGCGGGCAGCAGGCTCGGCAGAGGCAGACGAGACACGGCGTGCGTGAGCCTAGCAGAAGTTGGGCAGCAGCGGGGGCTCATCTGCTTTCCTTGGACAATAGGATGTGGCAACTGTGGGTCAACGTGTTCTTGGGCTTTGACTTGCAGAAGCCTCGCACGCAGGTTTCTTAGCAACGGTGGGCGCAACCGCCTCCGAGGAGTGGCAGGGAGATCGCAGTCAATATTTACCACTGACCCGATTTGTGAAAAGGAAAGAAAAAAAAAAAACAGGGACTCCGTAAAGAGTGTGCCTACTGAACAGACTTACGGTGGCAGGTGTCGTGTATTTGAAATAGATGATAAATCAATATGTGACCGAGCCACAGGACGTGACCACTATTATGAAAAAAAGCAACCAGCTAGAGCATAATTTAATAGTGTCGCGTCTACGGGAAAGGCAGATGGTGGGGGCCTTCTGTGAGCTGTTAATGTGACTACGAGACAGGGAGAGAAAGGGGGCGAGACTTTCAAGGGGGAGGACAGGTGCTTTCCATGCAAGGAAAGTGTCTTCTGGAATAACGTGAACTGAAGTGGAAACGGCGGGGGCGGGTGGGGTGGGAGGTGGGGAGTGAGTAATTGGAATTACTGGATGGTTCCTGTATGAACTTCTCAGAATAGCAAACATGGGTGAGAGCGATAAAATGTAAAAATTCTACCTTAGGATCGGAAATGCGAACAAATGATAAAAGGTAGCAGAGAGGGGGTGTCCATGCATGCCGTGCCGCCTGGCGGGTGACGTGTTTGTCGCATTGTGGGTCTTCTGGAAGGAGGCTGACGACGTGCAAAAGGGCGGAGAGCCTGACACCTGTTAACTCCGTTCGGGCGTGGACACCTCCGAGGGACAGACCCCACGGGAGGTGAAGCAACGTGGCTGGTGGTGGCAGCAGCCGACAAGGGACAGGCTGTGCGGCAGGTGCACCATGTCCGGGCACAGCCACCCTGTGGAGCCTTCCCGGCAGGTGTTGCTTAGGGTGAACGCGTGCACTCCGGGCACACGTAGCTGGGCAAGCGGGACAAATGAGTGACAAGCGAGGTGCCCACCGTCCTAATTGTCCAAGATCAGGAGTAAATCGGAGCGACATCAACAAGGTTGTGGCCAACGTATTTTTCCTCTGAGGTAGCTTCAGTTTCCATTTCTCAGTCAGCGTCAGGTCACATCAGGATACGTTTGCAGGGATGTGAGTGGGAGTAGCGTGTTTTCCCGGCGGGGGGGGTGGTGAAAGGGAAATCGCGATCTCTCTGGGCCCTACCCTGGAGAGCTGTGGGCCGAGCTCCGACGGGGTTGCTCATTAACCAGGCCATAAAGCAGAACCGGTTCCCTCCCAGCTCGCAGCCGTGGCCGAGGAGCGAGGCCGTGGCCGAGGAGCGAGGCCGGCCCCGGGGCTTTGTCCGGGTGGGGCTTTCCTACGGTTGCCCCTGCGCCACCCTGGGATTCGGTCATTGCCAGGTGACCCAGCCGGGTCAGGCCCCTGTTGTCATACGATGGTTTCCACGTGTAGCAACAAACGTTGCTCAGAGCCCCGCGCCTCCTGCCGGCAGCATCTCACCGCCCGGTTTACGGGGCAGGAGGCCGACTGGGGGAGGCCAGCGCGGCGGGGCAGCGGCCCAGCCTCCTGCAGCACAGCCGGGCCTCCAGCCTATGGGTCAGGTCGGACCCCAGTGCACAGTCTCTCTGCTCGGGGCCGGTGCGGTGCAGCCAGGATCGTCCCCAGCACAGCCACGCTGGCCAGACGGGGGGCGGGGGTGCTGCCCGGGTGCCCTGTGCCGCCCGTTAGAGCCCTGCCTTGGCCGGAGCTCATGCCTTGGCAGGTTACTGATTACAAACCCTCGTTTGGAATTCCGGGCACAATGGCCACATGTCTCAGACTGGAGGCGGCGGCGACAAGAGGTCGGGCGCCTGGCACAGGTACGCCTCCCCAGAGAGCTGGAGCCAGCCTGTCCTGTTCCCTTGGGCCGGGAGCCCCAGCTCTGCAAGCCAGGCCCTGGGGAAGCAGCCTGGACGCTGTGGCCTCCAGGGGGCGCCCGGGAAACCTTCCCGGAGCGGATGGGGGTGGACACGGGTTTCCAGAATTTAGTCTTTTTTTTCAGGCTTTGTCAACCCAAACCCTGGCCAGGGTTGCCGGGCAAGTGCCACCCCTGTGCCTGAGTCCAGTGCATTCAGGGGGGGCCAGGCCAGGGTGCGGGGTCCAGGGGGGGCCCCTAGCCTCTCGGCTGAGGCCCTTTTCCATGAGTTCAGGAGGATGGTACTGTTCCTGACGAGGTTATTACGAAGATTAGTAAGAGAGTACGTGCCACGAGCTCCACATGCTGCTGGGCACCCGTCCGCTACTATAAATGCCGATGGATGAGAGTCCCTGCCTCGGCAGGGACACCCCCATGTGCATGAAAGTGAGTGGGAGACTGCGGTACGTGTGTGATCGGAGGTACCTGCCTTAAGCATCGGGGTTGCAGGAAGGGCGCTTGGGCAAGAAGGACACGGAGCTGGGAAAGCGTTGCCACCCCTCGCTCCACACACGGGAAGGGCCTGACGTCTCCAGGCCCTAACGCTTCAGACTTCCCACCTGTAAGATTAGGGCGGCAAAAGCTCAGGTGTACCCAAGCTTAAATGAGGTAGGAAGCCGGCCTTGGGTCTCTAGTCATGCCCCACCCGCTGAGCCCCCTCCCAGGACACCTGGATCCTGTACGTTTTGCCAGTGGGAGGCGCTGGGGGAGCGTGGAGGACACAGGTATGTCCTGTGTCCACAGGACACAGGCTGAGGCTCCCCCGCGGGGCCGGCTCGGGCAGGGCCAGCCTGCTCGGATCTCCGCTCTGCCCCGGATCGGGTGGGAGTGGGGCGTGGAGGCTCCCAGAAGTTAATCAGCCTTCCTCCTTGTTAGTGAGCAGTGAAGATAAGGTGCAAACCCGGGACTCTGAACAGAGTCCACACTCCGTCCTGCGTGCGCACTGCCTCCCGGGAGCACCCTCTCCTGCGGTTGCTTCTCCTCCCACGTGAGTGAGTCTGTGGAGTTTCTCGGTAGCTCTCAGGGCTTGTGCGCGGCGGCCTACTGACCATCTGCACGCAGGACTGACTCGTTCAGACAGCTTTCTGGAGGAGTGTGGGCTAGGCGTGCGAAGCCAAGGCCCTGCATCCATCGCGGCCTCCAAGAGGCGCGTTTTTGGTTTGTAGGCAGGGAGGTCTGAGCCTCAAGCCCTCGCCCTGCTCCCAGGCCCTACCTCTCACTGTGCCATCTGATGGCGTCCCCGAGCACAGTCCAGGGCCCCAGGGGTTGCAAAGACGCTGCGAGGTTTCTGAGGACTCCTTCAATTTCTTGGCTGGTCCTGGGTCCGTTCAGGTTTTCTATTTCTTCCTGTTCCAGTTGTGGTGGTTTGTGCGTTTCTAGGAATGCGTCCGTTTCTTCCAGGTTCCCTAATCTGTTGGCATGTGGTTGCTCATAATACATTCTCATAATCGTTTGTGTTTCTTGGGTGTTGGTTGTGATCTCTCCTCCTTCGTTCATGATTTTATGTATCTGGGTCCTTCCTCTTTTCTTTTTTGGTGAGTCTGGCTGGGGGTTTATGGATCTCATTCGTTCTTTCAAATAACGAGCTCCTAGCTTCATTGATCTTTTCTACTGTTCCTTTGGTGTCTATTTCATTGGTTTCTGGTCTTATCTTTATTATTTGTCTTCTCTTGCTGGATTTAGGCTTTATTTGCTGTTCTCACTCCAGCTCCTTTAAGGGTAAGGTCAGGTTGTGTATTTGAGACCTGTCTTATTTCTTTTTTAAAAATATTTTATATATTTATTCATGAGAGACAGAGAGAAAGGCAGAGACACAGGCAGAGGGAGAAGCTGGCTCTGGAAAGCCTGACATGGGACTCGATCCTGAAACTCCAGGATCATGACCTGAACCAAAGGCAGAAGCTCAACTGCTGAGCCACCCAGGCGTCCCGAGACCTGTCTTCTTGAGAAAGGCTTGTGTTGCTGTGTACTTTCCTCTTAGGGAAACCTCTGCTGTATCCGGAAGGTCTTGAACAGTCGCATTTTCATTTTCGTTTCTGTGAATCTTCAAAATTCTTCTTTAATCTCCTGGTTGACCCATTCATTCTTCAGTTGGATGCTCTTTAGTCTCGATGTATTTGCGTTCCTTCCAGATGCTCTCTTGTGGGCTAATAAGGAGGCAGTTGATCGAATGAACACTGGATGTTACATGCAACTGATGAATCACTACACTCTATGTATTCAGAAGCTGATAATACACTATATGTTAATTAACTGAATTGAAATTTAAAAAGAAAAGAAAAGAAGCTGCGTTTGCAAAACACTGGGATTTCCATTTGTAAAGAGATGAGCTCAAGGACCATGGATGAAAGAAAAAGGTGAAATCATGTTTCACCGAAGGAGAGGGAGGAGCTGTTGCTGCTGGTTCTCCTACCTCACAAAATGAGGTACTTTTGCTCAGTTAATACATTTATTTTTATTTTTTAAAAATTCTGTTTTTAAGAGCAATTTTAGGTTTGCAGGAAAATTGAGAAGGCAGTTCAGAGTTCCCATATATCCCCTTCGCTCACCCCCCCCCACCATGCCCCACATCATTTCCTCTAGTTTTAATAAAAAATTTTGCCCCAATGCCAACTCTGAGGGCCACTTAACTCATTATCCCATTTAACCTCCCAAGAGTGCTTAGGGATGGGCATTTTGACCAGGCGCCTTTGTGCAGGGCCGAGGGGGTGTCAGAGCTCAAGGATGTGCCACAGCGCCATTGCCATCCTGACCTGACGGAGGAGCTGGCCGTGCCCCCAGGCCTCTCCGGGGGCCTGTCGAGATTCTTCACTGGCTACACTGTCATTGAAAAAAATGCTAATTTAAAGATTAAATTTAAAGCTCCTAAATTGTTAACCAGAGTCTTCCCAGTTAGGGAAGAGCGTCGGGGATTTCTCTTAAGGCAAGTACAGAGCTAGCCACCCTATTGTTAGAAGACTCTCATTGCTGGAGGCTTCCTCGTGGTATGGGTTAGAAGAAGCAATTCTGGCGTTGGGGTTATTTCTGCTTCTGCACCCGCAGAGGAAATGTCCATCAAGAAGCCAGGTGACTCAGAGGAAAATTGGTCCAATTACTTATATGCCTGGATTGGTGCTGATGTGCGTCAGGGAAAGAGACAAGGTCTCAGGCCCCAGGGGAAGCGTGTTTCAAATCCTAATTACGGTTCATTTTTCTTGGAATAGTGTATAAAAAGTGTAAGCACTTTTTATCAAGTTAGAGGAGGAAGACCAGGAAAGGTTGCAGTGTCCAGCGTCCCAGGGTTTGGACAAGACCTGGCTGCTGAGCAGCTGGAGGCAGGACCACAGACAGACGCAGAGCACCCCTTTGCGGTGGGCCCCCGGCCACCCCCGGTGCTGACTGACTCCCCAACACCCAAACTGTGGACTTGGTTGGTCCTGTCAGTTCAGCTGTGTCATCTCTGAGGTCCCACGGGCGCTCAGCCACCCGACCCCCACGGCGTATGGGACACCCTCCAGGGCCTGGTGTGGGTTCTGGCCAAACACTATGGCTGAGGTTGGTCCAGGCTCTGGTGGGACTTTGGAGCCACAGGAGAGGGAAGCTCCAGTCCAAGGTGAAAATTCGGGTCTATGCTGGGCTAACTGAGCTGTTAGTGAGGCTGGAGGCCCAGAGGCTGGGCATGGACGTGAGGGACCCGGAGGGGATGGGTCAGGGTTCCGTGGGGGCCATTGTCTCTCTCTTAAAAAAAAAAATTAAAAGATTTTTATTTATTTGAAAAAGAGCACAGGCAGGTTGGAGGAGACAGAGGCAGAGGGAGAAGCAGGCTCGCCTCTGGGCAGAAGCCTGAGATCATGACCAGAGCCACAGGCGGATGGTTAACCCATTGAGTCCCCAGGTGCCCCAGGACCTTTGTCTCTTGGGGCTTTTTCTAAGGCAGATACTGGCTGCTTTAAAGGTAAAGAGTAGGGTAGGGATGCCTGGGTGGCTCAGCAGTCTAGCGTCTGCCTTTGGCTCAGGGCATGACCCTGGGGTCGTGGGATCAGGTCCCACGTCAGGCTCCCTGCATGGAGCCTGCTTCTCCCTCTGCCTGTGTCTCTGCCTCTCTCCCTGTGTTTCTCATGAATAAATAAAATCCAAAAAAAAAAAAAAAAAAGGAGTAGGGTATACTAGAACATATTCCAGAAAGAAAATGTTTACAGGACCAGAAGATGTTTGGTTCGTCCACTCATATCATCACTCATTCATCCCCTAGACCGCAAGCATTTGAGGAGCTCAGTGTGACCTCGGGTCAGTGCTTGGTCCTGAGAAAGCAAAAAGCAACAGTTGAAGATGCTGCTTGGAGGAGCCCCCGTTAGCAGGAAATGTCTGCACAAAGATAAAGCACAAAACCAAATAAGCCGTGGGGCAGGCAACAGAGACGAGGGAGTGCAGGGGAGTTCGGACCTGCCTGACCGAGAAGCCAGGGGGTGGGGTGCCGGGTGCAGAGGTCCAGGCAGGCAAGGGACCTGCACCCACGCAGCACGGTGACGGCGCACACAGAATCCCGGGCTGGCCCGCCCGGGGATCACATGATGTCGGTACAGGCTCCTCTGAGGGCCTGCAGAGGCGTCACTCCCAGGCTGCATCATGGTCGACGTCTTCCAGCCAATGTCTGCCCAGCTCAGGGGCCTGAGCTATCAAATAGCTACAAAATGAGCACAAGATCCCCTGTGGCCGTGGCAGTAAGAGCCTTCTAGAAAGGTCCATGTGGGACACAGTAGGCAAATAGATGGCAAAAGAACTGGGATGTCATGAGCCGGCCTCCTCTTATAATTTGGGACTATTTCTTCTGCGGGATGAGACGGTGGGTGTCCGGCCGTTTTCCCTGCGGTGCCCTGTGTTGGCCATCTGTGCTGTGTAGATCACAGGCAGCAGCCGATTCTCGGGGAACTGAAGCATCCTTCTTCTTTTTTTTTTTTTTTTTTTTTAAGATTTTATTTATTTTTCATTAGAGACACAGGGAGGGAGGCAGAGACACAGGCAGAGGGAAAAGCAGGCTCCACGCAGGGAGCCCGACACAGGACTCGATCCCGGGTCTCCAGGATCACGCCCTGGGCTGCAGGCGGCGCTAAACCACTGAGCCCCCCGGGCTGCCCCTGAAGCATCCTTCTTAATGTTGCCCAGGTCCGCACGCTGGGTCTCCACTTGTACACGTGCTACCCCCCAGCAGGGCACACGCAGTTGGCCCCAATACCTACTCCACTAGGAATTTTTTTTTTATTTCTTTTATTTATTTGAGAGAGAGAGAGAGAGAAAGAAAGAGAGAGCACAGAGGGGAAGGGCAGAGGAGAGAGACACAGCAGACTCTGTCCAGGACATGAAGCCTGACGCAGGACTCGATCTCATAACCTTGAGATCAGACCTGAGCCCAAGCCAAGAGTCAGGTGCTCACCCTCCTGGGCCACTTGGGCGCCCCATCCACAGGACATTTTTAATAGTCATCCACACAGTACAAATCATCGAGGAAAAGATCATGAGATTCGATTACCTAAAAATTGAAATTCTTATAGATCATCAGCAAAATTAGGTCAAACAAAAACATGAAGAAAATGTCTGCAGGATGCATCACAGAGATAAGAGAAAACCTAGTACAGCAGAGCTTTCGCAATTAAGTAAAAGCAGTGGACAAGCAATTCAAAAATCCACGCGGCGAAGAAGCGAGAGAAACGCACTGAACCTCATTAATCCAAAAAAAAAAACAAAAAAAACAGACTCGTCAGTCCCCGGGAGGCTGGTAAAGCTCACAGCTAGATTGCTCAAGCATAGCCCTGGCAATAGCACGGCTGAGCGAGCACTGTCACACGCTCCCCCCGGGAGAGCACTTCGGGGAGCTAGGATTCTGGGGACACATGTGGCCCTGTGACTTTAAGATACAGAAAATATGTATTTAATAAGACGTCATTCCATGGAAACTATGAGGTCAACGCTCTTCCTTTCAGAAAATTGTAACGCAACACAACGTGTAGAGAAATGTGGATTATGCCTCTAGGTGTCTGACGGAATAGCCAATAGGTGCCATTTATCGAATGTTCCTTTTGCGCCCCCGTTCTAAGCTCTTTCCGTGTACTCGCTAATTGACACAGAAAAATCCTTTGCGGTTGTGCCGTTACCATCACGACTTTTGTTTCCAGGTCAAGTTTGCCACAGTGCCGATTTACACCGGGCAGCACAACCGGACATCTGGGTCAGAGGCCTTCGGCTCTCAGTCCTGACGTGTTGGCCATTGGGCTCCAACAGCTCTTGCCCCTAACGCAGTTGGGACTGACCGAAACGTCCACTGATCGAAGCGTATCGTGAATACAGCACGCGTAAGCTAGGAAATACGAACAAGGCTGAGAACGCACAGGCTGGAAGAGTATTAACGCGGGACGTGCACTCGTCACTGCTTAGAAAAGTAAGCTGACAAAAACACCTGCAAATCCATACAGTTTTAGTTGAATTTGAACCACACCAACTTGAAATACTTCGATTTGGGGTAAAGAGCAAGCTTTACTCTCTGTGCAAAGTTTGAAATAATCCGTCACTCCAAATGAAAAATCCATTTCGAAGCCTGCAGGTCCAGGGACTTGTAAACCAGAAGCTACACAGATGAAGCTTTGTGGCTTTGCGCTAAGAGCCTCCGGGAAGTCTGACCATGATATTCTGGATGGGAATCAGAGCTCTCCTGGGCCTCGAGCTTATAAACACAAACCGGGGACTCCAGGCCATCCCACGTTCTTAGCATCTGCTGATGCTGTGACTTGGAACCATACTTTATGTCCCATTTGGTGTCACCCACACGGGCTCGCTAGATGCAAAGAGTAAAAGAGTATCCTCAAACAATAACACTGAGATGAGGGTTTGATGTAACAATCGGTCTTAAAACAACCTGGAAACGTCCAACGGTGCCCCCAGGGCCGCCCATGGAGCAGGGAGCACTCTGCAGAAAGCATCCTTGGAGACTGGAGAGAACGCTGAGAGGTGGAAAGGCATCTCCAGACTGGCCCGCCTCTGCCAAGATGCCCTCCTGGAACACACCTCAGTCCTGCGTCTGTGAGCCGTCTTCATCCACGCGCCTCGGCACGCCGAGCCTGGCTTTAGCGCAGAATCCTGCCAGCCGGCTCATCGGGAAGGCTCCACCCTTGATATCCAGCCGAGCACTTCTTCCCTCACCCTAGACCTCGAACCTCGTTGCTCTGAGTGGCCGTGTTCCATCTGCGCCCTACCGTACCTGTTGGCTATGCAGCCCGACCCGCCGCTGTGGCCTACGGGGCGGAATCCAGTCTCCCTCCCCTGTTGCAGTAGTCTTGAATAAAATCTTCAGGTTGTGTTTAACAAACATCTGGCAAATCATTTCTCCTTAACACCTCTCACCTGATAAATGTGGTCAAGAAAAAGCTGCAGAAACCCGGCATGGATGACGGGAGCCGATGGAAGACGTGCTGGCGTACTGGCCCCACGTTCATCACCTGTGCCGTGTATGGAAGGTATAGACTCACCCCCGACCTGGCACATATTCCCACGGGAAGGTCCATCTGGAGTGATGAAGCTGTGAACCATGGGAGGAATTCAGAAATGCACCCCTTGCTTAGTACGTGGCGGTCCCTGACAAGTACAGGAAGCCCCTGGAATTCTGAGCGGTGGGCTCCCACTGACTCCGGAAGCCACAGGGTGCAGACAGCAGCCGGCGGGAGGTTATGCACCTGAGCTCCGGGCTGAGCGCGGGACATGCACCGTGTGAGGTCGCTTCTGCACCGTGCTGAGCGATCGGCTCTGTCGCCTGCAGTTGTCGTGCGAGCCCAGGAGCCCAGAGGGTTCCGCTCGCCTGCCTCCGTCCAGCGGCTAGCCAGGGGTATGGCAGGACCGGGCGGGGTTCGCCGTCCGGCTTGGGCAGGGCCGGGGCCAGGTGCGCGCGTCCAGTCCCTTTCTTTGCTACACATGGTGAGACGGGAGCAGTGGCCAGGGGTAGGGTAAGCGTGTTGCTTCGTGTCCAAATCCAGCGGGGCTTCCATGGTCCAGACAGGGACGGAGGTGCCCCCCAGCTGGGACCCCAGCTGTCACCGCCCAGGAGCGGAGCAGTCAGCTCCCCGGCAACTGGCCGCCCCGGGTGAGAGGTCGTCGTGTTGGCTGACGGATTTGTTTTCTCCGGCTGTGCAGGTGCTGCCTCTGGCGAGGCCCAGCCACCATGGACTCAGCTGAATTCCGAAGGAGGGGCAAGGAGATGGTGGACTTCGTGGCCGACTACCTGGAAGGCATCGAGGGGCGCCAGGTGTACCCGGATGTGGAGCCCGGCTACCTGCGGCCCCTCATCCCCACCACTGCACCCGAGGAGCCAGACATGTTTGAGGACATCATCAGTGACGTGGAGAAGATAATCATGCCGGGGGTGAGCGTGAACCCGAGGCCGTGGACGGGGTGGGGGGCTAGCGTTAGGGTAGGACCTACCAGGCCCTGGACAGTCATGGGTCTTATGCCACCTGGTCCTCAGAGCCACCTTGCTGGGGAGAGATTTTATCACTCCTATTTTCTAGCTGAGCCCAAGCGGTCCCAGAGAGGTTAGGTGATCCGCCTGAGGCCGCACAGCGAGGACGCCATGGAGCTGGGACAGCGCCCCAGACTGTGTGGGCCCCAGGGCAGGGGCCGTGCTTCCCCCAGGTCCCCAGGTCAGTCCCCCTGATCCCCTGGTGCAGGCAAGAGTCCTTCCACGCATTCCTGACATTCTTGCATTTAGCAAGAAGGCAAATCACAAGCCTGGAAGAAATGTTTTATTTATTTTACTTGAGACATTTACTTGGGGGGGCAGGGACAAGGCCCTGCTTCTGAGCAGACGTTGCCCTGGGAAGCGGGCCGGCTCCTTTACCTGCAGCCAGTGAGTCATGGGGCCACGGACCCGGCCAGGGCTGTTCCTCAAGACCAGGGCGCCTCTTTCGGGGCCGCTGCTCGCTTTCCAGCCTCCCAGGGGTTTCCTTTGACATTTGTGCTTGGAGCTAAGTGCAGGATTCCTGTTCTCGCCTGGAGGTTGTGCAAACACACAGAGCGCTCGCTGGCTCGCTTGCTCGCTTGCTCGCTTGCTCGCCCCTCCAGGGAGGAGCGGTTAAATGTCAGGCGGACGGGGTGGCGTCGTCTGCTGGCGTCTGGGCAAAACACCTCGGGGCTGCGGGGCTCAGACGGCAGACAGCTGTTTGCTTCTCATGGTCCTGAGGTTGGCAGCGCAAGATCAAGGTCGCGGCCGATTCAGTTCCCTGGAGGATCCTCAGGTGGGCTCGCGGATGGCCGCCCCCGCCTCCCTCCTGTGGCCTCTGCTCCTTGCCACGTCTGATGCACCCCTACCTGCCCGCAGGGGGCGGGGGCACTTCTAGTACCACCCACCTCGGTGTGAGTCAGGGTGTCAGCCGAGGACCTGGGAGCACAGGCACGCCCGGCCTCACCCGGGACGTGGGGCACGATGGGATTGGGAGTTCTCCTCCTGAGTGCAAAGGGGGCGGTCGGGGCGTGCAGGGTCCGGGCCCCGGGGTGGGACTCTGGCCCTGCCCAGCCCCCCGTGACTGCGGGGACGGTACGGGAGCTCCCAGGGCTCCGTGGGCAGGTGTGCGGAGTGAGAGCAAAGGCACGCGGACTCCCAGCGGAGAATCCTGGCCTCCAGGGCCCCTGCCTCCGCAACTACAGCACCTCCGTGACCTGGGGGCGGAGAGCGTCTCAGAGGCTTTGTTCTGTTCCCTCAGAGCAGACCAGTCAGCAGCAGGAACACATCAGAGAGGCAGAGCAGCGCCCCCCCCCCCCCCCGGCCCCCCATCTTCTCCCCTCCCCCATCTCCTTCCCCGACCCTGGGACATCCCCACCCAGCCCTGCATTCCGGCTCCAGAGGCCTGTCCATGCACATCTGCCCCCCTCACCCCCCCGGGGGCCCTGCAAGGCTGGGGACAGAGGAGACAGGGATGCGGGCGAGGATGGAGCCATGGTGGCTGGGGGGGCGTCTTGCACAGGAGATTCAGTCGGGGGCGGTAAGACCAGCTGAGAAGTCTGAAATCAGTCCGGTTCTTTTTTTTTTTTTTCCTCCTAATATGGGTTTTAGTTTTTTTAGAGCAGGTTTGGGGAAACCTGGCTCCTAACCTCTCTTGCTTTTAGAGAGGTCACAGGCTTGGCCGCGATCGGGGCCCGGCTCCCTCACACCCCGGGCACGGCTCCTCTGCACACAGGTGACCCACTGGCACAGCCCCTTCTTCTTCGCCTACTTCCCATCCGCCAACTCCTACCCGGCGCTGCTCGCAGACATCCTGTGTGGGGCCATCGGCTGCATCGGCTTCTCCTGGGTGAGCTCGCAGGGGCCCCAGGGCGGTGGGAGGCGCTGCCATGGGGCCCGGGCACCTGTGCCCCCAGGGCCTGAGCCCACAGCAGTGGCACCTGTGGGAGGGAAGAAGCGTTCAGCCCTGGAGACGGTGCCCGTGAGGGAACGTGGGTTACGGGGACATGATACGGGGACACAGCCAGACAGAGGCTCCTCTCAGGGCCAACAAGCAAAGCCGGTCCTGCACAGTCACGGGGTTTTGGAGGTACCGGGAATTCACAGCCATGGCCCCGCAGTTTCCGCAGCCCGGCCTGGGAATCTGCACTCGCAGCCCATCCCGAAGCTCCGCACATGCCTGCCGCTGCCCCAGCCGTCTCCATGCACTCGCAGCCAGGGCTGCTGGGCCTGGGGGGCCCCGCCATCCCCGGGGTGCCCTGACGCGGGCCCCTGCACCCAGGCCCGGCGCCACGGGAGGGGCCCAGTCCTCCGGAGAGCAGAGCGCGCACAGGCAGAGCCAGGTGCAGAGGGCGTTGGGGGTCCCAGGGCTGCAGACTGCTACGTGGCCTGTCCCCGGGGCTGCGATCTCGTGGGCGCTGCCTCGTGCAGAACAAGCACCCGAGGCCTGTGCTTGAAGCAGTGCATTGGGAGTGTTGGGTGCCCAGCACTGGGACCCAGCATCGCCAGGCTCCCCGCTCCACCCAGGAAGGCTTGGGCGAGGGGTCCTCCCTGCGGCCCTCCCCCGTGTCTGTGGAGCACACTCCCTCCTGAAGGACACCCCCCCCATTCTCTACCAGGGCAGATGTCATTGGACTTGCCGGTCTGGAGCTGTCATGTCCCTTCCGGGCGACATCTTGGCATCTGCCCTTTGGTGTCTGTCCTTCCTGAGGACACTCTGATGTCTCTGGAGCCCTGAAGGGCTGCCCCACTGTCCCCCGGCCGTACAGGCCATGGCACGGGCTCCAACGCCGGGAGCTGGTCCGAGCTGGGATGGGCCAGACCCTCCCACGGGGCTGCCTGGCGGAGAGAACGGGCTGCTCGTTCTTATCAGCCATGCGTCACGAGCTGGCGTGCATCCCTGGGTGGGGACCAAGACCATCCTGCCATCTGCCCTGGGCAATGACGGGAGAGTCCAAGATGGTACATCAGCACCTCGAGCTCCTGAGGGCGAGGGCAGCCACCTGCCCCGGGGGCTCCCAAGGGATTGAGGCCACCTGGAACCCACTTCCCAGACTGCGTCCAGTCCCACTGACTCACTCGTGACTCTGGAGGAGGGCCCTGGATCCCGCTGTAAGCACACAGACGGCTGGGGGGGCCGCCGGTGGTGCTGGTGGAGTGCGACACCTTGCCGGAGAGTCAATAAGGGCTGAGCAGCATCTGGGACGGAGAGAGGCTGATCTGGGCTTCCGTGGAGGAGTAAACCCTCCTGCTGCTCCCGAAATCCCACAAGACCTGGCCCTTGTTCTGACACCTGCCTCTGGAGATGGGTGGGGGGAGGACAAGGGTGGGGGGCGGGGGACAAGGGCGACGTCCCCAGGATGGGGGATGGTGAGGTCGCCGTCCTTTCTGGGGCACATCTGGGGCCTGGGGACTGGGGTTCCCTCGGTTCTCGGAGGGCGGGAGGGAAGGGGGGATGGGAGGTGTGCTGAGCCCTGCAGCACCCGGGCCGAGCGGCCCTCATCAGAGCTGCCAGAGCGAGGGGTCCTGCTGCTGCTTCTCCCCAGAACCCCCGGACGGGAGAGCACGCCGCCCCATTAATCGCACCGGGGGACGGGCCTCTTGAGAATGTTCAAGCCTCTTGGGCAACTGCCCCTAAGCCTCCAAGCCACCAAAGGGAGGAGCTGCTCCTCGCACAGCCGTCCGTCGGTCCCAGGCCGGCGGCGGCTGATTCCTCTCTTCTCGCCCCGCCAGGCTGCGAGTCCGGCGTGCACGGAGCTGGAGACGGTGATGATGGATTGGCTGGGGAAGATGCTGAAGCTGCCGGAGGCCTTTCTGGCCGGGCAAGTGGGAGAAGGGGGCGGGGTGATCCAGGTAAGGTGGGGGGGTGCTGTCCGGCTTTCTGGGGTGCAGGGGCTCCACACGAGGGCCTACAGGTGGGAGAAAGGAGGCCTTTGAACCTCCTGCGTGTCTTCTGGAGAACAAGCAACGCTGAGCAGTTAGGAGCCTCTGGATCTGGACGTGGGTCCTGGCGCGGGCTGTCCCTCTGTCCCCCAGGCTCGGTAGAGCCAAGAGGCCGTCAGGTGGACACCTGCGTGCTGAGCCGGGGGCAGCCACCGTGTGAGCACTTGGCAGGCATCAACCTGTTTAGTTCTACAAAAGACTAGGAGTTGGGGGCCGTTCCACACCGTTGCACAGGCGAGGGGACCGAGGCGACGAGCCCGCCTGCCCCGGCTGGTACGTTCCAGGGCTGGGCTCTGAGCCCGAATCTGTCTGTCGGTGGAGCGGTGACCGCCACCGCTGAGCGCCGTGTCCAGGCGGCCAGCGCGGCTGCAACCACACCGCATCACCCCAAGGCTTCTAGAAGGCGCTAGATCACCGAGAACCATGATCGCCTGGAGTTGCTGCCTCTCCCACGCAGCGCGTCACGGGTCCTCCTCACGGCCGAGTGTGCGCTGGACGGCGACGTACTGGGGGCTGGGGACGAGGCCACGCGAGGGTTCAGGCGTGTCTTTCCCACCGGGCGCCTCAGGACAAATGCCACCAAGAAGACCAGGGTGTTGTGCTCTTTTCCTTTCCCGGCATGGTTGGACCCTGGGCTCTGCTGAACCCGTCACCCTCCTTGACATCATATTTCTGGTGTCAAGTATATAATCATGAAATTGCGAAGCGCCGTTGGCTGGAGGGTCCAAGAGCCGGGGAGGGCGGCCGGTGAAGATGCTGAGGTCCTAGCGCTCCTGGGTCGTGGTCGGTGACTGGCGTGCCCGAGGTCACAGAGGAAGCAAGCCCCCCACCCTGCGCCCCACGCCCTCTGAGCCCCTGTGGGGCAGTTTCCCATGGCCGCTCCCAGATTCTGGTGGCTTCAAGCAGCACAGAGCGATCCTCTCCAAATGCTGTGGCTCAGGCGTCTGACACCTGCGAGGCTCCAGGCAGGACTGTTGCCGTTTCTAGTCTCTGGAAGCTTCCCGCCGTCCGGGGCCACGACCCCTCCTCCGTCGCCGAAGCCGCAGCATCCCTTCCCTCTGAGCCGTCTCGCACGGCCGTGTCTCCCCCCGACCACAGACGAGGAACATTCTCCGCTTCCAGGGCCCCGTGGGTCAGGTGGGCCCACTCACGTGGTCCAAGATGCTGCGTCTCGGCTCTTCATCGCACTGGCAGGATGCCCTCTCCGTGGAAGCCCTCACACGTGGGGGGGACCTGCATGTCTTTGGGGGGGCCTTACTCCACCGCCTGCACACAGGTTGTGTTGGAGGCCGGGAGGCAGGGCTAGCCTCGCAGGAGAGGCCCTTGTTCCCGTGCCGGGCTCGGGTCACTCTCAGCGGGGACTCTGTGCCAGGACAGAGGGCCGACGTCTTTGTGGCCAAGAGGCCACTGTGGCCCGGCTCAAAGCCCTTCCCGCTGAGCTCTCCTGCCTCCCTGCCTTGGGTCCTGGAACCTTCTATCCCGCAGCAGCGACTGAGAGCGGGGAGGGGGGGTGCCCATGACGCACAGGCTGAGCCTCCACCGCAGGCCGTGAGCCCGCTTTCAATGTGAGCGTAGTAGGACCAGGATTTCCTCACTGTGCACTCGAGGTCCGCTCCCTGGACCCCCTTCCTCTCGTGAGGGATTGCACGTCCTGACCCTGCTGACCCTCAGGCCGAAGGCCACACTTGGGGTGGGGGTGGCGTGTGCCCTCTGGCCTCGGGGAGGGAGGCCACCGCCCAGCACCCAGCCCAGGCCCCTCACCGTGGCTTGGCTTGGAGGATGCTGGCAGCTTCTGTCCTGCTTCTGCGGTCCCCCCACCTTCTGAGGAAGAGGCCAGAAGGGAAACGGGGTTTCGGGGAGGGGACGGGACCCCGGCTTCGAATCCTGCGTGACCCGCTTCCAGGCCTGGGGTGAGCTCGCGCTCACTGCCGGCGGCCGACGTCACTTTTCCTTCCTGATGCCACACATTTTGCCCAGATCCACTTGTCTGGTTTGTTCCTTCAATCTGAGCCCACCCCGCACCCGCACCCCAACCCCCACTTGCTAAGCCCTGTCCATCCGGGTCCCTGCTCCTTCTTCCCCTTGGGACATCTTGCTTCTGCAGCACCTGTCGCTGCAGCTCAGCCTTGCAAAAACCCCTCGTGGGTTTTCTGGGACCTTCCATTTCCCGCGAGTCGGGCACCTCTCTTGTCATTTCCAGTTTTCTTTTGTTAATTTACTTTTTTGGTCATTCTCTCCTCTGTATTTGGAGGGAAAGTCTCATCATTTTCTCTGCATCACTGTTTGAATTTTCTGCGCTGCCCATTTATCGCCTTCAAGATCCGCTTTGGTTCTGCTCTTCCTCTTTACAAAAATGTTTTTTTTACAGTCAAGTTTGTTTTGTTTTGTTTTTACAAAAAAAAAAAAAAAACAGACCTTGACTGTAAGCATGGAATCTCTATAGGACTGTTGGGAGCATTCCCCTGGTGTTGCTTCAGTACCCGTGTGTGTTTCTGCACAAGATCCGGAGAATACGGTATTTTCCGTACGGTATTTTACTTACTCTTTTGTTGTGAGCATTTCCATTCTTTGAGATAATTGCACTGTTTTCCATGACGTGTCACAATCTACGTAAATAATTCACGGCATATGTCATATCAGATCTTTCCCTTTATGAATAACATCTCCGGGGACCAATACCCTTTAGGACAAGCACAAGCAGCGTCTAAGCAAATCATCAGCCTCCTGCTGGGGCTCTCGGGGTTGGGTCCACGTCCACCGTTCACACTTCACAAAGAGTAAAGAAAGTAAAATTTAAAAAAAAAATAAGAGTGTTTCTGGATCACTGGATTCTACAACTAAAAATAGGTTAAAAAATAATAATATAAATAAATAAATAAATAAATAGTCAAGTCCTTTCAGCCTTCCGTGATGGTTCTTCTAATTTGATGCTTCTCAAAAATCTTACAAATACTCCGTAATCTCAGGCGTGACTTTCATACCAACAGTGACTGCCCACCGCGGGCCAGGCTCGTTCCTGTGCTTTCTGCGATCCTTTTTCCAACCTGCAAATAGTTAGGAGGGTTGATGGCATTACCGACGACTTCTCTCGTAGCCGAGGAACCTGGGGCCAAGAAAGGGAGCGGATCCTGCCCAAAGGCCCGGATAACTGAAGGCAAGACGAGAACAATTCCATCAGCTCATCCCCGACTCTTCGTTTGGGTTAGTGTCCAGAGGTGCACGTGGGTTCAGTCTTGCAATTATATAGATATATATATTTTTAAAGAGTTTACTTATTTATTCATGAGATGCAGAGAGAGGCAGAGACACAGGCAGAGGGAGAAGCAGGCTCCATGCAGGGAGCCCGACGCGGGACTCGATCCCGGGACCCCGGGTCACGCCCTGGGGTGAAGGCAGATGTCCACGCTGAGCCCCCCAGGGGCCCTTGCAATCATCTTTAAGGACAATCCCATCTCTCCGAGACGCCGGCAGCCCCGGCATCGGCTGTGCACCCCCCCGGCCCCTCCCGGCCCCTGGAGCCCAACCCTCCTTCACCCCCGATGCGCTCAGTTTTGCTGGATGCTGCAGCCTGTTCGCAGAGGAAGCCCAGCCGCCCTCTGCAGCTGACAGCGCTGTCGGCCTGTGATTGCTGAGGCCCCAGAGCCGCTCGGCCTGGTGACAGCCGGGGGCCGGGGCTGTGGGGCGACGCTGCGCCCTCAGGGCCATGGTCACTCACAGCTACCAGGCGCCAGCACAGTGACGGGCAGCAGTGGGATGGCCAGTCATCCTCTGAGCCCGACAAACCAGGTGGCGACATGGTCTCTTAATGGCTCACCGCGCGTGGGTGACACTTGAAACCCGGAGAGGGAAGGGCCTGTCTGGTCCCCGCCGGTCAGCTGTCACCAGCGTTCCTTCTGCTTCCTGGCCGCCTTGCCACGTGCTGCCGGGAAGCCAAGGGTCCTCCCCGCCCCAGGACCGACCCCTGCTCTGCCGCCCCGCCTCCGGCTCCCCTTCCCGCAAAGGGTTGGGAGGCTGCTTGAATGCCTGCCCCAGGGCTAGAGCCCGATGGCTGCTCCGGGGACTCCACGGATGATTTCGGTCTTTTGTGGGGTGTGCCTTGTGTCCGGTCGCTCCCGGCTGCCCGGAGGAGGGGTTCCATGCAGCACGGGGCGCAGCGGAGAGGCGACCCCATAGAGAACGGGCCCAAGGGCTCGAGGCCTGTCGTCAGCGGGGGTTCAGGGCAGAGCAGAGCTTTGGGGCTAAGGCGGGCTTTGGGGTCCCAGGCAGAGGACACGGAATAAGGCAGGTGCTGCAGCACCCAGAAGCTCTGCTTTTCCAGAAGCTCCTCTTTGGATGTGAAGGACTGAGCCAGGGGGTCCAGGAGGCACAGGCTGGAGGAGCCAGGGGGTCCAGGAGGTCCAGGAGCTGAGGCCTTGTGGGGTCCCCTGGGATCGCCCGTCACCAGCCCTGCCCAGGACCTTCGTTCTAACACGTCTACTCTGATCGCTGACGAAGAGATGGCCTGAGGCAATGAGGAAGCCACCTGATGGTTCCAGTTAAGAAGGTGGCATCGTGCGTACTTGAGTCCTTGCGCCTGAACCCCGAGGCCTTCTGTTCAAATTCCACCGTCTCCCCGAAGGGGCCCCTTTAATGTGAAAGAACGAGTGAAAGCAGTGTGATGGCCAAATAGGAGAGGAAATCTGGATCGCTGGAGGGCGAGGAAGATAAAAATGTGAACGGGTGGGGGGGGGGGGCTAGCGATGTTATTGTATGTTTTTCTGCAAAACCCTAAAATCTTAGAAATCTCTCATAGTCCATGAAAATCCACCTTCTTTTATTTTTTTCCTTTCCACTGTTCATACCATGCAGCCTGCTGGCTTCTAGGAATTACTTGAGATGTGGAGATCGTGAGCAGTGGGAAGGGGGGCATCGCTGTAAATGTGGGGATCCCCCTCCCCCTGCCCCTGCCAGCTGCTCACTGGGACCAAGTTAGCTCCTCTCTGGCTGGGCACCCCCTTCCCACCTGATGAGGACAACTTCTAGATGCAGTTATTTTGCAAATTGAGCGGGACGGCCGGGTGGCCGGGTGACGAGCCGAGTCCACGTCACCGTTTACCCACTCCCAGCCGCAGAGGAGCCAGGATTGCAGCACTCTTCAGTGCTTTGCCAGAATGAGGGCTTTTTAAATTTTTATTTTTTACTGAAGTTCCATTTGCCAACACAGAGTATAACACCCCGTGCTCATCCCGTCGAGCGCCCTCCTTGTTGCTTGGTGCCCGTCACCCAGTTACTCCATCCCCACCACCCACCTCCCCTTCCGCAGCCCTTTGTTCGGAGTCTCTCGTGGTTTGGGTCCCTCTCTAGTTTTCCCCACTCAGGTCCCCTCCTGTCCCTTGTTGCCAGAATGAGTTGACGCTGGTTGTGCGAGTCCGCTGCACTTCTCCCAAGAGCAGGGGCTTAAACAATAGGCTTCATCGTGTCCCGGTTCTGGAGGCTGGAAGTCCCAATCAAGGTGTCAGCAGGGCCGATTCCTTCTGATGCCTCTGTCCGTGGCTTGCAGAGGGCTGTCCCCTCCGCGGGTCCTCGGCGGCCTTGTCTCTGTGTCGGGGAAGCCTGGTGCCTAACTTCCCCTTCTTGCAGGGACACCTGCCAGAGCTCCTTTCACCTTAGTGATGTCTTTGGAAACCTTATCTCCCAATATGGTCATGTTCTGAGGGCCTGGGGGTGTGGCCTCCAAGGCCAGATTTGGAAGGACACGGTGTAGCCGATCACGTTAGCAACCAAAGGGAAATCCTCCAAGGGAATTTCAGAATCTCAGGGAAAATACACGGCAATTTGTAAACAAACGCAGATGTCCGTGTCCACGCGGCGATGAACACAGAGCTGGGGGGAGATGCTGGTAGCCTGGGCCGGGGTCTGCTCCCCGGGGAGGGGCGCAGGGGGACCTAGGAGTAGGACTTCCCGGCCACACTAGGAGGACTGCGGGGAGAGGCGTGCGGAGCGCAACCGCTCACAATACCTGCTTCAAGCCAGGCGCCCAGAAGTGCTGGCTAAGGGGCCACAGAAAATAGAGCAATGTGAACGAATCCAAAGAGCCAATGGGCATTTTCCAGCAGTCACGGGGGCTCGGACTTCTCCTGTATGGAGGAGGACAAGCTTTGCAGCTTCAGATTCAACTTTTAAGAAAAATAGAGACACTGAGTCTCCCCAACGGTTTAGGTATTGACTCCTTTGCTGCTCCTTGAGGCTCATTGCAACCTTTTCTTTGACCCAGGGAAGCGCCAGTGAGGCCACTCTGGTGGCCCTGCTGGCTGCTCGGACCAAAGTGACCCGCCGCCTGCAGGCCGCGTCCCCAGGACTGACACAGGGCGCCATCATGGAGAAGCTGGTGGCCTACTCATCTGATCAAGTGAGTGGTTGGCTGAGCCTGTTGGCCCCCAGGATCTGAATGCTTGTTTTGGGTCGAGTCAAATTGAAACGAGACCGTGCAGCATTTCAGACCTCGCCCCAGCTGTGCTTCGCAGTGGGCGTTGGTTCTTCTGTCCATGTGCACAGAGGTCGCGGAGGTCCACGGGGGTCACCTGCCAGGGTCACCGGGGGAGAGGCTCCAGGGCTGGGAGTCCTGACCTCCTGGCCTCCACGGGGTGGGCGGCCACAGGGAGATCCCGACCCCGGATGGACTCAAGTAGCAGACAGTGATGGTGGGAGCCACGGGGCAGAGGGGGCGCCTTCAGTAAGAGCCGACTTTGCCGGGAGTCCCCGAGACACAACACAGCCACCACGCAGTAATGGTGCCACATTGCTGGCTGCTTTTCTCCAGACACTAAGCACCGAGCTGGCCCCCAAGCGGCCCAGGGCCCCATGGTGACAGGCGCCCCCCGAGAGAAACCCGGGTGTGCTCACTCTGCTTCAGGGCATGGTTTGCAAGATCTCACTCTTGTCCACCTACCTGGAAAGCAAGAGTCCACAGGATCTGACACACTGGAAGTGAGGGGCAGGGGCAGGGGGCTGATCCACACACGGGGGGGCTCTCTGCAGAGCTAGGGGCTCACAGCCACGAGAATCCAACTCCGCTGCCTTCCTTCCAGGCACACTCCTCGGTGGAAAGAGCTGGATTAATTGGAGGAGTGAAATTAAAAGCGATCCCTTCGGATGGCAAGTTTGCCATGCGCGCGTCGGCCCTGCAGGAGGCCCTGGAGAGAGACAAGGCGGAGGGCCTGATTCCTTTCTTCGTAAGTCAACCTGCGGACGTGCTGGGTATGGCCCCCTGGGCACCTCCGCGCCCTGCCTGGGCCGGTCACAGGTGGGCGGCACATGCATGCTCAGCTGGCCGCTCCCGGGGGAGGCTGGGGCCACACTCCATTTGTCCCTTGGGCCGTCTAACCTCAGCAAGAGGTAAGCGGAGCACCCAGCCCGGAGGATCCTGGTGAGCTCCTGTTAGAAGCGACGCCCTGTGATGGTCCCTTGAAGTGCTCTGGGCTACGGTAGGTGCTCCGTCAGAGGAGCGTATGATGGCCCAGGGGTCAGGTCGGGAATAACCCACAGGAGGCCTTGCTGCCCAGATCGGCGTTCTCAGCACACGCCCGGACCCATCGTTTGCAAGGGAGGGATGGCAAGCCGACAGCGACTGACTACAGGTCATACCCAAGTGGCCGAATGGCATCAGGCTCCAGCCCATCTTGTAGACAGATGGGCTTTCCCCAGCGGGAAAGGAATAGTCGGTGTCACAACAAGAGCCTGGGAGGTGTCGCACCCAACGCGGCCGTGCAGCGCCTGTGGCTGAGGCGTCATGTGTCATGTCGCGTGTCATGGCGATTGCTCCACGACCTTGGCCCTAGGCTCCTGGTGCTCGAAGGGGCTGCACATCAGATGTACCTGGGGAGGCGGACAAGGTACTGGGGTTCTGCCTGTCCCAGTTTTACCAGGGGAGGGAGCCAGGCATTCGAGGCTTCTCGCAGCGGGGACACCGGGCGGCTCAGCCTGTTAAGCGCCAACTCTTGATTTCGGCTCAGGTCATGATCTTAGGGTCATAGGGTGGAGCCCGGCATTGGGCTCCACTCTCAGCGGGGAGCCTGCTTGAGATTCTCTCTCTCCCTCTGCCCCTCCTTTCTAAGACCAATCAGTCTTTAAATAAATAAATAAATAAATAAATAAATAAATAAATAAATGAAGATTTTCGCAGCCAGTTCAAGATCCTCACGTGCCTCATGACCGTGCATTTCCTCAGTACCCTAGCATTTCCTAGTTGTCAGAGCAATCTCGGTTTGCTGGGCTCTTACGGGCCATGTGTTAATAATGCCCACTATGTTTTTAATTTAAGAATTAGTCTTCAAGACAAACATTTTTCCCCCAAAGAAATCGGTTCCGTCAATTCAAATGAACTACCCCTCGTTGACTATCTACTCTGTGAGTGGGGAAGGCAGGGAGGGTAGGATTTGGTACAAGACTCGCTCGTGACTTACGGAGTTCCCGGGGGGAGTCCAGAGCATCCACACACGATCACTGTAGAAGGATGGAGAAGATTCAGATGTAAGTCATGGGAGGAGCTGACGGGCAGATGATGTGGCAACGTGACTTTTTCCCTCTGGCTCCTTGTCGTATTTGCTTTTTGTCTTTGTGTCTTTTCATCTGTTGTGAGGATGCAAGCCGGTTGTTTCATTGTGCTTATTCTCCTTGGGGATCACAGAACTTCCATAATCTATAATTTGTCATCTCTTTGGGGAAATCTTCAGTTTGGGGAAATTCTTGTTTTTTTTGTTTTGGGTTTTTTATTTTTTTTTTATATTTATTTGAGTGAGGGAGAGAGAGAGAGCAGGGGGAGGAGGAGAGGGAGAAGGAGAGAGAGAATCCTCGAGCAGACTCCCCACTGAGTGTGGGGCCTGACATGGGGCTCGATCCTATGACCCAGAGGTCACAACCTTAACTGACCGCTTAACCAACCAAGCCAGCCAGGCACCCCAGTTTGCAGAAATTCTTACCCATTTTCTTTTCAAAGTTTGCTTCCGCCCATTCTTTCCTCCCGTGCTGAGACTCCCGTTGCACCCGTGATCAATCCTCCCACTGAGTGCCGAATGCCTCTCACGCTCTCGTACGTGCGCTCTCTTCCATCCAATCCTAAAACCCCTGCCTCCACTCTGACCTGTTTACAATTGACCACTTCTTTCTGTAATTATGTCCAGATGATAAAGGAATACGTCACGTTCTTAGTTTGCAATATTGAAAGGCTTTAAGTCATTATTTTGAACACTTGTAGAATAAAAAAACATGACACAAAAAAATAGTGTGCGGTGACCCCTGGAACGCTGCACCCAGTTTCCCCCGGTTGTTACAGCTTCCACAGCGTCCAGTGCAAGGGCAGAGCCAGGCCCTGATAGAGGTCTTAGGTCATTTGCCACGTGTGTAGGTGCACGTCAGCCCCCGCCCTGCAATCAGGATACAGAACTCCTCCATCACCACAAAGGTCTCCCCACACCACCTCTTGCACACACTCATGCCCTTCTTGTCTCCTGCCGCCCCAACCCCTGGAAACCGCGACTCTGCTTCCTTTCTCTACACTGTCCTCATTTTGAGCGTGTTATATGCGGGCGGTCACACACTCTGGCGCCCCGGGCACTGACTTTCCTCCGGCCTGGTGCCCTGGAGATCTAGCCAAAGAGCTGTGTGGCTGTTTTTATGGCTGCACCACGGGAATTTAGTGCCACATTCCTTGTGCCACAGCCCGTTTAACTATTTACCTACTGAAGACATCATAGTTGTTTCCAGGTTTGGGCAATTACAAATAAAGATTCCCCCCGCCCCCCCCCCCCCAAAATACAAATAACGAGTAAAACTTCATGAAACTTCAAGTACACATATTTGGACGAACCTGTATTTTCCTTTTCCTGGGATAAAAATTCCTGAGCATCCAATTGAGTGTCACATGCTAGTTGTATGCTTACTTTTTTTAAAAAAGAAACCGTCAAATTCTTTTCCAGAGTGGCTGCACGAGTTACCGTTCCCATGAGGGATGCATGAGACATTCAGGCTCTTTGCATCTTCCCTGGCATTTGGTATTTGTAAATTTTAGGTGTTTTGATAGGAGAGTAGGGATGCCTTCATTCACATTTCCCCCATGACTAATGACGTCGAACGTCTTTCCATGTGTTTTTTTGCCAGCCATATATCCTTGTCAGCGAAATGTGTCTTCGTGTCCTTCACACATTTTGGATTGCATGGGCAGAGTCAGTTTTTTTTTTTTTTTTTAAACTAGTCAACGGTATGTAGGGCAATTGTAGGTGTAAAGAAAAATGAGCAGAAAGTACAGTGGGTTCCCAGATACCCCGCCACGCCTTACCCCATAGTTTCTCCTGTGATTGCCATCTTGCAGTACTGTGGTACATTTGTTCTAATTAACACACCAGTACGATACGTCATTATTCCTAAACTCCGTAGGTTATATGAGGGTTCACTCTGCACTGTTGTTTCTACGGGTTTTGACTAGTGTCTAATGGCATGTATACACCATTTCAATGTTATACTGAATAGTTTCCCTGATGTAAAAACCCTGTATACCAGCTGTTCCCCCCCACCCGCAACCCTTAGCAATGACTGATCTTTTCACTGTCTCCATAGTTTTACTTTGTCCCAAAAGTCATAGAGTTATAGTCATATAGCATGTAGCCTTTTGGGATTGGCTTCTTTCACTTAGCATCATGCATTTAAGATTCTTCCCTGTTTTCCAGGGTCTTTATAGTCTCTTCTCTCTCTCTCTCTCTCTCTCTCTCTCTCTCTTTTTCTTAAAGGGTTATTTATTTGAGAGATAAAGAGAGTGAGGGAAGGGGCAGAGGGAGAGGGAATGTCCAAGCAGACTCCTGCTGAGCTCGGGGCTTGATGCGGGGCTTGATCCCACAACCCATGGAATCATGACCTGAACCAAGAGTCAGATGCTCAATTGATGAAACCACTCAGGTGTCCCTGTATCTCTTTAAAAAAAAAAAAAAAATCACTGAATAGTATTCCATTCTCTGGATGTACCTGTCAAAGAACATTAAGATTTTGTACCAGCTTATGGCACATGGTCTTCCAGTCCCACCAAGCAATGAAGTCCACTCTGATACTATTTACCTGGAGACAGCATTAGATCCCACAGGCCAAGGTTTCAGTCCTACCAGACTGCCCTACCCCACTTCACTTGCCATTTGTAACTCCAAGTTGTCACCCGATCCACTGCTATAGATCAGAAATCCCAATGAGCCCCATTGTCGGGTTTGATTACTTTGTTAGAGACGCTCACAGGACTCAGATCCACATTCTACTTGCTAGGTCACTGGTTTGTTATAAAAGGTTATAACTCAGGAACAACCAGATGGGTCCCTGCCTTCCCCACTCACAGGGATGCTTGGGGCCAGGTCTGGGGAAGGGGCACTGGGCTTCCATGTCCTCTCCTGTGCCACTCTCCCCAGATCTCCATTTGTTCACCAGCCCTGAAGCTCTGCAAACCCCTTTGGGGGTTTTTATGGAGACTTCATTATACAGGCACGTTTGATTGAATCATTGCTTACTGGTGATTGAACTCAATCTTCGGCCCCCTCCCCTGCCTGGAGGTCAGGGGTAGAGCTTACTGTACCAATACTCTAGTAATAAGTTCCATTCCCTTGGCAGCTAGTCAGCATCCGTAGGTGACCTCCCAGCTTTTCAAAAGTCACCTCGTTAACATGACAGACGGCACCTCTATGGCCGTCAGTGCTTAGGAAATGCCAAGGGTCTTCGGAGCTCTGTGCCAGAAATGGTGACAAAGACCAAATATAGATTTGTTCGTAGAAATCACACTGTCACAGACATCTTGGTTGTTTCTAAGCATCGGCAATTATTTAAAAAGTGCTGTGAACACTCATGGGCAGGTTTTTGTGTGACGTAACTTTTCAACTTGTTTCAGTAAATGAACCGGAACACGTGCAGATCACGGGGTAAGAGAGAGCTTAGTTCTGTGAGAAACTGCCAGGCTCTCTTCCAAAGCAGCGGTAGCGTTTTGCATTTCTAGCAGCGATGAATCAGAGTTCCTACCTCCCCACAGCTGCCCCAGCATTTGGTGTTGCAGGGTTTTCGATTTCAGCCCTTCAGATGCATGTGTGGCAGCATCTAAATGTTGTTTTCATTTAGGATCCCCTAATGATGCGTGCTGTGAAGGTCTCGCCATAGGCTTATTTGACATTTGAATATTTTCTTTGATGAGGTTCAGGTCTTTTGCCTGTGTTTTAGTTGGATTGTGTATTCCATTATTGTTGGATTTGAGAACTTTTTATGCTTTAGATACTAGTCCTTTATTTTATTTATTTTTTTAAGATTTATTTATTTATTTATGATAGACAGAGAGAGAGAGAGAGAGAGAGGCAGAGACACAGGAGGAGGGAGAAGCAGGCTCCATGCCGGGAGCCCGATGCAGGACTTGATCCCGGGACTCCAGGATCGTGCCCTGGGCCAAAGGCAGCTGCTAAACCGCTGAGGCACCCAGGGATCCCCAATACTAGTCCTTTATCAAGAGTTGTATTTTGCAAATGTATTCTCCAGTGGGTAACTTTTCTTTTTTTTTTTTTTTAAAGATTTTATTTATTTATTTATTCATGAAAAACACAGAGAGAGAGAGGCAGAGACACATGCAGAGGGGGAAGCAGGCTCCATGCAGGGAGCCCGATGTGGGACTTGATCCCGGGACTCCAGGATCATATCCTGGGCCAAAGGCAGGCGCTAAACCGCTGAGCCACCCAGGGATTCCCTCCAGTGGGTAACTTTTCATTCCCTCTTATGTCTCTCACAAAGCATAAGATTTTAATTGTACTCAAGTCCATTTTACCAATTTTTTTCTTTCATGGATCATGCCTTTGGTATTGTAGCTACAAATTCATCCTCACACCCAAGAGGGTATAGATTTTCTTGTGTGTTATCTTTTAGGAGTTTTATAGTTTTGCATTTTGCATTTCGGTCTGTGAGCCACTTTGAGCTAATTGTTATGAATGGTGTAAGGTCTGTGTCCAGATTCAGTTTTTGTGTTTTTTTTTTTTTTTTTTTTGCGTGTGAATGTCCAGTTGTTCTAATGGCAGTGATATGGTAAGAGGGAGAATGATGTATTATTATTTGTTATCCCTTTTGCCTATTTGTGTGCTCCTTCCTTAGAATTTAAGCCTTCATTTACATTAGAATTTATATTTTAATTAAGGTTAAATATATATCTAGCTTCATGATTCACTAGGTTTGCATGTCTTATAACCACAATACTGAAAAACTGGGTTCTACTGAACAATCTGATTCTCTTCACCCAGGATGTTTTCTTACCAGTCAAAAGCTCTCATCTTTCCTAGTGCTTTTTTTCTTTGTCTTTGGTGGAAATCTAAATGCATGGATTAACTAATATAAAGATGCAGAAAGTTTTAGGGATGGAGCAGGGGGAGATTGACCCTCAGGAATCATTAGAAAATAAACATTATTGTCTTTATTTAAATACTTTTTAATAGAATGTCATGTTGAAAACACATGCACATTCATCATTTATTCATGTTTCTACACAAAGGAAGACCCATCAACGCAGGTGCTCATGATTCAGTGGTGGGATGTCAGAGGCTGCATAGCATTTCCTGATGGCCGCTACTCTGTGCCTGCGAATTTGCAGGCATTTCAGAGTGGCCAAAGGCTTTGTTGGGACGTTTTACATGTGTTATTGGGAGGCACCAACCCTTGTTAGCGGGCTCTCACAAAAATGGTGGGCAAATTCATGGTCTTAGCAGCAGGTGCCAGGTGCCTCCACTTGTTGTATTTCAAAACTTATCGTGATTGGATATGCAACAGTTGCAAGTTCATTCACTTGGTCATTCATTTAGTCGACAAACATTTATTGAGTATCTGCTGCATGCTGGGCCAGCGGGCCCTCCAGGATCTTATTGGTTTGACAGAGACACTAAGTGAACGGTCACGTACGGCAGGTGCAGTGTGATCAGTGACACAAGCAACCCAGCAGTTCCCACCATGGGGATGCGGGGATCAGGGAAGAGTGGCTGCAGGAGCCACAGTCTGGAAAGAGTGAGGGCTGCAGGCCGAGGGGCGGGTAGCAGGGCTATTTGGGCAAAGCACTCCCAGGAAAGGAGATAGCAATGAAAATAGATGGTATCCCAGGAATCCGAAGTGCTAAGAGTCTCAGAAGTTGCTAGGGCCACGAGGCTGGCAGGTGCACCAGGATGTGATCCCAAAGGTCCACCATGTTGCACTGCTGTCCACAGCAGGGCAGGGAGACAGCAAATGGGACGTCTTAGAAGCTTTGAGGGTCTTTACTGCCTGGAGCATGAGTGAATGGAGGGATGTAGGAGGTCGTGGTGAGGGGGTCACACAGGGACCAGCACGAGAAGGCGGGCTTCTCCCTAGGAGCAATGTGTGGTCATTAAAGGAGTTTTAAGCAGAAAAGAGACATGATCTGATTTGTATTTTCGGAAGCCCCTCTGGTGACTGAGGGGCACAGGCTGGGATGAAGCCTGGCACAGGGAGCGTGGTGGGAAGCATGCTTTTGGCCATTGGTCCGTGATTATACAGGCCTAAATCTGAGTGACTGTCCCCACTGGGCACCAATTCCAATTGCCCTATACAAACAACAGGGCACACTGGAGTGGCTTCACCTGGGCAGGGGTGGGGTGGTGGAGCTGCTGTCCTTCCCGTGGCCTGTCACTCATCCCCCAACCATGACACACAGTCCTCAGCAACTAACCCCCGACACTGGCAGGGGTCGTGACTTAACCCTAAACCATTCCTCATCTGAAAAATGGAGTTCCAGCCAAGTCTGACTTTGCCCGCAGGAGTATGTTGGGATGTAAAAGTCATCCATCGCCCGCATGGGGAGGCGGGAAAACATGATTAATGTTAACAATCACTGGCAGGTGGTTAGGGTAGCAGACGGGAGTGGGAGGCGAGATGAGAAGCAGGGGATGAAACAGTCTGGCGACTGGTGGAGGATGAGGGTGGCGATGGGTATGAAGAGAAGAAATGGATTCAAGAGGCATTCATGGAGGAAGTGGTGGCCAACCAGAGCAGGAGGCGAGGTGGGAGCGCGGGAGGACTTCCCGAACTTGGTGGTGACCCAGTCCATGCCTGAGCCGTGAGACCCGAGAGCCCAGAGACCGGAGCAGCAGGGCGTGGGACACGGCGGGCGGGCTGAGCGCAGCTTTGCAGGAGCTGAAGGTCTGCCCGTCGAAGTAGGGAAGCCCCCGAGACAGCCGAGTTCCCAGGGGAGGGGAGGCCTGCACCCGAAGCAGGTGCGGGTCCCCGGAGTTCGGGTGGTCCCGGGGTTGCTGGAATGCACGTGCAGCCTCCCGGGTCTGGGAGAGAACACCGACTGATGAAGAAGCGTTGGGAGAGAGGAGCCCCGGGAGGAAGGAGAGGGAGAGACCGCGGGTGGGAGGGAGCCGGACCGGGAGCTGAAGCCACGCCGCCCGGGGGCTCAGGATCCCTCGGTGCCCCACTGGCTCTACAGGAGCGGCAGGGGTTTGAATTCGGATTGCCCAGGGCCCACGTGGGAGTGAGGATGGGGGCGGGGATTCAAGTGTAAGGGGGCCAGGAGAGCACGGGCAGGGCCTGCGACGCTGGGGCAACGTGGGGTGTACAGAAGCGAGCCCTGGGTGTGTTCATACGCGGTCGAGAAGCCAGTAAGAAGGAGGGAGGCAGGTATTGAGGACAGGACCCCTTGTGGGCGGGAGGAACCAACCACGTTAGCATTGGTAGGTTGGGCCCCCGGTGGGTGTGCCACCGTCGGAGTGTTGCCCTAAATAGCGAGATTCCAGCAACCATTGGGGGAAAGCTGTGACGTTTTACACAATGGACCCCGGACCAGCCCCTGTGCCAGAGCGCGGGGAAGGCTGACAGCCCATCCACGCGTGCTGGGCCCCAGGGACTCGGGGGGCATCGGCCTCCTCCTCAGGGGACGGTGCCCGCTGGGGAGACTCGCGTTGCCCGGTGTTGGCGCTGTCTGGTGAGCAGCGTGCACGCACAGGGCGGGGTGGGGGGCCGGCGGAGGTCCTGGAGGGTCCTTGGGCAGCGCTCGTGGCCACAGGGCCTTTCCGGTTGAAGAAGAGAGGAGGGCACGGCACAGGGACCTGAGAGGTCGCGCGTGTTGGAGGACGTGCAGGATGTTCATCTTCCGCGGGTTCCTCAGCCGGGGACCCTGGAGCCAGAGAGGGAGGCCAGGCCCAGCCGAGAGGGGCGGCAGCTTCACATGTGGACACGCCGCCCACTGGCTCCGTTGAAACTGAATCTAGTGGTCATAGTTCTGGGAGACACAGCAGCCTGCACGGTTCCGAGATGGGGCCCCACTGCCTGAGGGGTCGCAGACATCCCGGAATCCAAGGCCCTTGGCAGAGAGCGAGGGGCCCATTTGGCAAGTTGGAACCAGGACAGGTGAATCTCGGCCCCTCCTCGGATCTGTGGGGGGCTTGGAAGAGCTGCCCTCCCTCCCGGGGCCGGCTGGCCGCCCCTGGAGCCGACTTCATAAGGTCAGGCCCGGGCCAGAGGGCAGCGGCCGCGGGGTGCGTGTGGGCGGCGCGGCAGGCAGGCAGGAGGGACGGCGTCTGGGCAGCGGCCGAGCTGCAGGCCCCGTCCCCGCGCTCCCTCCCCCGGCACAAATGTGATTATGGCCCCGCAGCCCAGCCCAAATCAGGTTAGCGTCAGTGCGCTTAGCCGGGGTAATCAGAGCCTGGAGCGCAGCAGGTGCAGGGCTGGAAAGAAGCTTCTTTTTTTCTTTTTTCTTTTTTAATTTTTTTAAATTTTTAAATTTTTTATTATTTTATTTTATTTTATTTTATTTTATTTTATTTTATTTTATTTTATTTTATTTTATTTTTTGGAAAGAAGCTTCTGAGAATTAGAACAAGCTGCCCACGGCACCTAGAACACGCACCCGCTGACAGCCCGGTCCCCTGGCAGGCTCAGCCGAAGGGCCCGGGCCTGGCCCAGGCGCTGGGCTCTGTCCTCACCTGGCAGGACAAAGCCACCCGCAGGGTCTCACTTAAGTCAACTGCAGAGTACAGATAGTAAACCTGTCCAGCCCGTCGGGCGCCACACACAGAGAAGCCCCAGACGGGGCTGGGTGGGTGCTTGGGACCCGTCCCCCGCGTGGCCCTCCACTGAGCCGGGGCCGATGACAAGGCGGGCTCTTACGGTCTTTACAGAGACGCTCCAGGCTCAGTACGCAGACCTGGAAAGTGAGGGTGCGTGTATGAGATGCAAAACTAGTCTCGAGAGACAGGCAGTGTTAATATTGGGCAATATTGGGACCTTTCCTGTGTGCACGTTCGTAGGTGGAAAGTAATTTTAACGAGAGGACGCTTAGTACACGTGTAGTCTTAAGAACACAAAGTGCATTTATTTCAGTTAGAAATTGAGGAACATTATAGGACGTTGAAGGGACATGTAAGCAATAGAAAGGTCTTTCTTAAGAAATCGTTGAAATTGAGAAAATAAACTACAAGCCAGTGGTAAGATGGATGAGTCACTCCGTGGTCTTTCCCTGTACTTTTTTTTTTGCTATTCCTTTAGTGACGCAGGCGAAGTGTCCTAAGAGTCACAGGTTGTACCTACTGAGCCAGGTGCCTCCGACGAAGCATCTCACTATTCAGTTATAAATTGGGAAGAAATTGCAAATACCAGAGGAAAATCACCTTGTCCCTGGGAGTGGCGCCGAGATGCTGGTGCAGGGGAGGCACGCGGGGTGTGGAGGGAGGGGATGCCGACGCCTGAGGCCTCCAGACCTGCCGAAAGGAAAAGCAGGAGCTGGGCCTCCAACCTGCGGCTTTTGCCCCAAGGATGCGGCCTAAGTGTGAGCGGGTCCATCCTGCGTTTTCCTTTCCTGTATTCCTGAGGCTTGGCTGTCCCCCCAGGACTGGCCCGGGCGGGAGACGGGGGATGGCCTGCTTCTCAGCAAACCCGCCCATCCGGCCCGCACCCCAAGTCTCCTCCGTGGGGCTCCGGGCCGCGACCCCCACAGCCAAGGCCACGAGGGACCGTCCCTTGCCCCAAAGCCTGTGGAGTTTATGCAAAGCAGCTGCCCCTCCACTGCTCCCCTGCCTCGCATGCTCCTGCCTCCTGCACCTCTGGCTCCAAGGCTGCCAGGTCGGGCGCCTCCCTGCGTGGCCCTGGGGGCGCAGCCTGTCCCTCCCTGCGTGGCCCTGGGGGCGCAGCGTGTCCCTCCCTGCGTGGCCCTCGGGGTGCCGCCTGTCCCTCCTGCGTGGCCATGACACCAGCCATCTCCCCACTGGCAGGCGGCTCCCAACCCGGCAGCTTCGCTGTAGCTGAGTCACGATGCAACATTCAGGGGCGCCTGAGGGCTCAGTCGGTGAGCCTTCTCCCCTCAGCTCTGGTCATGCTCTCAGGGTCCTGGGATCGAGTCCCGCGTCGGGCTCAGCCAGGAGCCTGCTTTTCCTTCTCCCACTGCTGCTGCCCCTGCTTAGGTTCTCTCTCTGTCTCTGTGTCAAATAAATAAATAGAATCTTTAAAAAAACAATTTCTACACAATGCTCCTGCCCGGCCTGAGAGTAGCCCGTCGGGGCCCGGCTCCCCTGCTCACACCCCACGGCCACCGTGAGTTCCGCCAGAGTCTGGCCCAGCACCCGCTGGGCAGGGGGCAGCTCTGGCCCCAGGCGACCATGTCCACGGAGAGCCAGGCTGGCCCGCTGAGCCAGCCGCGGGCGGGCACAATGCTGGCACTCCTGCAGGAGCGCTTGCTTGGACCTTCTCTGCGAGGCACCGGGGGCTCCAGGCAAATGCAGGTGGTCCTGGTGACGCAGAGCCAGACGGGCCTCGGCCAGGTGCTCAGGTTTACCAGACTGCGTGGGTCTCCAGCCCTCGCCTCTTCACCTCTGCTCTCAGGGCGCCGTGGCGCCGCCGGGGTCCTAGTGGGGGCTCAGTAAAAATCAGAATCGAATTCTCCACTCACGTGGAATGAAAATTCACACTCTTGTCCCAGCGAGGGAGAAACAGCGTTATCCAGATGGCCCTGGCATCGGGAATCGGTCAGGCCCCTCGCTCTTGTAAACACCACGAGCTTTTTGATCACTTCGGAGAGAGTCTGCGTTCGGCAAATAGGTTTCAGCCCCGATTCCACATGCAGCCAAGTTCCGCATTCCCCGCAATGCCGGGAGCTCAGACGCGGGACCTGCATTCTGGAGCTCCCGGGCCGGGGAGCCCCGTGTCGGGGGGGGGACACCCACCGGTCGGACGGCACCCGCTCCCTCGCTGCCTCACGACGCGCTCAGATAGCAGGTGCGGGTGTAGGCCAGGCCGGCTTTCCCACTCGTGTGACCGACGGTGCCCAACGACATCTCAAAACGCACCTTTAGGAATTGTTTTCAGGGTCTGTGAGGCCTTCTCATGAGTGTGCTTGGAGCAAACCTTCCTCTTTTTTTATTTTTTTAATATTTTATCTATTTATGCATGAGAGACATAGAGAGAGAGGGGGGCAGAGACCCAGGCAGAGGGAGAAGCAGGCTCCATGCACCGGGAGCCCGACGTGGGATTCGATCCCGGGTCTCCAGGATCACGCCCTGGGCCGAAGGCAGGCTCTAAACCGCTGCGCCCCCCGGGCTGCCCAAACCTTCCTCTTTTGAGGCCTGAAGCTCCCCTGGGAGTGGGGCTGTTTGGAGGATGGGCCGCAGAGCAGAGCCAGCGGGTGGGACTCCTGGTCAAAGCCCAGGGGTCTCTGAGCCGCCCGCGGTGCTGTTCCAGGGCAGGTGTGGGCAGGTGCTCTCGGCACCTCTGCCCACACGCGCCAACCAGGCAGGCTCCGCGCCCCCCTGCACTGTAGCAAGGACCTGCTGTCGCTGGTTGACCTCCGTGCTTCGGTCAGGGAAGCAGGCCCGGGACACACCGTCCGCCCTCCCCGCCCCTCAGCCCTCGGCACGTCAGTCCTGGGCGAGCACTGCTCCCAACGTCCAGCCTGGTTCCCGCCGGCGGATGTTTCTCTGCACCCGTCGGGAAGCTTCCGTGCAGGGACGGGACCGGCGTGCACAGACCCCGTCTCCAGCGGGCGGGCACCTGGCGGGCACCCACCCGGCTGCACCTCCGAGGCTCAGGGCCCGCCCGGGGGCTGCAGGGGTGCGTGCAGAGGTTCCACGGTGACTCCCGGGGCCGTCGACCCTAAAACAGGTCTGCTTTTTACTTTCCAGGTGGTGGCCACACTGGGGACCACGTCCTGCTGCTCATTCGACAATCTGTTAGAAGTGGGTCCTATCTGTAAGTATCCGGCTGAATTTTCTTCTGCAAAATGTTCTCGGCACGGGAAGCTCCCGTGGACCTTCCTCTCGGGGCCCGTCCTCTGTCAGGGCATTAGCCGTTCACTTAGGCAAGGTAACACCGCGACCATGCAGGATGCGGTGCCGGCCGAGGGAGGATGCGAGGGACGCTAACACGGGTGACCCCACGATCCGACGCTTGCCCTGACTCCTATATTCGCACCGGCACAGATTTCATTAGCGTCAAGTCCACAAACTCAGACCCCGGCTTCCGTGGACCAGTGGAGCTCAGCCGGCCCGACGCGCCGTCTGGAAGGAAGGAGTCTCCCACGGGGCGCAGCCGGGCCCCAGGGTCGCAGGGCTCTGGGCCCCCTGAGCGAATCGGGCCAGAGTCGGGTTGGTTACCGGCTTCGGAGGAAGCGGCCGAGGCTTCTGAGGTGACCGTCAAGAAGCACGTGACCTCACGCCCTAAAGCCAGGGACACCCAGACCCCGGATTCCTCGGGGGAATCTGCTGCTGTGCCTCCGGGGCCACTCGACCCTCCCTCCTCCATCAAGCACATGGCGGTGGGGTCCCGGGGAGGGGGTTCAGAGGATCCCCAAGGCGGGCCGTGCGTAAGGCCCATGTTTCCAAAGTTTCTTCTTCAGTGCAGGCCTGGGAGGGGTTTCGTGGCAGGGGCCTTGCCCTGGGGAGGGGGTGCAGGTTCCCGGCCCCCTCCCCGGCCTTGTTCCCGGCCTCAGGGCCCAGCGCCCCCTCCCTCCGCTGCCCCGACAATGGGGCTGTTCAGACCCCAGCCCCCATCCCTGTAGCTGGTGTGAGACACGCCACCTGCGGACACTGGTCCCGGCCTGTCCGCGTCCCTCCCCCATGGGGTCCCCCGCAGCAGCAGCGTCGGGCTATGTGGTTGCACCTGCTTGGGGCCCAGCCCCACCACCTCGGCTGTGGGTCGTCCTGTCCCCGGCGTCGTGTCCCCATCTGTACGGCGCCAGGGTCGGACACCGGAGCTTCCCTCACTGGGCCGTGCAGAGGGCGGCAGATGCACAGAGATCGTGCGACCCTCGGGACGGGCGCCGCGGGCACGGATGTGCCGGTTCGTGCAGGTTCATGTGCAGCCAGGGGCAGGCGGGTGACAGCCGGTGGCTGAGGCCCGTGGCCGGGGCGTCACCCCGCAGGCTGCAAACGTGCCCGGCCCAGCGGCTTGGCGCTCCTGCGGCTCAGATGTCGGGCCGGGAACTGGATATCCCAGGGCTCTGGGGTTTAGGGGCGCCTTGGCAGGGCAGGGCCCACGCAGCCCCGCGGCCGAGCTCCGGGCCTCCGCCAGCCGGATGACAGCCTGGGAGGCCCGTGCTCTCCGCCCACGGCAGGTGGGGGCCCGGCTCAGGCTGTCCCGCGGTCCTGGAGCCCCCCTGCCCCCTGGGTCTGGGGTCGCAGGGACCGCGAGCTCCAGGAGGGTTTGGTGCAGACACAGTGGCCGGTGTGGGCCGACTGAGGGGCCCGACAGCCGCAGAGCCACAGCCCCGCCGCTCACGGCCTCAGTCCCTACGTGAGGTTCATGTCCACATCATATTTACTGCGGGTGACACTGTCATGGTCAGGAGGCCGGCACCTGCCCATAAGCCCCGGGCCGCCCGCTCCGCCCCCTCTGACACCGTGTCCTCGACGGTCGCCACTCACTCTGTGGTCCACGATGTCAGATGGCGTCAGACGGGGCTGCCCGGGAGCCTGAGCTGACCTCGCCCGGTGCTGTGACTGGAACACACCGTCGACACGATTCAGTCCCTGACGCGTCCACCATGATTCAGCAAAGTCGGGGGCGCCGGAAGGTGGTTGTCCCCAAACTGCTGCTTTAGGAAAAGAGGTTTTCTTTTGGGGTAGTTTTAAAACGAGGTCCCCCGCGGTCCACTAGGATGGGTCTAGGGAGGTTTCCTGCAGGTTATACTGGAGCGAGGAAGGGATGCAGAAAGCAGGTCATTGAAGGCGACAGGCAGGTGTGACAGTGGGAGGCAGAGTGTGGGGCCCCAGGGAGGGCGGAAGGGGAGCGGGGCGCACAGGGCAGCCTGAGCCCCGCCCGGCGGCACCGGGGTGCTCAGGAGGGGGGCGCAGGAAGGGTCACAGTCCCTCAAGCACCGCCCTCGCTTCCAGCACTTTCTGGAACCACCTTGGGTCCGACGATCCACTAGAAGGACTTACAGGACTCCCTGGAAGCCCCTCAGGGGTACGGGGTATTGCAGCGGGCACAGGTGCAGGGCAGACGGGGGAAGGTCCGTGGGTGGCTAGCTCGCCCGGCTATGACGACACCCAGCACCGCGGAAGCTCACCGGGCCTGTAGCCTCAGAGGGTGATGGGGCGTCAGCCACGTGCTGGCCGCCGGGCCGACCCGCGGCCTCCAGCTCCTCGGGGGAGCCCAGCTGGCACCTGCCGTCCCCGGGTCGCACTAGGTCAGGTGGCCTGGGGCCCGCAGCCGCCGGCATTAGTCAGGCTGTCGCACTGTTTGGAGCCAAAGAGCCAGGCGGGAAAGGACCCTCTCCGGCGGGGACTCCAGGGGCGAGAGGTCACCTCCCGGGAGCAGGGCAAAGGCCAGGGCTCTTCCGAAGTAAAGTCAAGGCCCCGCTGCACCCCTTCCCCCGTGTGCCCCTGTCTTTTCCACCTTCTCCGCGGCCCCTACACATTCCCGAGTGCAGGGGTCCCAGGGCTGGTGTCATTCCGTCCCCTGCGTGAGGCCGTGGATTCCGACCCGCAGTCCTGCACGTGTCCTGGGGGGGCCCCGGCCAGCATGGGTGGCTCGGGGGTCTCTCACGAGGATGAGGGCTGAATGGGAACCCTCATGCCTCTGGAACCCGTTCCCCTTCCTCCTTCCTGATCCGTCTGCCCGTCCAGGCCCCGGGGCCCTGCTCTGTGTCACCCCTTCCCTCCGCAGTCCCGAACCCAACAGACACCACAGTCTCGATCCTCTGAAGAGCCTCTAACAGAAAACCGAGTTTCCTGACGGGTGGTCGGGGGCGGCCCGGACGGCCCTGCGGAGAGCACAGCCTGGCCCTGCGCTTTGCCATCTGCCCTGTGGCTGCCCCTGGGGTGCCCAGGCCCGCGGCGCACCGAGCCACAGCGGGAGGCCCCTGCAGCATGGGGACCGTGGCCGTGGGAGCGGGGCCGAGCTGTGCTATTTGAGCAGAGATGCCCCGTTGCCTGGAGGCTGCGGGTTCTTGCGGGCTCACGGCCCCACCCACGCGGGGCCCCGCGGGGCCAGGAGGACGGCGCCACAGAGGCCCGCAGCCCCGTAAAGCGTGCTTCGGGTCCCTCGTGCCCCTTCTTCCACCCGCACGGGAAGGCCTGGCCCCTTCCTGCCAGGCAATTCCGGGGCACGTGGAAAGCAGAAATCATGTTCACGAAGGAGCCCGGGATGGTCGCAGGTAGCATGAAATAAGCCAGGATGTGTTGAGTACGATGGCGTGGAGGTGGGGCAGGGGGCGGGCGGAGAGAAGTCACAGGGGCCGTGGGAGCTCCCCGGCGGCTCTGGGGGGCAGGGTGTGAGGACGGGTTAGCCCGGAGAATCGCAGCCAATTCCCCGTGGGTGAGATGCGGGAAGGAGGGAAAGGTGGTGCCGCTGGAATGAAGTGTGGACGAGGCGCCCCGAGGGACGGCGCACACGGCCCCTTAGAGCCTGAGTGTCCACCTTGGGGTCAAGCAGGGCGGCCGATCCCATTTCCTCATCTTCTACACGCGCCCTCCTGGGCCCCGGCCTGGGCCAGCGTGGTCTGGGGCCAGCTCACCGCCTCTGTGCTCAGCCTCACGGCCTTCAGACCCCAGGGCCTGCCGGGGGCCCGAATCGAGAACAAAGGCTTTTGATGGGCCTTTCCCAGGAAGAGCACTGGGTGGGACGGGGCGATCATCAGGCTCCCGCGTCCCCGGAGGGGAGCTCACGAGTCACCTCTGGATTTCAGGTAACAAGGAGGACATGTGGCTGCATATCGATGCTGCCTATGCGGGCAGCTCCTTCATCTGCCCGGAGTTCCGGCATCTTCTGAACGGAGTAGAGGTGGGTGCGCTCTTTATCTTGAATAAGATCGTCGGTTTGGGTTTTTATTTTTTTTATTTTTTTTATTTTTATTTTTTTTTGTTTTTTTTTTTTTTAAACGTGTGTGTATGCATGTATCTATTTTGGGGAAGGGCAGAGGCAGAGAGACAGAGAATCCACAGGCCGACTCCATGCGGAGCCTGGAGCTCGATGGGGCTCCATCCCCAAGAGTCGGCCACCCAACCCATTGAGCCACCCAGGCGCCCCCTCCTATCTTTAATCCTATCCTTGCTTAAAAGTCTTATGTTATCAGTGACTTCTTCTGCCGTGGCTGGGACATTCCATCTGTCACTGCTGTGCTTCGTTTCGGCAATGCCAAACAAATTCTTTGATTAGCAGAAATCAGATTTCCTAATAAGGGGGATTGAGAATCTGCTCAGTCATACAACCTGCCTTCTGCAAACACACTGGTTTTCGCAGCTATTTTTTCCGCCGGCACAAGTCCCGGGTGGAGTTCTCACGGCAGCCTGCATCTTAGCTCATAAAACTGTGGGGAAATATTTAGGAAGAAAGTAAAATCTTAATGCCTTTCGGATCCGGAGGTAATGGGTCAAAGCAACCTGCAGTTCTATGCGATCTGGTTCAGTAGGAATAGGAATGCGTGTTCGGACCACGCCGCTCCGTGGGGTATTATTTTAATAGATATTGAACCAGCGGGCACGGGTGCGTTTGCACGTCCTTTACCGCTTTTGGAGTCTGAAATGGGCGGCACGTAACACCCACTAAGATACCTGCTGCTTCTGAGAAATAGTCGTCAAAGCTCTCGACCAGTACTGTGCTCCCCCTGGGCTGCAGAGGGGTGGTGTGGTGCAGACGTGATGCGGGGAGACGGCGACCTGGGCTGGTCCGGACGGGCCATCTCAGACCCAAGTCGGGCCGCCCACTTGGCCGCCGCCGGTGGCAGCTCACGGGGCAGGATGCTCCTCCTGTCCAGGAACTTAGTTGCAGACACGATACAGGGTCCAGAGACATAGACTTAGCAGTGAGCCCAGGGGAGGGAGATCGTGAGCAGAGGAGCCACGGCCTTGACTCTATGCTCGGAGGCAAAAGGCTTTCGTGGGACCCCGGGCCACACGCGGTGCAGGGGTTCGAGGTGCGGCCACTGGCAGTAGAGGACTGTGTGAACGCCAGCTTTCCCCGGGGACGAGCCGTGCCCCTGCGGGCGGGCCGGTGTCATCTGTACACCTCACAGAGTGGCTTTAGTAATGACATCTCCTCCGAGCGGGGGCTGCGGGTTGCAGGAGTTAATTGAATTGAAAGCAGCATCTGGCGGGGCGGGGGGTTCAGGGACTGTCCCTGCCGCCGCGCTGAAGGGCGATAGAAGGATCCCACCCACGAGGCCGGGCATCACCCCACTCTCGTGTCATGCTGCCCGTCGATTTACTTATTGCTTGTTCGGATGCTCGTGACGCTGTAATACCAGAGACGCGGCGTCAGGTGCAGATGCAAATATTCCTGTCCTAGCGAAGGATGTCCGCTGGTTGCTGATAAGTGAAGCAGCACTCCGCTCCGTCTCTCCATCCCATCCGTGCATTTATTCACTACTCACATGGTAATTGCTTGTGGATCCCCGCGCACATGCCCAGCCCTCGGCTTAGTGCTGGGGAGGGGGTGGCGAGTGGGGCTTCCGAGGCCCCCGTGAATGTCAGGGAGGGGGGCTGTGGCGTGTGAGAGGTTCCGGTAAGCGTGCTAACACCCGCACTCTGCAGCTTGCTGCCGGGAGCTGGGCCCGTGGGTGTCTCGAGGGGGAAACCTCCACACCATACAAATGACTCGTTTTACAGAGATGGGGCATGTGAGCAGGAGGGGCCGCCCCCGGACCCCGGGGATGGAGGGCAAAGCCTTTGCCGGGGGTGCGTGTGGCCTGTCCCCAGTGTCAGGTTAGCGGTTGCACAGTCTTCTCCCACCACCCCGCTCCTCCCCACAATCCCAGGACCTGGGGGTTTCGGCTTTCCTAAGGGGCAGCTAACTGTCAGGCCACCGCAGCGCCAGGCCCTGGAGCAAGATCCTATCAACAGCAGACAGGATCTCATAGCCGATGTGAGTCATTTCCCCGGCTCCTGCATTGTTCCTCGCCCAGCGAGAGCCTTGCTGCCCAACTGGTCAGATAACGGGGTTGCAATATCCTGCTGCGTCCCCAGCCCGGAGATAAGAACCCTTCTCTCTGGCGGCAGGAAGAGCACACAGCAGTTGGGTAATGAAAGGCGATTAAACAGACCAGCCCCGCTGGGAGGGAACTAATAAAATTCTCGGCAAACAAGGCTCTTCTTTCACATTTTGTCTCCTTTTATCAACAAATGAAACTCGTTGTCATTTCCCGTCTCCTTCTCAAAACTGCTCTTATCGAAACCTGGAAGGAAATGAATCTGCTCCCCCGGAGCGGGCTGATGCGCGAGGCTGCAGTCGGCCGAGCAGATGTCTCCCTGGTGGCGGGGCGCCCACCCCTGGCTGCCCCCCTGGGCCTCCAGCTGGACCCGGGTCCTGCTCAGCAGCCGGGGGACCAACCTGGGCACGCGTTTTGAAGAATATAAGAGCGCACCCTTCGGGAGAGCTCCGTGGAGATGCCGAGTGCCCTCCTCGGCCGGTCTTGGTTGTTGAAATCTTATTTTCTGCTTGGAAATAGGGCAGCCCCTAAAATCGACGAGCTAAAGCCTGTTGTTTGCAGTTGCTACGCACTGTCTTCCAGAAGGATGGGAGCCCGTTGCTGATAGGTGTGCAATGAGTGTGGATATTGTCTTTAAAAAGAAAGAAGAAAATGTTTAGGTACGTGGGAAGAGTCATTGCTTGTTGCATCAGTGGTAATAAAGAAGCCAACCAATTAAATAAAAATCGGGGTGATCCCGATGGCTGTAGGTTAGGAGTGATGTTTCCAGCCTCCTGTCGCTTACGATGATGTGTGTATGCTGAGAACTTCGCTAGCACGTGAACTTGGGGGAAGGTGCAGGCAGAAAGGGTCCCGTAGGCCTGGTCGCTACAATTTCCTCCAGGGTACACGGGAATTCCCGTGTGATTATTCCAAAGGGTCTAGTGGTTTGAAAGGTACATACGTTGTACATGAGTCCAGACTGTGCAAATTTGAAAGTGTACGACATAAAATATCGATAACATCCCATGTTACGAGAGAAGGGAGCGCGGTGAATTGTCCCAGTTATTTTGAGTAGGGACTCATGTGGCTCCAGGGCAGGAGAGTCCCCCAGATGTGAGCCGTGTCCCTGTTGCTGCTGGGACTCGCAGGACAGCAGCTCTCCTCATCCTCCCTTGGCGTCGCCCTAGGATTGCATATTCGGGTTCCCCATGTTTTGAATTATGCAAGGTCCTCATATCCGCCTGCTTCAAACGTGAAAGCCCTACACTGAATTAGGATGAACACAGAAATAAAGGGCGGTGTTAACAGGAAAGTTCTAGATTAGCTCAGTCTAGTCCCTCATGTATACGTTCTCCTGGACTCCTCTGGATTTCAGGTAACAAGGAGGACATGTGGCTGCACATCGATGCTGCCTACGCCGGCAGCTCCTTCATCTGCCCTGGACTCATCCCACCGAGGGCACATGGCCGGACAGTAGGAGCGCTAAGGCCAAATCGGGGGCTCTTCCAACAAAGCTTATGTCCTGACCTGTCCTGGGTACACTGCGATCCCGAGGACTGCGAGCAGGCTGGAGGCCTTCATGCCCCGGGGGAGGTGGGGGGCTCGTGCCTTGCCCAGTTCTGTGGGGTGCCCTCTGCAGGCACCTCTGGCCCGACTGGGCGAGTCCCCGTCCTCCTCCTCCAAGCAGCAAGCCTGCCTAGTCATGGCTACGTGATGCTTGTTTTCACATTGCACCCGAGCGATTGCCCTCTGGCCGGATCTTCCAACTTCACCGCAAGCTCCTGAGTATCAGTAGCCGTCACCGTGGCCCCTAGGACCACCACCACCCACCCAGCTGGCCGGCTCCCACCTGCAGATCTGCACACCCACAGACCAGCAGCAGCCACGGCCCAGCCTTGGAAGTGGGGAGCGTGCTCCGTGGCAGGGGCTGGGTGGAGGGGTTCGGGCCTGGGATGCCACCATTTCTCCAGAAAGCAAACATTCCCAGTCGGGTCTATGCAAATTTGCAAACAGTGCAGGAGGCTGTTGAGCTGGGGTCAAACCTCGGGTGGGCTGACTGTTAAACTGTCCTTCTTGCTTTGTGCTTCGGCCCCGAACCACCTCTCATCAGCGCTGTGCGTTCCTGAGCTGTGATGCATTGTTCCCACTTGAAAATGAGTAGAGGGGCACCCGGGGGGCTCCACAGTTGGGCACCTGCCTTCGGCTCAGGGCATGACCCTTGGGTCCTGGGATCGAGTCCCATGTCGGGCTCCCCGCATGGAGCCTGGATCTCCCTCTGCCTGTGTCTCTGCCTCTGTGTGTGTGTGTGTGTCTCGTGAATAAATAAATAGATTTTTTAAAAACAAACAAAAAAGGCCATGAGTACAGAGAGGCCCAGCGAGGTCCGGAGCCTGGGCCTCCCCAGCTGCTCCTGCCCCCGTGCCCCATGGCCTCAGCTCCCGTCCCTCGGCGCGGTCTTACTCCCGAGAAAACAGATTGCCCTTCGTCGTGTAGGGGGTCTTGTTTACAGCGAGACGTTCGTAACTGAGATGTCTTCTCTTTGTTGTCCCTGTTCCTCGGCAGTTTGCAGATTCGTTTAACTTCAATCCCCACAAATGGCTGCTGGTGAACTTTGACTGCTCTGCCATGTGGTGAGTCTCCCCACCGGCTGGACGTCCAGCCCTGCGTCCACTGCACTTCACAAGGGGGGGTTCGCGGGGAGGAAGCCTGGCGGGGCGGACACCGTCACTGCGGGGCGCGTCGTCCTCTGCCCGCTGCCTCCCTGCCTCCCGAAGCGGGGATTCGTGCTAAGTCTTGCCCCGTAGGAAACTGTGGACCAGAACACAGTACAGCAGCGTATGGGCGCGAGAACTCGGTTGCTCCATCTCACCAGCTTGAACAAAGAGGACGAAAGGAAATTTCAGGGCGTGTTTCTAATCTGGTGGCTTCTGCGTTTTTATTCTTTGATGTTTCATGACTCTAAGCCCAAGGGCTCGAAAGCATTTGCTAAGGAAAAATAAGAGTAGTCCTGTTTCCCACACAGTTCCCTGAAAATTCTTAACAGCAGAGCCACCATCACGTAGGTTATATTCAGAGCAAGAGAAACAATTCAGGAACGTACGCGGATGACCCCCCACCACGCAGACCGTGTTTGAAGGAAGAGGGATCTTTGGGAGCAGTGTGGGAACGGTGGGAACCGGATCTGTGCGTTCATTGCGGGAGGAAGGAGGTTAATCGACCTTAACACTTGGGGGCTTTGCGTGAATTTTGTGCAGACTTGGGCGTGTGAGTGAATGAATGGTTTCTCACACCCGAGAGGTGAAGGACGGAGTCTGTACCCGCCCCAACCAGTCTGTTCTCCCGGTTTCCTGAGTGCCCAGATGGATGCTCCTTCGGTAAAAATCATATCTTCAAAAAAAAAAAAAAAATCACATCTTCAGCGCTTTACTAAAAACTCGGTCCAAATCAATTCTTTTCTGTCAGCCTCCGACCCAGACTTTGGTAGGTGATTTCAAAGCCCCTTCGGGTGTGGGCATTCCAGATGCAGCTTCATCCGAAATACTAGCAGGGATCCGTGCAAGTATGGCCTGTACGGAGGTCAGTATCCTTGTCTATTCTTGCGGCTGCGTTCACCTATTTTATTTAAAGTGGAGCACGCGAGGAGTGGCTCACACGGTGTGTTAGAAGTCCCCCCCCCTTTTTTTTCCGGCTTTCATTGGGACTGAAGTGTAATTCTATCCTGCTGGTGTGTTTGGTCAGATTGTGGGTCCCTGGAACGGCGCTGGTGCACGGCCGGGGGGGGGGGCTGCCTGCTTCATTTTGGGAGGGGTGGTGGCCTCAGTGCCAGCTGGCGGGGCCTGGGAGGGCTGCCCCATGGTCTGGACAGAGGGCCCGTGGCGCACCCGGACATCTCACTCGTTACCTGGGCAAAATCATAATATCAGATGTAGATGTTTAGGGGCACCCGGGTGGCTCAGTCGGTTAAGGGTCTGACTCTGATCTCAGCTCAGGTCCCGATCTCAGGGGCAAGCATTCGGGGTCATGGTCTGTGATGTAACGTTGAGACATACTAAGGATGGATACAGAAATGTGGTGTCCTGGCCTTGGGCCCGAAAAGCCAGGGCATGTTAGGGATGGGGGAGGACGGCTCTGTCCGTGGCGGGGCTGAGAAGGGACGGAGCCCTTCGCCGGGCGCGGTGGGACCGGGGCTGCCAGCAGGACCCTGCGTTCAGCTCGGGCAGCAGCCCGCCCAGGGAAACCTGGCAAAGTGGAAGGGACGTGCGGGAGAGACGCAGGGCTGAGGTCACGTCACGGGGCGGAGGCAGAGGTGAGGCTTGACGCCTGCTGAATGAAAGTCAGTGTCACGTGTCAGGGCAGCCCCCAGCGTGAGCTGCTTCAGAGCAGGGCACTCGGTTACTGGGGGGCAGGGGAGATGAGGAGTCAGTGCTGGAGCAGCCGCCCGCCTGCGTCACATTCTGAGCACAGAGACGGCGCTTTCTGTGTCCCGGACAGAGTGCTTGTCCCGGATTTTTGGGTGATTTCGCGCATGTGGGGAAATCCGTCCTCCCCCAAGCCCCGGGGTTCACCCTGTGACTTCACAAACACGGAGGACTTGTTGCCGGACTCTGATGTTGGAGGATTTGCCTTTCAGCATAGACGGCCGCTGTCTGCTGTGTCAGGCACTGCGCTCGGGCGGCTGCGACAAAGTGCCGCACGCCCCGTGGCTTAAACTCCGGAGCCTTATATCCTCATGATTCTGGAGGCTGGACACGAGAGGCCAAGGTGCGGACAGCACTGGTTTCTGCGGACGCCTCTGCCGGGTGTGCAGACAGACCGCCGTGGTGTCCCTCCTGTGTCCTCACTTGGCCTTTCTTCTGAGCGTGTGTCATCTTCGTGTAAGGACACTGGCCACACGCTGGTCACACTGGCTTAGCGCCCGGGCATACGACCTCGTTTTCACTTATGTTGCCTCTTTAAAGACCCCGTGTCCACAGACGGTCACATCCTGAGGTCCTGGGGGTTAGGGCTCCGGCATACGGATTTTGGGGAGGGGGACACAGCTCAGTGCATGACGACGCTGACAGCAAAGGACTAGATAAAACCATTGGCCTGACATTTAGGGATTTAAGCCGGGTCAGCTTATTATCAACCCTACAAACTTAATTGTGCCACCTACTTTCTGGCTGGCCTATTCGATTCTTGTCAAACTCAGGTTTTATTCTTTCTTTTTTTTTTTAATTTTTAAAAAGATTTTATTCATTTATTTATGACACACACACACACACACACACACACACACAGAGGCAGAGACTCAGGCAGAGGGAGAAGCAGGCTCTATGCAAGGATCCTGATGTGGGACTCGATCCCGGGACTCCAGGATCATGCCCTGGGCCAAAGGCAGGCACCAAACCGTTGAGCCACCCAGGGATCCCCCAGGTTTTATTCCGATCTCATTCTACCCCAACACCCCCCCCGCCCCAGTTGGTTGGTCGCTCTCTTGTCTTGGCAGCGACGACACTTAGCATCACCCTGCTTCCAGAAGGCTCCTCCCACGGCTGTCTGAACCCCATGGGCAGCTGCACAGCCGAGGTGCTGGCGGAACAGTGTCCGAGTTCGGAGAGTCTCAGCCTTGGGACAGTTTCCAGTAAAGGGAATAGACCCCAAGTAAAATGAGAAACTAAATAACATCACGTATAGACCGATGTCGGTTGAGGCCCGGCGGGGGAAGGCTCAGGAAGAGAGAGGGCAGAGGTTCAGGTGAGAAGCTTGGGGGTGCCCGGGAGCTGGACGGTGGGGGGAACATGTGGGGCAGATGCCTCCATGCCCCCCCATTCATTCACTGCCTGATTGTTGCAGGCAGAGAGGTCACGGAAGGCCCACTGGGTGACATGGCATTTGACGAAGGGCCATGCAAGGTCATAGAGCAAGAGTCCAGGAACCTGGCTGGGGTGCAGGTGGGGAGACCATCCATACAAAGGCCCTGAGACAGACGTGTGCACAACAGTGGAAGCCACTGGAGGTCAATCCAGTGGTCCACGTGGGTTTAGATTCGTTTTAAATCAGCTGTCCACGTTTAAAACTGGCGTTTTTACAGATATGTGCAGCTTTTTAATGTCTCACTAGTTAATGAGAGCCCACGCAGCACCGTTTGTGTAGGCGACAGTTGCGAGGCTGAGCAGACCCGCCTGCTGGCCTGGCACAGCCCCGCTGACTTCCACTCTCAGTCCTGAGGCCACCTGGCTCTGTGCCCAGGTGGGCGCCAGCCCCGGGAGCGTGCACGCTTCAAGGGTGATCGTCGTACGACCGCAAGGCAGGGGTAGGAACTGTCATCCCTGTTTTAGGGATGAGGCAACGGGGTCTGCTCATGGGCACACAGCTCTCCAGGCCAGAGCCATAAATGGGTAATGGCAACGCAATGAAGTTTTAGAAACTCACACAGAGTAGGGGGCCTAGGCGGCTCAGTTTGTTCAGCACCTGACTCGTGATTTCGGCTCAGGTCGTGATCTCAGGGTTATGGGATCGAGCCCTGCGTCGGGCTCCGTGCTGAGCGGGGAGCCTGCTGAAGATTCTCCGTCTCTCCCTCCCTCTGCCCTCACCCTGAATCGAGCTCTCACTCTCTCTCTTTCTCCAAAACACAAAACAAAGCAAAACAAAAAAACCCTAACACTGACTAAAAAGAACCAGAGAATCAGGAATCTCACGGGATACAAGAATCTCAAGAGAACATGCATGAAAGTCGGCACACAGTTTACAAACACACCTAAACGCGAGGAAGAGCGTGGACCATGTTACCATTGTTCTGGATGGATACAGGGGAAATGGGAGCTGGTTTTGGGTGGGAATGAGGCAAAATCAAGCTCCATGGTGTTCCCGCTTTTGTTCAAGCTGCCAGTTAGTCCCACTTTCTCTCTGACTTTGAAAACAGTGCTGGATTCTAGCCCAGGCTTGGGCAGCGCGCAGGCCAGGGCGGAGGTTAGGGGCTGCAGGCTCCCCCCGACCCCGTCTGCCCACCTGAGCTGTGAGTCCACTGGGCACTTGCTCGCTCTCTCGTGGCGGGAAGCCCTGCATGTTACGCAGCATAAGAGGGGGATGCCTGGCAGTATGGTGCCAGGCAGTGTGCGGCGAATGCAGGCTGAGAATCTACTTCGAGGCTCCTTTGCATCGTCCTGAATATCCATGGACTCAAATACACATGTTTTGCTATTAGAGGAGGTTATCGTGGTGGAACAAGGTGTCAACACAGTAGAGTAAGACACTTGTAAAAACCAGACATCAGAAATTCCGGGCATCCCTTTAGATCCCCAAGAGTCCAAAACAATCAAATAATCCTAAATTCTGAATTGTTTTTTACAGATGTATTTAAATGTTTCCTAATACAGCAAGGAAGATACCTTTTCTTTTCTTTTCTTTTCTTTTCTTTTCTTTTCTTTTCTTTTCTTTTCTTTTCTTCTTTTCTCTTTTCTCTTTTCTCTTCTTTTCTTTTCTTTTCTTTCTTTCTTTTTTTCTTTCTTTCTTTTTTTTTTTGTTGTAGCTCTCACTAGCTGTTTTGTATTCCTTAAAATCAAATGAGCCTCTCTTTTGTGTAATGAAATTTTACCAATGGTTAGTCTGTAATTTAAAGTAAACATATTGGTTATTTTCTCTAAATATTGAAATGGACAAGATAATTGGAGTTTCGAAAACTTGCAGTCGTTATAGGCATAGTAAACATGTTTCGTAATGATTTCATTATTCCGTTCATAAGTTTTTTTATTGCTCATTGGGTATTTTGAATCTTTTGTATGTAAATGTGAGCCACTCTGCTCAGACCTCAGTGTCTGTTTAACATCAAATTTTCTCCACAGAAAGCCTCACATTCCACATACGCCAAGGGCGTGTTTGAAAAAGCCCCTTTAAAAAGAGGCTTGATGTCTTTTTCCAAATAAAATTAAAAATTTTTTAAAAGTCGTTTTTATTCCCAAGAGACACACAGAGAGAGAGAGAGAGAGACAGAGACAGAGACAGAGAGATAGAGAGATAGAGAGAGAGAGGCAGAGACCCAGGCAGAGGGAGACGCAGGCTCCACGCAGGGAGCCCGTGCAGGACTCGATCCCAGGACGCCGGGGTCATGCCCTGAGCCAAAGGCAGACGCTCATCCACGGAGCCACCCAGGGGCCCCATAAAATTAAATTTTATCAAAGGAGTCTTTTTTTTTTTTTTTAATCAAAGGAGTTTTTAAAGCGTTGGCACACTTCTGTTAAACTGGATTCCTTTCGAAGTTCAGTGCCTCGGGGAGATTGTCCATCACCCCACTTGTGATAAGACTTGATACTGGAACCTGCATCATAAGCAACCAGTGCTCAGTTTTCTGAGTCTCGGTGTGGGTTCCTTGCACTTTGGTCCTGGTGCCCTTTCGCATCTTGGATGCTTTTCTCTGTTGCTGGCCCCGGGATGCAGCACGAGCCCTCATCCTGTGGGCCCCACACAGTCCTGCAGGTTGAGTTAAGGACGGTGTAGACTTCGGTACAGCACAAGACCGTCGCTCAGGAAAGCGTCTGGAGCGTGTGCTGGTCCGGCTCATCAGCGGCGAGGCGGCCGCGTTCTTCCGCTCTCGGCTACGCGGGCTCCAGCACCGTGCGAATGTTCTGATTCCAGAGACCAACGCTCCCAGGTCCTCGCTGGCCTCAGTGGGAAGGGGGGCGTGACCTTGGTTTGTGAGGGACAGAGTCCTACCGTGAGCCAGAAGTGCTTGTACCCCCCTCCGTCTTGCTGTCCTCCCCGAGGCTTGAGCACAGAGCACTCCGGTGGAGCCCCGCCACCCCGGCCCACGCAGGCACGAGGTCAGGTGTGACGCGACTTGCTGCACAGGCTCAAGGCATGCAGACCCCTCAGGACTGCTCCCTGACAGGGTCTGCCCTTTAGCCCTTTGTAGAAATAATACTTGCATCACCTTTCCTCAGTAAGTCTGACCCCTGGCTCCTGCCTCCTCGCCGGTGAGCCGCTTCCTGCCGTGCTAAATCACGCGCCCTGGCTCCGTCTTTCTGAGACTCACTCACATGATATTTGCTTTCAAGCCTCAGCTACCGTCAGGCTGACATTTCTTCTCCAGTTTGCCCCTAGGATAGTCTATTTGCCATAAAATTGCTTGGAGGTGCTGTCCCTGCTGGCCAAATGAGGCGGAGAGGTGATTATCATAGAGCTCAGGCCTCGAATCCCGGCTCAAGTGTGAGTTGTGACCTGAGTTCTCCGGGACCATCACTGCCTGCGGAGTCTGAGGGCGGCTCGCAGGAGGGCCACCTTCTCACCTGTAGCTCCTGCTCGTCCCACACACACTCGTGATGCTCATCAGTGCCGGGGCCAGGCCTGGACCTCAGAGGGCATAAGTGCTCACCTGCTGGGTTTCCTCTCCCGACACCAGGTCACCAGCTCTTCAGAAACCACCTGGGTGTCCCAGAGAGGGATTCCACCTGGAGTTAGCACAGACCCCACAGGTAGTCGGGCTCTTTCCCACAGGGCAGTTACACGTCGTGTGTCCAAGGGTACCCGACTTCTGTCCAATTTGCTGTGAAGCTGGGGGTTCCACGAACGCCCTACGCCTTCAGATTTGCTAATTTGCCAGAATAGCTCCTTGCACTCAGGAAGGCACCTGTCTTACTTACCGACTTATTTTTAATTCTTTTAAGGTTTGTTTATTTATTTGAGAGAGAAAGAGAGAGCACGAGTGGGAGGGGCAGAGAGAAAGGGAGAGAATCTGAAGTGGACTCTGTGCTGAGTGTGGAGCCTGATGCGGGGCTCCGTCCCTGGACCCTGAGGTTGTAGCCTGCGCTGAAACCAAGAGTCAGATGCTTAACAGACTACACCACCCAGGCAGCCCATTTACCGATTTATTTATTATAAAGGAAACAAATGAGGAAGAGATGGGTAGGACAAGGTAAGGGGTGTGGGTGGAGGGCACAGAGCTCCCCTGTCCTCCAGGCACGACTCCGTACCAGCACATTGATGTGTTGAGCATCACTGTCCTTCACAACACAGGTATGATGGATTGGCTCGTTGGCCATCGGGCATTAACTCAATCTCAGTCCTTCCCCCTCCCCCCTGGTTCCCCAGAGATTGAAGCTGTAGGGCTCAGAGTCCCACCCTCAACTCTACTTGGTTTTCCTGGCAACCAGCCCCCATCCTGAAGCTCCCAGGGGGCCCCAGCCACCTGTCACCTCATTGGCCTACAAGAGCCATTCTTATTCCTCCAGAGATTCCAAGGGTTTCAGTTGCCCTGTGCCAGGAACCAGGGATGAAAAGCAAATATTTATTTTTCATTAGACGGCCCCCTGGAGTGCTCGGAGTCCTGGAGATGAGCGCTGTGCTGTGGCGGGGCTGGGGATGGCGGGCGCTCAGTTGACAGACACCCTGACAGAGCAGGGTCCAGGTGCCAGAGCAGGTGTGTCTGCGCTGAGCCAGCTGGAAGAAGGACCAGGAGGGAAGCCACGGGGGCCCTTCCACCGGGCTTCCTCGCTAAACCCCACCATTTGTTCTCTCAAACCAGGGTGAAAAAGAGGACGGACCTGATAGGAGCCTTTAAACTGGACCCTCTCTACCTAAAGCACAACCATCAGGACTCAGGTACGCTGGCGTCCTTGCTTTCTGCGATGTTCTGGTTTTGTGTTCCTTGGAGCTGCATTTCTGCCAGAAGCCAGAGGGGAAAGTTGGCGTCCACACGGACCAACCCCTGGGAGCCACTTCTCTGGGGCGGGGATGGGGGTAGAGGCAGGGGTGGGGTGCTGATGGGGCCCCGGTCTGCCTCGATGCTCAGTGCGGGGGCTGGGAGGGGGCCCCGGGGGCCGGAGGGCACCACACAGCTTTCAACACGGGTGTGGACACCTCCTGTGTAGGACCTTTAAAAGTATGACTGCCAATCGGAGAAGGACAAACATTATATGGTCTCATTCATTTGGGGAATATAAAAAATAGTGAAAGGGAATAAAGGGGAAAGGAGAAAAATGAGTGGGAAATATCAGAAAGGGAGACAGAGCATGAAGACTCCTGACTCTGGGAAACGAACTAGGGGTGGTGGAAGGGGAGGAGGGCGGGGGGTGGGGGTGACTGGGTGATGGGCCCTGAGGGGGACACTTGACGAGATGAGCACTGGGTGTTATTCTGTATGTTGGCAAATTGAACACCAATAAAAAATAAATTTATATAAAAAATAAAAATAAAAAAAATAAAAGTATGACTGCCCCACTGTCTCCCCGAGAGCTGCATCCGCTTGTACCAACACCTCCGGGGGACGTGGAGTGGGGCTGGGGGTTAGGGGAGCCAAGGAAGCCCCGATGACACGGGGCAGGATCAGCATCTCCCCCGTTGGGTTTGTAGACCTGCCTTCTGTGCCTGCACCTGCGGTGGGACCCAAGCCATCCCCAGGCCTGCGCTCTGGCTGTGAGCTTCTCGATGACCGGGGTGGAGAGGGGACGTGGCCAGGTGCGCAAGTCCTGGTGAGGAGCACGATGCTCCCTGGCACACGGAGATGCTGCAGCACTTCCTAGAAGATGCCAAATAGCCCGTTTCCTGTGGCTACTGCCCTAGGCCACAGCCACACGCCCGATCATAAGTTAGTACAGGCCAGGCTCGGGGGGGCGCGGAGGGGGGAGACATGGACATTTCTGTGAATTTTTTTTTTCTTAAAGATTTTATTTGTTTATTTGAGAGAGAGAAAGAGAGCATAAGCAGGGGGAGCAGCAGAGGGAGAGGGAGAAGCAGACGCCCCGCTGAGCTGGGAGCCCGACGTGGGGCTCGATCCCAGGACCCCGGGATCGTGACCTGAGCTGAAGGCAGATGCTTCACTGACTCCACCACCTGGGTTGAGATTCTGGGATTCTTACCAAAGAAATAAGAATTGGATATTTCGAAGAATGATCCCAGCAATACAAAAGATTTTTTTTTCTTTTGAAAAGCACGAAATGAACATTTCCAAACATGAATAGTACTTACAGCCAGAAGGTGTAATTATTTCTGAATTCCCTCTATATTTTTAAGGTTTTGAAAACGAACTCAGAACTATTTAAGCGTTGTTCTCAGGTGTGGCGCAGATGCTCATCCCGGTGGGTGTTCACAGACACCCCCCCCCCCAGCTACGCTTGCTCAGATTTTCTCAGGACCTAAAGCTGCCCTAAAAAATAAGGTCTAGTTTTTAAAAACAGAATTGGCAGGAAACAATGTGAAATTCTGAGCCAACTGCCAAGCTCTTATGTTACAAAAAAAAATGTATTTCATGTTTGGATAATAAAAATCTTTGCAGTCGTGACAGAAAGCAAAGCGTTGCCTCTTAAACCTTGAAGTGATTCTTGGAATGAATTTAAGTGAGGGCCATCTGAGGACGGCTTATGGCTCAAGGCACACAAAAATGTATTTTACACTGCTTTTATAGAAAAGCTGTTTCCTATTGAAATATTTGCTATGGCTGTTAGAGATGAGAAATATTAGTGATTTGTATTTTTCTCCTAAAAAAATAAAAGACCACAAACTTCTATAAGTCCACGAAAACAGGGGCCCATTTTGTGTTTAACAAGTAGATCACCAAAAATCAACTTTCAGCTTTTATGGCCAATGGATGTAAGGGCATATTTATCTGCACGGATTTAGCCCTGGTGCCGCCACTAAGCCTTGTGCTCCTTGAAATGAAAACTATGTTTTACAGGGTTTGTTTGTGTGTTTTTTTTTTTAAGATGTTATTTATTCATGAGAGACCCAGGCAGAGGGAGAAGCAGGCTCCCTGCAAGAAGAAGCCTGATGTGGGACTCGATCCCAGGACCCCGGGGTCACGCCCTGGGCTGAAGGCAGATGCTCAACCGCTGAGCCCCCCCAGGTGTCCCCAAGGATTTGTTTTTTTTTTAAACCTTTCTATGTGATAATAAAAGCCTCCTTATTAACTATTTAAAAAGCCTGTCAGAATTGCCCTGTGGAAAAAAATTAAAATTAAAATTAAAATTAAATTAATCAATTAATTAATTAATTAATTTAAAAAAAAGGAACTGCCCTGTGGCCCCTTATGCCGTGCACTCAGCTCGCGAGGCCGCAGCAGCGGGTATTCCTGCGTGGGTGTCCTTAGGATGCCTCCGACACTGGGTCCAGGGCGAAAGCCTCCCCCTCCATGAGGTCTTCCCAGATCTCTCCGCTGGAGCCGATACCCTTCATGGCACGTGAGTCTGGCCACGCAGCCGTCTCACCCACTGGTTTCCTGCCTGTTGTCTCTCTGTCCCCCCCGGAGCCTCGGATCCGGTCGTGCTGCTGCTGGAACACTGCTGGACTCGGGGGATGGTGACCGGCGGCAGCCTTTGGGCAGCATCGTGGGAGCGGCTGCCGTGCCAGCACGTCCCTGCCTCGGTTCTGCACTCTGCGTGTGATGTGAACAAAGGAGGGTCCTTCATGCGCCTTCATGCACGATGTCATCTGGGTTCCGAGCAGACCCTTGCCGGGTGCTCATTACATGCCACGCATACTTTGGGCCGCGGCTCTTTCATTTCTGCTGGCGTGCGTGCCTCGCTGTTGGGTCACTGCCGGTGACCCTGCTGGGGACATCTGCTTCACAGTGTGTTTCATACGGTGCAGAGGGCAGGGGCTGGGAGTTGCCAAGGGCTGTGCGACTCCGGGCTTCGGTCTCAGGGTCCCTCATAAAACCAGGAGGCGGAGCCTTGCAGGATGGCCCCCCACGTTTTCCCATCGCCACCATTTTACGACCTAATTGGGAGAACACCTGTTGTCTCCAGAGGAGAGTCAAAGAGCCGGTGATAAGCAACAACTTTAGGTTTCCTTATACGTGGAATGTAGACCCATCTGTAGAATCACTGAAGAGCAGTCTTGGCGGGGGTGGGGGTGGGGGTGCTGGGTGGCGCTTGTCCCAGCTGCCTGCAGCCTGGGCTTGCTGCGGCCAGGCTACCGTTGCTCCTGCTGCAGAAGCGGGGACACCAGTGCGCCGCAGCGTGTCCCGTCTGGACCTACACTGGAGGATCAGATGTTCAAAACAGGACTGCCGCGCATGTTCCCAATTCCCAGGCTACTGCTTGCCTGAGGTCACCCCGGGGCGACTCCCACTGGTGAGAGTTTCTGTCCACCAAAATCCTTGGCTTCGCTGCGTTAGGTGCAAGGGGAGACCGAACGCAAACCCGCCTTTTCTGTGACCACAACGAAGCCATCTGAATCCAGGGTGATGACTCGGCTCCAGTGGTTGCTCACCAGCGTCTGCCCCGTGCCGGGCTCTGGGCTGAGATCCAGGGATGCAGACACAGACGCCCCTCCACAGCCGGGTGCTTATCTTATGGTCTAATCACTCTGTATGTCACCAGTTCACCTTCCCACGCACGAATGAGTGCACGATGAGGTCTTCAGGAGCTGAACGCCAAGTTACCAGTGGGCAAGAGAAGAGAGCTCAGATGTTGTGCTTGTGGAAGCATAGAAAGCCCCTCGTCGACCAGCATTTCCACTTTGTACTGGAAAACCCCGTGGATCCGTGACCTTGGGAAGTGCCAAGGAGAACACCCAGCCCCTGCCCTCCATGGTCTCATGGAGGAGATAATGGGGGGGGGGCACAAGAAATCGATCTTGGGGATCCCTGGGTGGCTCAGCGATTTAGCACCGCCTTCAGCCCAGGGCATGATCCTGGAGACCCAGGATGGAGTCCCACCTCGGGCTCCCTGCATGGAGCCTGCTTCTCCCTCTGCCTCTGTCTCTGCCTCTCTCTCTCTCTGTGTCTCTCATGATTAAATAAATAATTTTTTTTTTTTTAAAACAAAACAAGAAATTGATCTTGAAAATGAGGAGGATTAGGCATGCAATTGACCAATGTGTCTAATGGCTTCTTTTTGTTTGTTCCTTTCTCTTTTGCAGGGCTCATCACCGACTACAGGGTAAGTGGGAGATCTCGCTCGCTGAGTCCAGGTCTCAGGTAACCACAGGTGTGAAGGCAGCACTGGGAGCTGTCGTGGGCTCCATGCCCCTCGGGGTCAGGGACGCCCTGGAGGACCGCGTCTACCTAGGTCCTAGGTAGCTAAGCAAGCCAGGCCGCGGACAGCTCTGCTGAGCCCAGCGACTCTGGGTGTCGGGTCAGGGGGGAGTCATCTTGCCCGCCCTTTGGGACGGAGGCAGGAAGTTCTGCGCCCAGGTTCCTGTCGGGGTGGGCGCTGCGCTTGGACCCGTGGCCCCGTGCTGTGCGAAGCTGCTGTGTGCCTGGGGCCGGCGCCTGCAGGGCCCTAGGGAGCAGGGCCAGAGACCTCAGGGGTGCTCCGACAGCAGGCCCCGTTCTCAGCCGGGGGCCGTGTGTGGCGCTGGCAGCCGCTCAGAGGTGAGTGAGGCCCCCCACTCCTTCCTGGACCCCCAGGCTCCCGAGGGGCACGGGGCCCAGGTGGCCACACGGGCCAGGATGGCCGTTCCGCACAGTGCCGTGGGCGGCCGTTCTGAGACAGACCTCAAATGTGTTGCTCCTCTCTGATGGCCCTTTCCGGCCCAAGGGAAACGTCCCCGTGTCCCAACTCCTCAGCCCGTCCCCTGGACTTCAGCGTCTCCTTATGCCACATCTAATGCTTTATGATAACGAGGCCTCAGCGCCGGCGGCTTGTGAGCTGCGTGTCACGTGTGGACAGTCTTAGGTTGGTCCACCCGCTGTTCTTCAAAGACCCGTATCCAGGCAGGTGTGCAGCGCCGCGGCAGCCAGCCTCACCCACATCCACCTGGCCTGGGAGGTCCTCCTGGATCGTTGTGCGCTTCGCTGCCCCTTCCCAGCAATGCCAGGGGATGGCACCTAGTGTATCCTTAGCAGATATTTCACGATTAATGAATAAACAGTGAAATTTATGGAGGATCAAGTTAGAAGGATGGGGAAAATTGTTTTGGGGTAGAGAATTTTCGAAGAGCTGATGCCCATAAGTTAGCCCTTGGAATACCATCTCCATGAAGTAGGAGAGGTCCCATGGGGCAAACGCAGGGCGTCCCACCAGGAAAGACCACACAGGTCACTGGGAGCCTGTGCTGGGCCCTGGCCATGCAAAGGTCCTGGAGCACCAGTCTTGACCTATGAGTGCTGTTCCTTGGTTCCCTCATCAAAGGCACAAGTGTTCCCGGCCTCCCCTGACCCTCTCCCCATGCCACAGCCCTATGGGGACCCAGACTGTATTTTCTGGCAGTTTTACTGCTGTCTTAGCTCCGATGTAGGGACATCTTTCCTTTTCGATGCGCTTATAGACGCCTCTCGAACTCTCTCATGGCTTCTTCCTTTAGAGCAAATTCCAGGCAAATGCCCCGGCACCCAGGCTCTTCCTTTAGAGTGAATTCTGGGCAAATGCCCCGGGGCCAGGCTCAGCAGACCAAGAAAAAAGAATATGATTGACATCATCATCATTTTGTTCAAAGACATTGGGAGCCCAGCCTGAGGTGGCCACCGCCCTGGGGCTGCGGAGGAGACACTGGGATTCTGGGCGTCTCCCAGGCTAGTTGGGGAAGTGGGGGGTTCGAGGGGTGAGTACTGCGCTGGCAGGAGGCACGGGGCCTGAGGGCAGCGTCAGCACCTTGAGGAGGGAGCTGGGAACACGTCGGCGAAGGCGGTTCATACTGCGTCTGCCCGTGGCGGCAGGCCGGCGGTGGAAACGTGGTGTCGTTTGCCAACGATGCACGTGGTCCTGGGCAAAGTGGGGACCCTGATCCCCGTTTCACAGACGCGGAGACACAGGGTCAGCGAAGTCAAGGAATCTGTGGAACACGGTTAAAAGAGAACCAAGGACTTAAGTCAGAAGCTCTCACTCTGAGCCTCCCAAGGCCCTTTGGTGAGGGAAGTGCGCCTCCCGGTCCTCGTTGGTGGCTTCTCGCGAGCGGGACGGTGTACAGGACGTGCCGAAGACAGGGTTTAGAATTTTTCAGTTGTGGAGGGAAAGCACCCAGAAATAGCTCCGCTGTGTCCCAGAAACCTGGAGCGGGCTTCTGCGTGCGAGATCCTTCCAGGCGGCCCGTGCAGGACGGTGGAACGGACCTTCCTCCTGCTGTATCAGCACAGTGGTCGGAATATTCCACCGAGCGGCATGGGGTGGGCGAGGGGCGGGGGTTGGAACAGCAAGGACCCGGAGTCCCGTCCCCTCTGTGCATCCGGGCTGTGTGCACGGGGAGCTGAGTGCACGGGGCATTTCTGCTCTGGGGGCACCTACCTCCATCCCGTCCTGGGCTCAGGTCATGACAGCACTTTAGGGGCACGTGTGAATGAGCGCTCGATTCACCTGTGAGCACCTGCTACTCCAGGACGGAGAGGTTAGCTTCGCCCTGCTGTGCATCCCCATGTTAGACGTAGACCTCACTGGGATGCGCAGCTGTCAGCTTGGTGACGAAAGGTTCTAGAACGCAGCATCGGCGCGCAACAAAGGCAGGAGACGATGGCTTTACCGCCTACTGGTCAGTTAGCGGGGACGGTGAAGGATCTTCCTTCCGATTTTCCGAAAAGGCGTGTTGGTTCCGTTTTTACTGACGACCCCCCAGCAGCCTGCAGACACAGTGCAGGGTAGGCCGGCCGTGTGTCTGCAGGGGACACCGTGGCATCGAACGTGTCCGTCCCCCTGGCCTCTTCTCACAGCGCTAAGAAGACAGTGGTATGACCTGTGACCCCACCGGGCCCAGCGCCTGGGGGACCCCGAGCGACACCATGTCAGATGCCTGAGTGTCAATATCGGGCCCCCACTTCTCTCCCACTCGAGAGCCTCCCGTGAAATCCTTGCTGGGAGCCCCAAGTTCAGAAAGTGGCTCGGCCGTGGGTGCGACCAGCGCAGGGCTTGACACCTGCCTGCCCCGGGCTACGGGGGAGCCGTGCCCCCCGAGCCCTGCGGGAGGGTCCAGGCCTAACCCCCTCCCGCCGCGGCCCTGCACTCGCCAGCCCCGTCTGCGAGCTGTGCCCTGCAGGGAGGTCCAGGGAGCGGGAAGGGAGACTGCGTTGCCCTGGGCATCTTTGCAAGTCCAGGACGGGGCTCTTGGGAGTCACAGAGAAGTGCCCTCGCTTTCTCATGCCAGATGCCCCCTTGTCCTTCCTCCCCTCTGTGTCCCTTCTTGCTGGCTTCAGCACCTTTGCCACCATGGAGGCCCCCACAGCCGGTAGAGTGCCAGCCAGCTGACAAACGGGACAAGCTAAAGAGAGACTATTTGAAGACCAACATGTTGGGCTTTTCTTTTCTCTTTTTTTATGATTTTATTTATTTGAGAGAGAAAGAGAGAGAGCACACACGCACAAGCAAGGGGAGAAGCAGAGGGAGAAGCAGATCCTCGTTGAGCAGGGAGCCAATGCGGGATTCGATCCCAGAACCCTGAGCTCATGACCTGAGCCGAAGGCAGACGCTTCATGGACGGACCCCCCCGCCCCCGGCACCCTGCGGTTGTGTTTTCTAGTGACCGTCTTGCAGGTCACTGCGAGCAGGGCAGGGAGAGTCACTCTTGCTCTAGGAAAGGGTGCCAAGACGTCCCAGGGAGCCTGCGGGGTGGAAGGTGTGGGTGTCGGCTTGGTCCTTCCTCCTTCCCGTGGACAGACGGACGGACGGAGCAACCGGCCCCACTCCGCTGCCCCCGCCGGTCGGTGAGCCCCACCGGCATCTGCTCAGGGGACACCGTGCCTCCCCAGGAGCAACCTGTCCGTCCTCCCTTGTCTCGGAGCTTTGCACAGAGAGGCTCCAGCTGCAGGCGCTGCTCACCGCACGGTCGGCTTTGCATCGGCACGGGCGGCAGGGGACGGGCCAGGGGACCTCCAGGGGGTTTGCTCCTCCAAGGGCAAGAGGTGCCCGGTGAGCCGGAGGAGAGCAGCTCTCGGTACGTTGCTCCCTGACACAGAGTGTTCTGTTCTCTTCCAGCACTGGCAGCTGCCCCTGGGCCGGAGATTCCGCTCCTTGAAGATGTGGTTTGTTTTTAGGATGTACGGAGTCAAGGGGCTGCAGGCCTACATCCGCAAGGTGACTGTGCGTTCATCACTTCTGGGGGTCACATGGGGACTTCCGTAGGAGCTTAGAAATGAAGGACGGTGTCTGGCTCGGCCAGCTAGCTCGGACTCCTGAGGGTGGGCAGTCGGTGCAGGATGACAGACCTGCACACGCCCGTGGGGACCAGGGCCGTCAGGTCCCCGGAGGCTGCGGAGCCAACACCCCCGACAGCCCGTCCTGTCGCCACGTCTGCCCGTGGCAGGTCCAGGCAACAGTGGTGGAGCGGTGGGGAGAACCCAGTACGCTCTGCTCCAAGCACTGCCAGCCTGGGAGGGTCTCCAGGTGGCTGGGGATGGCTAGCTCCTAGCCCCGGGGTGCCCGGTGCGCCCCTGAGCAGCGGCACGCGTGTGGTCTTGGACCCTCCAGGTGGGTCCCGGCGACCTGTTTGGCTGAGCGAACCAGGCCTCTGTGACAAGCCTACAGAGGGAGAACCACTTCAGGACCCACCACCCTGCCTTTTTTTTTCTTTTTTAACAATTGAGGAAACTGAGGCCAGAGTATATGCTGCCCCCCCCCCAAGACCCCCCTTTAGCTGGCTGCAGCAGGCTGCTGGGTCCCAGCGCTTCCCTCCCATGCCAGCATCCATCCTCAGCCCCAACCCCATCTTGATGGACAGAGGTTCTTGGGCTTCGTGGGAGCGGGGACGCCCGTGGTCTCTGGGGGATGAGGCAGGACTGCGCGCGTGAGTTCAGAACATGTCCTCGAATACAGTGAGGATTCAGCTCTGGGGAAGGAGGAGAAGGGCTTTAACTGGCCAGATGATTTAAGCTCAGGGCCCCCTGGGTGTGATCAAGGCTTCCTGTGAAAACACTCCACACCCGGCCTCGCGGGGAGGGAGGGGATGCTCAAAGCCGGTCCCTTAGCAGGTGGGGCTCCTCTGGACCCTTGCTGGGGGGCGGGGGGGGGGCGCCTGCCAGCACAGTCTCTGCTGCCCTCTAGCGGCCCCAGACCTATTCCTCTGCCCGGAGCGGCCCTTGAGGGCGGTTTGGGTCCCGGCCACACTCGCTCGGGGGTCCAGAGGTGCGGAGTGTGCAGCAGGTGCGCAGGCCCCGCGGGCTTGTTCTCAGTTCACATCCTATTTGAATCCCCTATGGGGCTCCGTGAACCCCGCAGAGCCAAGTGAGGTGGGGAATTCAGTGAGACGAAGGCGTGTGTCGAATGTGACAGGTGCTGTCCTTCTCTGTGGGTGCAAGGGCTGCAGGGGTGCAAGGGAAGAGGGTCCCTCTTCCCGACCTTCGTTCTAAAGTGCTAACGGGTTGTTTTGGTGGGATTCAAGGGTCTGCCGCACAGAAGAAAACGTTAGTTGGGGTTTTTCTGAAGACCCTACAGTCCTCCCGTCGGGGTGGCGAGCGTCGTCCTGCCCTGAGTGCGAGCAGCCCGTGTGTGGGCGACAAGCACTCGGCGGAGATGGCTGGGAGCACATCCCTGAGCTGCGGCCGCGGCCCAGGAAGTGTCTCTAGGTGGCTGAGTCCCGAGCTGCGCCGCCCTGGGGAACTCAGGCGGCAGTTCTCCCCTTTGCAGCACGTCCGGCTGGCTCACGAGTTTGAGCGTTTGGTGCAACAGGATCCCCGCTTTGAAATCTGCACGGAAGTCACCCTGGGGCTGGTCTGTTTCCGGCTAAAGGTAGGTTTGTGGCTTTAGTCCCCGTTCCCTTTGATGGGCGGGCGGGGAGGGAGGATCATGCATCACCTGGGTGCTCAGAGCAGCACGCTGGCTCCCCAGAACCTCAGAAGTCACCAGGCATTTTGCCGCCTGGGGTCCCTGGGTCCAGGCCCTGCTGCCCCTCCTCCACGGAGCTGAGACTTCTTGCGTGTGTAGACCTTTGGTCCTAGAATGTTCCCCGGTTTCTCCATCCACACGGCTGCCACTGCGATGCTCTGAGCCGTAACCTGTACACAGGCTCACTAACTGGGGGGTCACCCCCAGACCAGCCCCAGCCCCGGCCCCGGCCCCAGCCCCGACCTGCGGACCCCAGTGTCTTCACAGGCCCCTCCAGGTGGCCGGGTGTGTGCAGGGGTTGAGAAATGCTGGTCTGTTGTCCTGCTGCCCTACTCATGAGTGTGTGTGTGTGTGTGTGTGTGTGCACGTGGGGTGGGGGGGAGCTGGCCCAGAGGGTGGACGGCACAAGCCGTGTCTGCTGGGGATCATGACCACGTTTCTGGAAGGTCCTCGAAAGAGGCTGTGCACACAGGCCCCTTATCAATCTACCTGTGGGAGGGAGGCTGGAGGGGGGCCTGGCGCTGGCCTGTGCAGCTGAGCTGGCCGTGGGCGCTGCCACCTGCCTTTTCCACTGGCTCCATGTTTCCATGCGGGAGGTCAGCAAGGGGAGGAGGACTAGGCCTGCTGCAGGTCAACGTGCTGTCATCCAAATGTGGCCTCCCGCTGACCCTATCCTCCCCGTCACTGATTCCTGGAGCTCCTAGGGGGTAAGGAGGACCAGGCACGAGAGGGGCGCCTGGGGGGCTCAGCGGTGCAGCACCTGCCTTTGGCTCAGGGCGTGACCCCGGGGTCCCCGGATCAAATCCTACGTCGGGCTCCCTGCATGGAGCCTGCTTCTCCCTCTGCCTGTGTCTCTGCCTCTGTGTGTCTCTCATGAATACATAAAATCCTTAAAGAGAGAGAGAGAGAGAAGCAGGCACAAGAAAGCCTGGACTCTTCAGAGACACAGGGCTCGGTGAGGGGGCCGTGAGCTCCGTGCAGGTGCACGGTGGGCGGTGAGAACCCACGTGCAGAAGACGGGGGAGGCCTCGGAGCACTGGCTCCCAGCGGCCAGGTCCCCGGGTCCCCAGAGCACGGGCCACGGCTCAGTTGTCCCTGGTGTTGGCGGCGGGCTTCGATGCGTTTGCAGGGGAAGAGACGTTTCGTTTTGCTTTGACTCGCCAGTGTTCGCGCAGGACTTTCACTCTTTAGTCACGCACACACCGCACACTGCGTCCATGTAAAGCCCAGGTGGGGGGCGAGGGGCGCTGACCCCTGCGAAGCTGGCATCCGCGTGGGACTCGCCCCCAGACTGCGGACCAGAAGCCTCGCCCGTGCACGGCGGAGGCTCGCCGGTCGTGTGTGCTCCGTGTGTTCGCCGCGTTCCTACAGCAAAGCGAGCCACAGAAGGGAGACCGTTAGGAAGAAAATCACTAGGAAGAGAAAACACGCTTGCTGAGCTGCGCCGGATTTATCGAAAGAAACCCGTGTGTACAGCGATCCGTGCGGTCCCTGTGGGGTCCGCGGGGGTCAGCTGCACCCGTGTGGGGCTCGGCATAAGTGTGGGGTCGTGCGGCCACCACCGCGACCTGAGGCCCTCATCGTCCTCCCCCACCACGCCAGCCTCCGTGCCCCCGACCTGCCCGACCCCTTCTGTCCATGCGGTGCGGTGCGGCGAGTCCCACCCCCGCCCGCCACCACCACCTCCCCCCCCCCCCCCCCCCCGGCTCCGGAGTGCCCAGCGGCCAGGGGGCTTCCGTGCCACCGACCCCCGTGTCTTCTCAAGGAAGCACATCGAAGCACGCGGGCCGTGTTCCTGCTTCCCTGTGCGTCCGCCGTCCCTATCTCCCGTGCCGTCCTGCTCCAGGGGGACTTCTGTCCTCTGCACCACCCGGGGCTTCAGATGCACACTGGGGTCCCCCTCCCTCCCCGTCCTCCCCTCCCTCCCCCTCCCTCCCCGTCCTCCCCTCCCTCCCCCTCCCCTTCTCTTCTACTGTTTTCTCTGCTTGGCTTCTTTCTCCACTTAATAGAAGACATACCTCACCTCACCCACTTGAAAACGGCAGGCACATTTTCCCTAAATAATGTGTTTTTGATGTCTCCACTGTCCGCCTTACTCCTGTTTGCTCTGGCCTGGGTCTTCCTGGTAAAGCGCACGTGTTGTTCCTTCCCTAGCATCATCCTTGGGCAGGACAGGCTGTGTCTAGACCTGGCCCAGGTCCTGCACTGGGCCCCGTAGGTGCCCCACGGAGGCCCGCAGCTGGCGGTGGGGAGGGTCTGCTGGGTTCATGGGTGGCCTCGGCGTCGGCTAGTGTGCGCCTGAGCGGAACCGGACCATTCTTCGCCCTCTGTTCTCCCTGCTTCTCGACTCTCAAGACAGAACGAAAAGGCAAATGCACGAGCCCCGTGAGGGCCACAGAGCAGGGAGGTGAGGCCCCACTCCCATCCTCCTTCACGTGTGATGATGAGATGGGGGGAGGCACCTCCTGGAAGCAGAAGAGCGCTGGGGCAGGGGAGGCAGGTGCATGAGAGCAGCGGTGTCCCGCAGGGTGCCCGCCCCGGCTCGCTGGGCTGCTCCTTGTCCCCGGGGGGTTGCCGATGGCCCCTCGGTGCCACAGTTCACGGGCGGCTTGCCCAGGTTCAAGGTTGGCTGTGCTTCCTGTCTCTTCTCTCTGTTTGGGAGCGATCCTGGCAGCGGCTGCCTCCGGAGCCCCAGTTCGGTCACTGAAGCGCATCAGCTTGTAGATCACGTGCCTAGGGAGCTCTGTTTTCCTTACAAAGCCTGGCCCGGGGAAGGGTCATCCTTGGTCCGTCATTGGACCGTGGAGAGCCCGTAGGGCGGGGCTGTGGTCTCCCACGGCCACGTAACTCTCACTTAGCTGAATTCCTCACCCTGGGAAATGAAAGGCAAGTGGTAAGGCGGCCCGTCGTCTAGTGGATGTGCGGCAGTGTCGCCGGATGCCAGCCATCCTCGGAGGCCGGTCGAGGTCGGAGTCCTTGGGACTGTCTCTCCGTCTCTGCAGGGTTCCAACAGGCTGAACGAGGAGCTCCTGGAAAGAATCAACAGCGCCAAAAAAATCCACCTGGTTCCCTGTCACCTCAGAGACAAGTTCGTGCTGCGCTTTGCCATCTGCGCCCGCACCGTGGAATCTGCCCACGTGCAGCTGGCCTGGAAGCACGTCGCTCAGCTGGCCACCAGCCTCCTGGCCACCCCCAGGGACTAGAGCCCGACTGAGGTACGCTGTCCCCGGCCCTGTCCTCGTCTCTGCCCCCAATCTGCCCCCGGCGCTGCCTCCATGGCTGCCTGGGCCGGGATTTCCACCCAGGGAGGTAGAACCCACATGCTGTCATGATCTTTTAGGAACTTAGACACGTTTTTACTTTGTCTTCTTTTTTCTTTTTTTTTTTTTTAAGATTTTATTTATTTATTTGAGAGGGGGAGAGAGCGAGAAAGCACGAGCACTAGTAGCAGCAGAGGGAGAAGCAGACCCCCCCACCGCCGCTCCCCACCCATTGAGTAGGGAGCCTGATGCAGGACTCGATCCCAGGACCCTGGATCATGACCTGAGATTATCAGATCAAATGCACGCGGTCATAATTCTGAGGGAAAGAAGGAATTCTCCCCATTTCATGGGGCACAGAATCCAGCTGACACTGATAAAATGTGTCCAAGGGAGGCCAGCTTGGCCACCGACCTCGTCTCTGACGCTTCACATGCATCTACGAGGCACGGTTCCATCCAACTCGGTGGAGGAGGAAGGGCACGTTCTCTCTCTCCATTCTAGTGAGACGCATCCAAAATACCAATTCTTTCATTTCTTGGTGGCGGCGGGGGGGGATGTAGCCATATGTTCATGCGTATTTTTTTCCGCCGTAGAGCTCAAACGTTGAAAAGAAGCGTACCTGACATCATGGAACGAGAAGACAGTCAACGTTGTGGCTCCAGGGACCCACGCCCGCCTGCGGCGTCACGCTTCTCCCTGTGACATTCTCCTGGAGCTTGTGCTCATGTGTGCTCACTCTCTTACCAATGAAGAAACATTACTTGCTGTCTGAAAACTTAATCCCAGTGCATGTAGCTTTTATTCATTATTCACTTGTGACTTTTGTTGATTAAGAAATCATGCTCTCGATGTCTCGGTGGGAGAGGTTTACTGAAATATTTTCCAGGATATTCTAGGACTGTGGGACTTGAGATTATACCTGTGGTCTTTCCATTGTTCTCTCATGTGGCTCAATGCTTAATAAACAATTTGAAGCGCAGCAGTGACTGTGCCTGGTGAGCATCCTTTTGTTCTAGGTTGTGCCCAATGGGTGGTTGCGATGCGGACTTAGCCTTTCAGAACAGCCAAGATATGGCATCCTTGGATATTTTAAATATTATTTTATTTATTCATCTGAGAGCAAGAGAGGGAGCACAAGTAGGGGGAGCGGGAGAGGGAGACGCGGGCGCCTCGCTGAGCAGGGAGCCCGACGTGGGGCTCGATCCCAGGACCCCGAGATCATGACCTGAGCCGAAGGCAGAGACTTAACCAGAGCCACCCAGGTGCACCCATCCTTGGATACTTTAAAATGTCAATCCCTGCGCCCACAAGTGTTTGTGGAGTGCCTGGTGTCTGTCAGGGACTGTTCTAGGTGGTTAGCAACATCACCTAGATGTTGAGTTTTACTTAGAGATGACGCCAACTCTAGAAGAAATAAACTCAGAACCAGGACACAACCACGGACTGAGTTCTACTGGTGTGATGGAAAGACTAACTTTTGGGGCCTTGGTCTCCTCATCCCAGGACCAGTAATCGGTTCATCTGTCCTCTGGCCTTGGGACTGACAAACCACAGGAGTGCTCTTGTGAACATAAATACTGATAAGACACAATATTTCCTCAAATAGCCCATCTTTGTTTGAAATGACTTTTGCTGGTGGAAACATACTTGAATTTTCATCCCCAGATGAGTTCTTGTCCTTTAGAGACCATTTAACTGTTGAAAGCAAAGCACTCTTAGAAAAGGTCCTCGGGCTATTGATACGTCTATTGGAATTTCAAAGACCTCTGATTGCTAACTGTAATGAAATTATCTGTTTTTCCGGAATCTGGAAGTATATCAGATGCCTCATAGTTCCCCGTCTTACACATAAGGCCGTTCGTTCTCGCCCATCAGTAAACCAGACCCACCATCCATCAAGGCACGAGGACGTGGATGTGCCACTGGGACTACTGGGACCTCATGATAAGGGCTGTTGAGCCCTCAGGTCATTGAGTTGAGGCCGAGGTGTCTCTGTTCTGCAATGAGATGGTTTGCACCTGAGTGTGCTCTTGAGCTAAGATTGCTTCAGGGTCTCCAAAAGGAGCCTCCAAAGTCACGATGCCAGCTCCCGGCTTTCGTGGAGCTGCCCACCCGGCCCCATCCATAAGCATACTTAGGGTTGATGACGGTGGATTGAGTCCCAGGTCGGAGCCTGGACAGCAGGTGACAACAGGGCTGCTGCTGGGAGCCGGGCACAGACAGGAAGCCAGCTGAGTGGCGGAGGGGCTCCCCTCTCTGGGCCTGGCTGGATCTTTCTGGTGGAGATTCTCAGACATCCGCTTAAATGGAGGCCCAGCAGAGATGAAAGCTGGTCTGACTTCCGGCCGGTTTCTAGGTAAAGCAGCGCAGTTCACCCCACCTCCCGATCTCTTAAGGCATCTCTGAGACAAGAGCAATCAGGCCGCAAACCACCTCGCCTGGAAACAGCAAGAAGCCCTGCCTCCCGGCGTATTCAACACGCACATGCATGTGATCAATGCGAGGCACTGTTATCAATATTTTTATTTTTTTTTATTTTTTTTTTGTTATCAATATTTTTAAAATATTAACTTTATGCTTCTTTTAAAATTCTCAGTGTTTACTCCCATTTTACAGATGAGAAAATAGGGTTTGTCAAGGGGACTTTTCAAGAGGTCTAGTGACTTGTCCCAAGGTCGCACTGCCAACTGGTGACTGAGCTAGGACTGGAACCCAGGCAGTCTGGCTCTAGAATCCCCCCTCTTGCCCACTCAGCCGAGCGGCCAAATACGCTGTCTGCTCTTGGGGGTGAGCCGTTTGTCACAATAAGTGGCAGTGAGGCCATTCGTTCCCTTCCGGGAAAAAAAAAATTTTTTCGCCTCCCCCGTGGAGTCTTGGCTCCTGGCCCCAAGACAATTTACAAAGGTCTGGATTACTCAGGCTTACTTTTGATCAACGCATGGCATCTTTATGTAAATGTATATTCCGTTTGGTGTCACGATGGGTCATAGGCCACTGCTGGCACCGGAAGTCCACGCAAATCCTGTCGCCTTCCGGCATCTAATAACGGCACCTGCTGCTCGGTGTCAGAAAGATCCTTGATGGATGTGGATGTGTCCAGATCCTGAAACCCACACCGTTTGGAGTCATAACACCTCTGCCACCAAGTGAGATGCTCTCCCTCCTGGTACCAAACAGTGGTGTCCCTTCCAACACTCCTTCTCTAGCTCTCTGACCTTACGTAACTGGAGTTAGGGTCAGATCCCGCAGTTAAGGGCTCAGGACCACAAGCCGCCCTCTGCCCGATGCCACTCGCAATCCCTGGCCTCCCCTACTTCTGACAGACCGGCTGTAAAGGAGGGGTCCCCATGACCCCCTCCTGAGGTTCAAGGCTTTGCTAGAAGATCCCACAGACTCAAGACACCATGTTACTTACATTTTGCACTTTGTTCTAAAGGCTACAGCTCAGCACCAACCAGCCCAGCCCAAAGAGCTGAGCAGGGCCAGGAATGTGGGCGGGGGGTGGAGCTTCCACACCCTGCTCTCCTGGCACCTCCACCTGGTCACCAGCTTGGAAACTCTCCAAACACTGCCATTAAGGGGTTTTTATGGTGGATCCATTACATGGGCATGGTTGATTAAATCACCATAAGATGAGCTCCATCTCTGGCCCCCCTCCCCTCCCCAGAAGTCAGGCGGCGGGACTGGAAGTCAAAACCCTCTAATCACACCTTGGTCTTCTTGGTATCCAGCCCCCATCTTGATTCTAGCTAGGGGCCGGCCAAGAGTCACCCCCCTCTGGAACAGAAGAGCCTCCTGTCACCCACACATTCCAAGGGGTCTCAGAGCTCCGTGTCCAGTGTCACGGACCAAACCGAGATTATATCGGTCTTACGGTATTATACTAGGAAAGCCCCCTGGAATCATACGCCTCTTTTCCAAAATGTGACAAATAGCAAAGCTTCCTGGAACCGAAGACACTCACTCAGGCTGACTACCTGGCATTATCGGAAGGAGCCTGTGGAGATACTCGGGAGAGAAGGAAGAGGTGTTCCCTCGATCATCATAAGGGGAGAAGACATGGAGGGAAGGCAGGTTGGGACCATGACTTCATCCCTGAGCCCCTAGCTCACGGGTCCCATAGACTCAGTACATGAGAAACCACGGATCCTTTCCACGGAAAGCCTGTGTCTGAGAGCGGGGGTGGAGACTGCCTGATGGCCCCTTGATCTAAGGATGGTTTTATTGCTTTTCTGAATCATGTAAATCCCAAGGATCACACATTAGAAATTATTTTGCCTTTTCTTTTTTACTGCATTTGATACCAAGATCTTTTTCCTCTGTACCACTGTGTGGCCTCCTATCACCTCCTATCATGTCATATATAATAGAGAATTCAGAAAGACTGTGAGCACAGGTCGCTTGTGTAAAGGGGATCAATCTGGAGCTACTAGTTTAGAGACCCTTGTGTGTTTCTTCCCTAAGCAGAGATGTGACACGGACCATCGAGGAAGGGAGACGGGGAAAAAACAGAGTGGGCTCACTGGTGGGAGACCACCTGGGTCCAAGAGCATCCAAAATGCAGACCCCGGACCTCACCATCGATGGCAATGGCCCCCGGGTGCCATCTGAGAGAAATCAGGTCACGTGAGGAGGTTTATGGATGGAAGGCTGGGGGGAGGGGACTCAGAGAGGACTTGGTGCCTGTCTTCAAATGTTCACTCCCTTTTGCTTGAAGAGTCTCTCTGCCTCCAAACAGTAGCACCAGGGAGGCAGGTTTTGTTTCAGCGGGGGGAGCTCAAATGACGGGCTGGGAGTGAACAGAATGTGCCTTCTCACAGGGCAGTGAGGGCTCCATCCCTGCAGGCCTTCGGGGAGCTGCACAGGCCCAGGGCCGGCTTGACGGGATGGAAAACCCGACAGCCACTGAACTCCCTCCTGTGTCAGAGACTCGAGAGTCTGAAAACTAGGGAAGCTGGGCCGCCTCGTTGGGGAGCACAGAAATTGGAAGCACTGGCCCAGGACGGCTTCCTCTTCGGTAGGAAGCTCCAGCCGGGGTGCTTACTGGGCTACTCTGCTCCAAATGCCTGTCAGCGATCGACTCCTCAAGAGCCCGGGATGTAGCTCGTAGCTCGAGTGCAGCGGGGCTGGGGTTTGAACCAAGGAAAGCTGACTCTGCAGGCCCGTGTTCTTGATTACGCCACCACCCCGCCCCTAGGCCGTCGGAGTACAATCTAGTGCTTTCCTGGGGTTTTCGGAACATAGCACCATAAACTAGGAGACTTCAGACAATAGAAATTTAGTCTCTTGGGGTGCTGGAGGCCAGGATCCTGAAATGAAGGCAGGGCCACACTGTCCCCCCACAGCCTCCAGGGGAGGGTCCCTCCTCGCCTCTCCAGCTTTGGGTGGCCCCAGGTGCTCCCTGGCTTATGGGCGCATATCATACCCATCTCTGCATCTCCTCTGCACCCCTCTTTCTCATAGCTCATCAGTCACATTGGCTTAAGGCCCACCCAATGCACTGTGGCCTCGTCTTAACTCGACTGCCTCTGCAAAGACCCTATACCCCAAAACCATCACATTCCCTGATACCGGAGGTTGGCACCTCACTTTTGGGAACACGGTTCAATCCACCACCTATGTGGTATCAGATTAGAAGCACCTGCAAGTGCTGACTCAGGCTTGCGGTGACGTTCCAGAAGAAAATGACCAAAGCAGACTGCTCCCCCTTGCTCTGTCTGCCCCATTTCCATTGACCACAGGATCCTCCCCACTGTCCCTGTGACTCGCTCAGCGCGGTGATGAAAGGCTTCTCTGGGACTGGGGATGGCATGCCGGCCCGGTGCACGCCCGTGGGCACAGATACTGCTTGTCACAGAGCCAGGAGCCGCGCCTTGAAGGCAGCGACGATCCAGCCACCCTCCAGCCGAGCCCAGTGTGGATCTGCCTGTTTCATCTGACTCCTGTCCGTCTGCTTCCTGAGCTCCTCAGACCATCCGCTTGCCCCCTCCCGCTCCCCACCTAGCTCCCCCCAGCTCCTCCCAGCTCCCCTACCGCGACAAACACCTCTCCTTTAAACTTGCAGAAAGTCACTTTCCTGGCACACAGGGATGCACGTTCTTCGGGGCCACAGTCTCTCTCTGCTCACAAACAAACGAGATCCCCGAAGTGCGCGCTGGCGTTCGTTTGAGACCATTTATTTGAGACCACGTTCGTCCTATTCATGAATATGGGAATGAGCAGCCCTGTCCCAGAATCCTTCGCACAAAGAGCCAGCACTCCCTTCACTCTGTCTGCTGTAGGTGGAAACCGCTTCTCTTGCAGGTTCAAAAAATCCTGCCCAGAAGCACGAGCACAGGCCATGGTCTTGGGAGGGAGGTTGACCCGCCAGCTCAAGTCTAAGCTCTTCCACGCTACCGGCGCTGAGGTATCAGATAGAGCTCTAACATGTCCCGTTTGTAAAAGATGAAGCCTCCTGATACGGTGGGAGGGTTCGAGTGCCAGTAACCAAGGTCATAGGGCAGTCGGCCCCGCCGGCACTGGAGCTCCTGTGGGACATCTGCGTGGGGCTGGATGCTGCTGACGGTTTACCATTCGTTGTGACCCTCGTACTAACGTAATCCTTGGAGTGGCTCCTGAGTTAGAGGCGTTTATTTCCCTTTCACAGATGAGGAGGCTCCGTTCAGGGAGGGTACTGAAGGGCCTTACACTTCTGCCCATCTCAGGAAGATGGAAACTGCTGGATTGGGAAGAGCTCTTGCTTCAAAGGCACTAAAATGAAGTGGCAATGCTTGTGTGACTTGTTGAAAAACAGCTCTGGAGACCATGAATGTAATTCAGTATTTGAATGAAAACTTCTTACGAGGGTAGGGCAGTGGTTTCTGTAAATTCTCCAAACGCTACCGTTAAAACATTAGTGATCAAAGTCACTTGGGGCACCTGGGTGGCTCAGCAGTTGAGTATCTGCCTTTGGCTCAGGTGGTGACCCTGGGGTCCAGGGATCGAGTCCTGCATTGGGCTCCCTGCATGGAGCCTGCTTCTCCCTCTGCCTGTGTCTCTGCCTCTTTCTCTGTTTCTCTCATGAATAAACAAATAAAATCTATTTTAAAAAAAAAAGTCACCAAAAATTGCCAATTACCCTAACAGCGGTTATTTAAATTTATTGCCAATCACCCTAACAGTATATGGGATTTCTAAATATTCAAGTAGAAAAACAGCTGGTAAACGCACAACTGAATCAGCCCGGAGGCAACAGTTTTCGTTTTATTTTTATTCTCTATATTTTGAGTAATTATGATAATTAGAACATTAGCTAATAAATTATGAACGATTAGAATAAAGAGTCTCTCATTACTATGTAAGCCAAGAAATGAACTATGAGCTGTGATGATCATTGTGATTGCCTGTTTTTAAAAAAATCTATTGTCCAATTTCTTTTATTTCGCGCTCCCTCCCCGTAGTGCAGGCTAACGCAGGCGCAGCAGGCCAAGGAGAGGAACAGGGAGGCTGCTGGGGCTTCCTGGGAAGGGGCTTCTTCCTTTCCCGAGAGGGAAGTACTCAGGTGAAAGGTGTGTCCTGGTTTGGGTCCTTCTGCCTTAACCGGGGCTGCGCGAGGCTGCGTTCCTGGGACTGTGGGGGCTACAGGTGACCAGGCTGGGATGGCATGGAGAGCTGTCCCCGCAGGGCCGCCCTAGGCCTGAGCAGCCCCGGACTGTCTCTAAAGTCAGTGCACCGGTCAGGCCGGTCGCGGCGCGGGGCTAGTCTGTTTCCTGGGCTGAAAGCAGGACCCACTACCCTAAGCTGCGCGGCCGGCCTCCGCAGCGTCCCCCCAAACCCGGTCCAAGGCAATGACGGGGTGCTTTCCAGGCTTCCCTCCAGGAGAGCGTCCCAGGGGGCGCAGGGCGGGGCATGCTGGCCTGGGGACGCCCCGGAGCCCCCGACCCTCGCCACGGGGATCTGCGCGCCTCTCCTGCCTTCACCGCCACCGGCGGCCGCGGAGCAGCTCTGCTGTGGGGGCGGAGGGCGCGGGGGGTGCACGGCCGCGGGCACCGGCCTCCCCTGGCTCCCACCAGCCCCCCGCCCCGCGTCCCCTCCTTAGGGGCCCTGCGCGCGCCGCCCCCCGCCCCTGCCCCTGCCCGCCCCTGCCCGCCCCCCCGGCCGCCGGGCGGAACCGCCTTCCCCGCAGCCTCTCACCTGCGCGCCACCCTCCGCGCCGCCCAGCAGGTATTTCGGGGCGCGCGAACCCGAGGCCCTGGGGTCCCCTCCCGGGCAGCCGTCCTGGCTAGCCACGGGGCGGGCCTGCGTCAGGACCCCCGCCCTCCGCCTCCGCCGCGGCGGACCCCCGCCGCCCCCCGGGACCCCTGTGCCCCCACCTCCGCCCCCGCCCCCGGGAACCCCCGCGCCCCGACCTCCCCACCCCCTCCCGGCCGGACCCCGCCCCCCGGGACCTCCCGCGCCCTCTGGAAGCCCCCCGCGCCCCCGACCTCCCCGCCGCCTCCCGGGACCTGCGCCCCCACCCCCGGGACCCCCGCGCCCCACCTCCCCGCCAGGCCGCAGCCCCGTCCCGCGCCCCCGCCCCCTCCCGGCCCTCTGTCCCCGCCTCCCCGCCAAGCCCTGTCCCCCCGCGTGTCCCAATGTCCCGCGCGCTCTCGCCGCGTCGCCCTCGGCCACCAGCCTCCTGAGCCCCGGGCTGACCCCCGCGCGGCCGCGGCCCGGCCCCGCCCCCGCCCAGGCCCCGCCCCCGGCAGCCCCCGGCCCCGCCCAGGCCCCGCAGGCCCCGCCCCGCGCGTCCCACGCACTCACGCACGGCGCGGGCCCGAGCACGTCGGCAGCGCGCATGCGCACATCGGGCCCCGCGCTTTTCGGAGGCTGCAGGTCGGCAGGGCGGCGGGGTCCGGGCGCGGGGCCGGGCGGGGCGGCGAGCGGACGGCGGCGCGGGGGGATGCAGGCGGGCTCCGCGGGGCGGGCTGTGCGGGGGCTCCCGGCGCCCGCGGTTTGCGGAGGGCCCCTGGGGCGCGGCGGTCGGTGCTGCCCCGGGGCAGCTGCGGGGGGCACGGGGTCCCAGAGCAGCGCTGCCCCGGAGGCCCCGGCGGTCGGACCAGCCCAGGCTCTCCCGGAAAGCAGGGGACCATCTACACTGCAGACCCGAGAGGCAGTTCCCGTGTGTTCAAGAGTCAGGCGCAGGGAATGCGGTGGCACCGTGACCGGGGCACGGGACGCCCTCCAGGGGCTGCGGTGACCTCGGGCTGCGGTGACCTCGGGCTGCGGTGCCCTCGGGCTGCGGTGCCCTCGGGGCTGCGGTGACCTCGGGCTGCGGTGACCTCGGGGCTGCGGTGACCTCGGGGCTGCGGTGACCTCGGGCCGCGGTGACCTCGGGCTGCGGTGACCTCGGGCTCGGGCTGCGGTGACCTCGGGGCTGCGGTGACCTCGGGGCTGCGGTGACCTCGGGCCGCGGTGACCTCGGGCTGCGGTGACCTCGGGCTCGGGCTGCGGTGCCCTCGGGCTGCGGTGCCCTCGGGGCTGCGGTGACCTCGGGCTGCGGTGACCTCGGGGCTGCGGTGACCTCGGGGCTGCGGTGACCTCGGGCCGCGGTGACCTCGGGCTGCGGTGACCTCGGGCTCGGGCTGCGGTGACCTCGGGGCTGCGGTGACCTCGGGGCTGCGGTGACCTCGGGCCGCGGTGACCTCGGGCTGCGGTGACCTCGGGCTCGGGCTGCGGTGACCTCGGGGCTGCGGTGACCTCGGGGCTGCGGTGACCTCGGGCCGCGGTGACCTCGGGCCGCGGTGACCTCGGGCTGCGGTGACCTCGGGCTCGGGCTGCGGTGACCTCGGGGCTGCGGTGACCTCGGGCCGCGGTGACCTCGGGGCTGCGGTGACCTCGGGCCGCGGTGACCTCGGGCCGCGGTGACCTCGGGGCTGCGGTGACCTCGGGCCGCGGTGCCCTCGGGGCTGCGGTGCCCTCGGGGCTGCGGTGACCTCCGGCCGTGGTGCCCCGGGGCACAAGGACGCCCTCCGCGGGGCCGCCGGGCAGGTGTTGGGCTGCTGGCGCGCACATGGGGGGGGCAGATGGGGAGGTGCACTTCCAAGGAAACGGTGAAGATGGAAAGGAAAGGAGGGTGTTCTGGGAGCCGCGATGGAGCGCTGAGCGCTGGGGTCCTCCCAGCATCGCGGGGGGAGGGGAGGGAGGAGGAGGAGGAGGCGGGCCTTCCTCCCCATGAGGAAGGTGGTTCCTGCGTTCCAGGTCACCTCCCAGTTCCTCGGTTCCAGGACTGCCCCGCAGAGTCTTAGAAACTAACATGGTGGAGTGGAAAGAAGGGCGAAAGGTTGTCAGAAGTCAGGTGTACTTTGACTCGTTTATTTTTTATTTGTTTATTTTTAAAATTCACTTATTCATGAGAGACACAGAAGAGGCAGAGACCCAGGCAGAGGGAGAAGCAGGCTCCATGCAGGGAGCCCGAGGTGGGGCTCGATCCCAGGACCTGGGGGTCACATCCTGGGTCGAAGGCGCTGCTAAACCACTGAGCTTCCTGGGCTGCCCCTTTTGACTCATGTAATTCAGCTTTATCACTTAAAGCAAAGGAGAACCTTCCTGGGCCCTTCATTTTTTGTCTCCTTATAGGAGACACGGCTGTATTACGTGTGTATTAAAAGAACTTACGGATTGCTGATTAACAGGCAATTTGGGAGGTAGATTTTATTTTATTTTATTTTATTTTATTTTATTTTATTTTATTTTATTTTATTTTATATTTTATTACTTATTTTAAAATATTTTATTTATTTATTCATGAGAGACACAGAGTGAGAGAGGCAGAGACACAGGCAGAGGGAGAAGCAGGCTCCATGCGGGGAGCCCAATGCAGGACTCGTTCCCGGGATCCCAGGATCACGCCCTGGGCCGAAGGTGACGCTAACCACTGAGCCACCCGGGCTGCCTGGGAGGTAGATCTTAAAGTACACGAGTTCTTGGTTCCTGCAACACTCCTTCATCGCAGTACGCCTAGGAAACTTGGGACGTTTTCTTACGCATCCTTTTGTGGATCGAGAGGTACAGTCCAGACACCCAGCAATATAATCACAATCACCTAAAATTCTGGTAAAATAATTCAACTTAATGTAAGGAAGCTTATAAAAAGAAGTTGAGAGAAGGACCCTAAACTAAAAGCACCTTGGTAGCAGACTGTTGAGACCTAGTGTTTATACTTGAGCAGATTTGTTTTCATGTTTCATTCATAATGACAGTTTCATTTTTTAAAAGATTTTATTTATTCATAAGAGACAAGCAGAGACACAGGCAGAGGGAGAAGCAGGCCCCGTGCGGGGGGCAGGATGCAGGACTCAATCCCAGAACCCTGGGGTCATGCCCTGAGCTGAAGGCAGACGTTCAACCGCTGAGCCACCCAGGTGTCCCAGTTTCACTTTTTAATACTTCATGTGACACTGGAAAATTGTGAAATTGTGGGGCATCCTGTTTTCAGTGCTGCTTGATGAGTAAGCCCTTAAAAACATCACCTGTACGGTGGTCGTTGATGTTCATGATCCCCACCCTGTGGCCTTTGCTGGCAGCGCCCAGGAGGGTCTTGTGCACGCCCGCAGTCTGGATTCTGTGAACGGGCAAGTGTGAGTTCTGGCGCTGCTCTGTGACCTCCGGGGAACTCTCAGCCTTAGTTTGTACGTTTGTGTAACAGGCCTGAGAATGGTACTTTCTGCAGTGTGTTCATGCTCATTGTTTGACTCGATCCTTAACGGTGATTTCTCTCGCTTTACAGATCAAACTGAGGGCCCGGTGCTAGCGGCTTGGCTGACATCATTCGTCTGGTTCTTCTGAGACGGAGCTGAAACCCCAGGCTTGGTGTGTTGCTGATTAATTTGAAACCCTTTCCATCTAAACCTTACGCATGTTTTCCACACGTGCAGGGAAAATGACATAATTAAAACCATTAGCCCCATCACAAAGCGTTACTAATCGAGTCTCTGTCTTGAATGCTTGAACTCGGTGATTATCTAGTCTTTCCCTTAGAAGTGCTCCGTCCTTCCACACGAGAAGTCTAGCACACCTCCCTGCCGACGAGCAGAGGTATGAGAAGCACGCTCACAGTATCGCGTCTTTGTTTTAAACTCTTCTTGCTCCTGATGTTTTCATTTTTGTCGTTTGTCAGAGCACCTCCGGCATGCAGGCTTCCAGCAGCGGGTCCGTGCACTTGAGTGAGTGGCAGAAGAATTACTTTGCAATTACATCTGGCACGTGTACCGCAGGACAGAAGGCGGACGCATACCGGGCACAGATATTACGCATTCAGTATGCATGGGCAAACGCCGAGATGTCCCCGGCCTGCGCCACCAGACTGTTCAGAAGATATGCAGAGAGATATTCTGCAGTTATTGATTCTGACAATGTTGAGACTGGCTTGAATAACTACGCGGAAAGCATTTTAACCTTAGCAAGGTCTCAGCAAACCGACAGTGACAGGTGGCAGTCTGGATTGTCAATAAATAATGTTTTCAAAATGAGTAATGTGCAGGAGATGATGCAAGCCAGCAAGAAATCCAGAGACTCTCTGTTGGCACCTGCTGATGCATCGGTTGTCATCCATCAAGAGGCTGTTGTCCTCGATCCCCCTAAATTGAGTGTGTGTGGGGGTTCTGGGGAGGGCTGCCCATTAACTAACTCAGCGCATGATACCACCAGGACCCTGGACATCCCAGAGGGCAGCCCTCCGAAGTGCCCTCAGAGTGCCCTGCCGCCTGCGCTGCCCAGCACTGGTAAGACCTGTCCCACGTCTGTAACACCGCTGGGTGACTTTGCCACCGCAAAGATCCATGCCACCCCGTTATTTGGAAACGTCCGGAAGCACAGTAACAGCTCTCCGAAAGCCAACGTAGGACTAAATGTGTTCTCGTCTAATCAGTCTTGTTTGCCTTCCGTCTGCGAAGATCCACGAGAGAGGAGAGCTTTTTATGGTTCTGGCACCGTTGATGCCCTTTCTGCCTCAATGGTGAATAAGGCTTTCAGTAAAACGGGAGATAATGGCCAAAGAGAAGAGGGTAGCTTGCCTACTTTTAAAACTGCAAAAGAACAATTATGGGTGGATCAGCAAAAGAAGTACCAGCAAGCCCAGCGAGTATCCGGGTCCTCATACGGCGGCGTGAAGAAGTCTCTGGGAGCCAGCAGGTCCCGAGGGATATTTGGGAAGTTTGTTCCTCCTCTCCCTAAGCAAGATGGGGGAGATCAGAATGGGGGAGTGCAGTATAAGCCATACATCCCGGGACCCGCAGAGCCGGCACATCCTGTTGATGAGCGTCTGAAGAACTTGGAGCCAAAGATGATTGAACTTATCATGAATGAGATCATGGATCACGGCCCGCCAGTCAACTGGGAAGATATCGCAGGAGTAGAATTTGCCAAAGCCACGATAAAGGAGATAGTCGTGTGGCCCATGATGAGGCCAGACATCTTTACTGGCCTACGAGGACCCCCTAAAGGAATTCTGCTCTTTGGGCCCCCCGGGACCGGGAAGACTCTGATTGGCAAGTGCATCGCAAGCCAGTCTGGGGCGACGTTCTTTAGTATCTCCGCTTCTTCTTTGACTTCTAAATGGGTGGGTGAGGGGGAGAAAATGGTCCGTGCACTGTTTGCTGTGGCAAGGTGTCAGCAGCCAGCTGTCATATTCATTGATGAAATCGATTCCCTATTGTCTCAACGAGGAGATGGCGAGCATGAATCTTCTAGAAGGATAAAAACCGAATTCCTAGTTCAGTTAGATGGAGCAACCACGTCCTCTGAAGATCGTATTCTAGTGGTGGGAGCGACCAATCGGCCCCAAGAAATTGATGAGGCCGCCCGGAGAAGGCTGGTGAAAAGGCTTTATATTCCCCTCCCGGAAGCTTCGGCCAGGAGACAGATCGTGATTAACCTGATGTCCAAGGAGCAGTGCTGCCTCAGTGAGGAGGAAATCGCGCTGGTTGTACGTCAGTCCGACGGGTTCTCGGGAGCCGACATGACACAGCTTTGCAGAGAGGCGTCTCTCGGGCCTATTCGCAGCCTGCAGACTGCTGACATCGCCACCATAGCTCCCGAGCAAGTTCGACCAATAGCTTATGTTGACTTTGAGAACGCCTTTAGAACCGTGCGGCCTAGTGTGTCTCCTAAAGACTTAGAGCTTTACGAGAACTGGAACAGGACTTTTGGTTGTGGGAAGTAAAGGGACAAATGGGACACTTGGAATTTAGACATGGCATCTTTGGGATGCAGCCTCTCCTGCTTTTTTAGCCTGGGAAACTGGGAATTCATTAGTCTTGCTTTGAGTGTCTATTCTGAATTCTACACCTCAAATAAAATAGCATAACAGGAGCTCAGATTTTACAGTTGATTGACTTAGCCTGTGTTAATGGAAGCTTTAGTGTTTGTCCAGATGTTCCCTGATTGCGAGCCTCTTCGTACAAAATGTGAAGGAACAAACCGTTTCTTTGGTTTCAAAGCGGCCTTTCTTTTCAAGATGTACAATACGATGAATAGTGAGCTCAGATTGAAACCAGAAAATCTGTGTGTGTGAGGTGGCATCTGATGGGCACGTGTCTTCCGTTGAAGACAAGGTGTCTCCTGAAGCCCACGTAACCCTTTGTGTTGGCCGGTGTCGTGGTTTATGTGGGACGCAGCTTTGCTCACTGCTGTTGAGTAGGTCTCCGATCTCCCCAGACCCTGGGATCAAAGTGCCAGTGTTTTGTTCTGGTTTGTGACCGCTTACAGCTTTCTTCCATCACCTCTGTGTTCAGAAGTAGCCGGCACAATCTAATAATCAGAGACGTAGCCGCAGAATCAGAAGGTGAAGAATGCCGTGTTTTTGCAGGGAGTAGGTGATGTTGGAAATTAATATTTTATTTGACCATACTTCACAGCCCGTGGCATCGGTCTCTCAAAAATAAACGTTTTCAGATTTTTATAATGGACCAGTTTATTTTATAAGGTAATGGATGTCCATTGTAGAAATATTGGGGAATAGAAATGAACAGCAAGAAGAGAGTAAAAGCCACCGTCATCCCACCACTTTGGGGAACACAGAGGCGTTTCTTCCAGGGGTTTTTGCACAGGACCGAGGCTGCACTGCATTCCTCTTTGTAGCCTGCGTTTTTCTTTCTGTCCTCATCACTTTCCTTGTGACCGTGCTCTTTGACAACATCTTCCCTTAGGATCCCGTCGTGCAGATGGATTATAATTAGCCAGTCCTCTCCTGGGAGCATTTAGCACATTTAGCATGTTGTTCAGCTTTTGTTCATTGTACACAAAAACACGTTGAATGCCTTAGTGATTGTTTAAGAAAATAAATACACATTTCTTGAGTAAAATTCTTGCATTAAAGATCATGCACAATTTTTGTTTTTGTTTTTTTTTTCATGCACAGTTTTAAGGCCTTTGGCCTGAATTGTCCCCTGGCAAAGTCGAGCGCGTATGGAATTCCCATCACGCTGAGCCACGGGGCTGGTTTATCGTGTCAGCATGGGCCGTTCATTCATTCGAACAGTACCAAGTCCAGACGGCGGTCCAGGTGCTGAGAGCAGGGCGGTGAACAGCACAGCTGGGTCTTCCATAGGTGACATTCAAGGCCTAAGGTTTTCTCTTGACTGTGCTATCGGAGACCAGGAATTTGATACTTTTAATAGGGGAGTTTAGACTGTTGTTTTAATTTTTATTCTTGGCTCGCCTTTTTTTTTTTTTTTTTTTTTTTTTTTGTGCTCCTTTAAAAGCTTTGTTTATACAACTGTCCTTTTTTTTTAAAAAAAAAAAAGATTTTATTTATTTATTCATGATAGATATAGAGAGGCAGAGACACAGGCAGAGGGAGAAGCAGGCTCCATGCAGGGAGCCCGATGTGGGACTCGATCCCGGGCTCCAGGATCATGCCCTGGGCCGAAGGCAGGTGCCAAACCGCCGAGCCATCCAGGGATCCCCACAACTGTCCATTTTTCCCTTTGAAACATGTCATTGTCTTATCAGAATTTGGATGTTAAACTTCTTGTCTCTAGTTTTTTAGTCAAATCTTAAAATCATAAAGCATTTCACACATTCTTTGTGTCATTTCATTTCTGCATAAAGAGCATTTCTACAGGAGGCCTTGGATTCCTAGGTATTGCCGCCCCGGAATTTCTGCGATTGCTTCCCCGACACTAGCTCTCTTCCACGTCACGCACGCCTTGCCTGCTGCGGTCACGGCAGCTGACCAGATCGTCAGCAATTGCCCGGGAGCTGTTTGTGTCTTACCCTGTAGCTTGGGCTCCATGGTTACTGAGGGTTTTTTTTCTGGGCAGCTGCTCCTTCCGGCCCCAACACCCCGCTCTGTGGGTCACCAGCCTCAGGGCCACATCCCCGTGGGGGAATTCAGTTTATGTCCAAGAGGAAATACCCAGTGGCTCCGCTCAGCTCTTGGGTCAGGCCGAGCCACATCTCTCGGGCTGTGAACTCGCTTTCCCGGAGCTCGGTCTGTGCTGTTCAAGTGGGAATCCGATCCTGAAGCAAGGGGACGGAGGGTGTGTTGAAGCTGGAACGGCAGTTGGAGCTGGGGAGTCACCTTGTGGTTGTTTCTGCCTTCTGCTGCGTGGAAGCCGCCTTTCTCTTGGCTTTCTGCCATTCGGAGTAGGTTTCTGAGGCCTTTGGGTATAGAAACTTCCAGAAACTGGACGAAGTTGCTTTGTATGTGCACATGATGATTAGATACAAAAATCTGGGATTGAATTCTCTCCTGAGCGTTTTGTTGGGGCTGTACTGTCTGCATCCCTAGGGAAGTGGGCTTTCACCTGGCTTGTGTCTTTGGGGGATCCATTCCTTCATGGAAACACGTACTTCATACCGATGCAGGGACCTCGCCTGTGTATTCATGCCTAAAGGTGTTGGTAGGAATGCAGTATTTAGGATCTCCAACATCAGTCCTTTCAAAGTGTTTGCATCCTACATCCAATTTCATTTGATGCGTATTCGGGAGCTTGTGTTCTAGTCTGCAGTCTTCTCCCATTTTGAAATTCTAATGCATTTTCTCAGTTCTAAACTCTGGTAAAGTCCGCCTCCACGCTCACCCCGCACGAGGGGCGTCCTGGTGAGGCGCCTGGGCTTTGGAGCCCGGCGGGCCCGCGGTCGGAGTCGGGCTCCAGGGGCCATGGACGTGTTCAGCCTCGCTTCTCACACGAGGATGTCCGCGCCCGCCTCCTGGAGAGCGAGGGTGAGAGGCCTGGTTCAGGATGGCTTGGACGCCTCGACGTCCTGCTGCCTCGACTGCCATCGTTGCTCTGAGGGATTGTTCTCCCTGCAGCTGCTTTATGTGGCTGTGTGCTCCAGCTGGTTCTGTTTAATATTTGTGACGCTTGTCTTCCATCACAGGGCCTGTGTCATCTAAGCTTATGCAGGAAGTCTAATTAAAAGGAGTATCTTTTAGTTTTGTTTGTCTTCAGAACATTTTAATAGATCCCAGATTATGCTTTTCCACTCATTCCTCCTCATGTCTTATTCATTGGTCTCCAGAATCACTCCCCAGTGTTTTCAAGGGACATTTTGAAACCCACCCCCGGAGATCTGATCGGAAGACAATTCTCTCCAGCTCCATGGCAAAAGGGCAGGTCAGACAAGGGCAATTTTTGTTTTAAGTTTTTATTTAAATTCTTAGATTCCAGTAGTTAAGATGCAGTGTGCTATTTGTCTCGGGTGTACAAGATAGTGATCCAGTATTTCCCTGCAACCGCCTGTGCTGGTCATGACAGGTGCATCCCTGAGTCCCCGTCACCTGCTCCCCCCCCATCCCCTCCCCCTCCCGTCTGGTGACCAGCAGTGTGTAGGGAAGAGTCTCTTCCTTGGTTTGTCTCTCTCTCTCTTGAAGATACATTTTTTTAAAAAAGATTTTATTTATTCATGAGAGACGCAGAGAGAGAGAGAGAGAGGCAGAGACACAGGCAGAGGGAGAAGCAGGCTCCATGCAGGGAGCCCGACGGGGGACTTGATCCTGGGTCTTCAGGGTCATGCCCTGGGCGGAAGGCAGATGCTCAACCGCTGAGCCCCCCAGGGATCCCAAAGATACATTTTTTAACTCCACAGATTCCCAGATTTTGACCTCAAATCTGGAGTTGGTGGTGAGCAGGCCAGTGGGACAGATAGCTATTTAAAGTCTGCCCCAGCTGTCTGGCCGAAGGAGGGTATTTTAGGAGAATAGATGAGTCACCACTTCTAACCCTAGTCCTTAAACTTATCCATGGGCTTTATAAAACAGCGGTGACTGAGTGTGCACCATTTGTGATCCGCCCTCGGGCGATGTCTTTCTTCCCTCTAAGAGTCTGAATGCTGTATTAGATAATCCTTAAGACACACTCAGATTTGCTATTCTGCTACCCGTTACCAAGTATTTATCAATCAGACAAGTGCTTACAGAGCACCAGGTGCTGGACGCTACGCTAAGTACAAAAAAAAAAAAAAAAAAATTGTAGTTCTATGTTCCCTGTAAACGTCATGATAGAAACCGGGAGGGGGCGCCGGGTGGTACAGTTTCGGTTTAGCATCCGACTCTTGGTTTTGGCTTAGAGGTGATCTCAGGGTCGTGAGATCGAGCCCTGCTTCAGCTCCACGCTCAGCAGAGTCTCCTTGAGATTCTCTCTCCCTCTCCCTCTGCCCCTCCCGCTCATGCTCACTTGCTTTCTCTCTCTCTAAGTAAAATAGATCTTAAGAAAAAAGAAACTAGGAAGACACAAAAGGAGAGCTTTGGTGAGGAGTCAAGTCAGCATAATGTACCACTGAATATATGAATGATGTAAGAAAAGGGGGAAATTTAAAAAATCAGGAATTCCACATAGGGCGGCACTTCAGCTGTGGTTAAGGATGTAGTGGATCCTGGATGCTTCCCAGCAGATAACTTGGGAGTCTTGGCAACCCGCAAGGTACCTGTGACCGGCGGGGCCTGCCCAGGCCCAAGAAGGCCCTGGAGGTCTCCTAATCCACTCTTCCCAGACAGAGTGACTTGGGCTAACAATGGGAGGCTCCTCTTGCTGGGACGAGGCCACACGTTAACCTTTTCTACCTCCATGTGCAGGACCTTCACTGACAGGAGGAAGTCAGGCTGATTCCAGGGCAGTGGTGCGGGGCAGGGGAGCCGCCGTTCTCAAATACGCCACCACTTATGGTGCTTCCAGAAGTTACAGGGCAAAGGCGTTGGTCTGTGGGGACCCCTAGGCTGAGAGCAGCGGTCCAACAAGGGCCAGGGCCGGGGGAGCAGCTGAGGCTGGCTTCCTGGTGACACGGAGTGGCGGGTGAGAGGAGTTCCCTGAGTCGGAGCGTGACGGCCGGTGGGCCTGTCTCCTGTGGGCAGTGGCAGGTCAGTCCCGGCTGCCGGGCCAGCTAACGCTCAGGCGGTTGGGGGCTGCCCACCTGCTGACCCCTCACTTTGTGACCTGCTGCCTCCTCCCTGCACCGACTCCCGCCAGGAGGCGACCGTCCCTTCCCCACGGCCCTGCTGAGCAGCGCAAGAGCACGACTGGAGCATCCCCACTAGCCGTCCGACAGATTTCAAGAAGTCCGCTTCTCCCCTGTGAAAATCCCGTAATAGACGCCCCCCGAAGTAGAAGATCCAAATTCCTACCAGAGCTGTCATCTGTCTTCATTCCCCCTCTGCTCCATCCCGCTGGTCCTTACTCTTCTCCAAGATGCGACAAGGCTTTATCCGTGAGCAGGAGGCGTGGTGGGCAGCGTCCCGGGGTGTTCCTGGGCTCCTGTCCTCCGGTTGTTCGGCCAGACGTGGATGTGGGCGCTGCTGCGGAGGGACTTGGCGGGTGTCGGGCAGCCGTGGGTCTGAGGACGGTGAGGTTATCCCAGGCTGTCCCAGGTTCTCTGGGCTGTCAGATGAGAGGAGGCACAAGACAGCTGTGGCCGAAGTGGAAGTCAGAGACGCCAGGAGGGAAGGAGCCAGCAGGGCGTTGTGGCACAGAGATGCGGGCAGAGAGCCACGTGGAACTGGACTCTGCCAACGAGCTGGGCACGCCTGGACATGGGTGTCCCCCAGAGGTGCCCGGTGAGAGCCCAGCAGGCCGGCCCCTTGATCTCAGCCCCACGGAGGGATCCTGGGGAACCTGGCTGAGCCCACCGGACGCACACCCGACAGACGGCGGGATAGTGGGTCACTCTCGCCAGGTTTGTGGGGATGTGCGACAGCAGCCATTGGAAACTGAGGCAGGGACTGAGGGCCTATACGTTCCCCGTTCCCTGAGTTGGAGATCCGTTCCCATGTCCTCTCACGGCTGTGGCCTCATGTCCTATTTCTCCAGAAGTCCTCCCTGACCACAGGGTGGGGGTGTCCACCCATCGCCTCACACCGCCCCATCTTTGTTGGCGCCTGTCACTAGCTGGAGCCTTTGTGCTCACTGCCCCTTTGTCCCTAGAGGCTCCCTGCCTCCTGTCACACCCACTAGGACGTTCCTAACAGCCAGGCGCTTTCTCGTTCACATGAGAACCACGCAAGATCCACCAGACGCCTCAGAAAACCCGATAGCTGGGCCAGATACAGATGCGCAGGGAAGAACGGCTCATGTTGAAGAAATCTGTGCGTTCAGGAGACTGAGCATGGCCCCAGAAAGTCCTGATCCCAGAAGACACGGTGGCCATAAAACAAAAACGGCAGCTGTTACAGGAGTCACTACAGTGGAATAATAACTTCACCACAAACAGAGGCGTGAAACATCCACGTGAACAATCTCACGGTGTGTGCGGGCGGCCTGCCCGGGCTTCTGTGGGAGGGCCTCACGCAGCTGCCCTCGAGGGGTCGGCTGGGGCCGAGTCTCAGCCGGGGCTCGACTGGGGAAGGGGCACCTCCAGGCTCTGGCGGTTGGCGGCAGTGGGCAGGACCTGGGACCTCAGAGCCCCTCCGCTGCCCGCCCGTCCTTGCTGGGAGGGCCTTCCCGAGCGGCTCCTTGCCTCCTGAGAGCCAGGGGGAGAGGCCTGCCAGCCAGCGGGCACTAGACGCGTCCACGGCGTGGCGACACCCGTGGCCCTCCAAGCCTCTGCCATGTCCCGTCGGGTAACGGGCGTCACAGCTGCACAGTTCAGACGCAGGAAGCAGGAAAGGGTCCTGTCAAGAGAAAGACCTTAGTGGAGTGGACGGAAAACAAACGAAAGTGGCTGAAGCCAACCTAGTGGCATGGACGGACGCCTTGCGGGATTCTCAGAGCACGGCCGCAGGACCAAGAGAAGGAAGCGGGCAGGTCAGCGGTATGGGAGGTTCCAGGAAACTAATCTCCACGTAACGGGAACCTTACAGAAAAGGAATGGAGAACAGGAGACAATGGTCACGTTAATAAGAGCAGATGATTTCCTGAGTGAATACCTGAGATTTCACATAAAACAAAAAGTCTATTGAGTGCCCGGCAAGAATGGAGGACGGGGCAGAAATGCCGAGAAATCTCCTGTGTTCGGGATCTCAGGGAAACAGGCCCAAACCAGACCCAACGGGGCGCCTGAGAGGAGGTTTATCACAGGAGCGGCTGCTGGCTGGGGAGGCTGAGACACCCCACGACCTGCAGGCCATCATGGGTCAGCGTTTGCAGCATAAATGATTTAGAGATTTTGGCCGTAAACCCAGGCTGGCAAATGTGGGGCTGCAGGAAAGTTGTATTTAGACACAGGAGACCCCAAGTTATCACCCGCACGTTCTGGGGGCACCTGGGTGGCTCAGGTGGTTACATGTTGGGCTCATGATTTGGGCTCAGGTCATGATCCCAGGGCTGTGAGACTGAGCCCAGCTCCGGGCCCTGCGCTCTGCGGAGCGTCGGCTTCTCCCTTCCCTCGCACATGCTCTCTCTCTCCCTCTCTCTCTGTCTCTCTGTCTCTCTGTCTCTCTCTCAAATAAATAGATAAATCTTTAAAAATAATTATCACTCACATGTTCTTTACAGGAAGAGGAAAAGAAACCGTCAAGGATGCGTTACGCAGAAGGCAGAGGTGCTCAGGACAGGGAAGTTAACCAAAGGAAGTGCATGGGTTGCCACCAACAGCCGTGAGCAAGGGAACCAGTGGAAAAGGAGCTGGAAAGTTTAGTGATGAAACAGTTAAAAAGGATTCCTAAAAATAATCCAAAGCTAACACTGCAGGTGATTTTCAACAAACAGGTGAGGGGACGCAGAAGTAGAACACCTGCTGGTTTTTCATCGTGTGTCTTGTTTTGTCTGAGGGAGTTAGGTTCATATTGTGGTTAGATTTTAATGCTGATGATGTGGGTTTAGTGCCAGGGTCCAGGGACACTGAGGCTGAGCACAGACCCCATGGCAGGCTCACGGGGAGGGGTTTGAGGTGCAGGCACGGTGGGCTGGGAGGCGGGGGTGGCGCAGACTCCCGCCACATGGCAGCAAGGGCTAGAGAGAGCCACCCAGGCCGCGGGGTGAGGACGTCTCTGGGAGGCTTTTATTTATTTATTTATTTATTTATTTATTTATTTATTTATTTTATTTTTTATTTTATTATTTTTTTTTCTGGGAAGCTTTTAGAACGGTGGGAAAAACATACTGCAGGACGTTTCTTTCTTAAAAGGAAAATATTCTCAGGACACTGGAATATTACTTTTTAAATTAGAGGACTGAAAAATAAATAATAATGAAGTAAGGATTTTAGAATCACCGGTGTAGAGCATAGGGAGTGTTTAGGGCAAGTTCTTATGAACTATTAAGGCCCCACATGTTCCAAAGATGGGACTTGTGTTCGGTGCAAAAACAAAGGGAATCAGAGTCAAGGACACAGTCACCGGTTCCATTCCTGGACCTTTTAATGAATCTGGAAGCTTCTCTGATAACTGAACCAAAGGAAGGCAGCCGCGGTTCTGCTAGGAAACTCTCTGCGCACCTCTCGTCTCAGTACAGAAGGGAGGAGGTCGCCCGTGTTCCCCGAGAACCTGGCTCACGTAGTAGGCCTGGGGCACTGGCAGCTGCTGCCAAGGTGCAGTTAGCAGAGCCTGGAGCAACGTGTAACAGCTCACGACTCTGAGCAGAGCAGAGTCGGCTCTGGAGGGCACCTCCTGTACATGACCGCGGGGAACCCGGCCAGGAGACGCCACCTTCCCACAGCCTCCTGGTCAACAGCTCATGGGAGATCGTTTTTCCGTGGTAGTCCCAATTCCCCAGCCTTTCATCTCATGGTCGGTGCAGGAATTCTAGAACAGAGCTGCTCAGTAGACGGACATGATGACAACCACACGTGGGATTTTACATGTTCTAGTAGCAACGTTAGAAAAACAAAAATAAAAGAACCAAGTGAAATGAAGACCCAGTTATGTCATTCCAACGTGTAATCAAAGTAAGGATTATTTATGAGATATTTTATTTTTTTAAAGATTTTATTTATTTATTCATGAGAGACACAGAGAGAGAGGCAGGGACACAGGCAGAGTGAGAAGCAGGCTCCATGCAGGGAGCCCGACGCGGGACTGGATCCCGGGTCTCCAGGATCACACCCTGGGCTGAAGGCGGCGCTAAACCACTGAGCCACCTGGGCTGCCCTATTTATGAGATACTTTTTTTTTTTTTTTCTTTCTCACACTGGGTCTTTGAAGTCGAGGTGTATTTTACATTTACAGCACTTCCCAGCAGAAGTGACCACACTCAAGTGCTCAGTGGTCGTGGGTAGCTAGTGACCGCCAGGGTGGAGGGGCAGGGCAGGGCCGAGCGTCCTATCATCAGCCTATGCTTAGACTTAAGTCAAGTAGCTTCTCTTAAAACTCGTGTGAGGGGATCCCTGGGGGGCTCAGCGGTTGACTATCTGCCTTCAGCCCCCATGATCCTGGGGTCCCGGGATTGAGTTCCGCGTCGGGCTCCCGGCATGGAGCCTGCTTCTCCCTCTGCCTGTGTCTCTGCCTCTCTCTCTCTCTCTCTCTCTCTCTCTCTCTCTCTCTGTGTCTCATGAATAAATAAATTAAAAAAAAAAAACCCCACAACTCCATGTGAGGCATAAAACCATATGGTGAGAATTAGACAATAGAAATTATTGTCAGCGGAAAAGGTCAGCGGTATTATGCACATGGGTAATTTAGAAATACTATATATTGAGGGGGGGGGGAAATGAGAAGCTATATAAAAATAGAAAAGTTTGAAACTGAAAAAAGTTCTTAGAATTGTTGATATTGAAGTTTGGACCTCAACCAGTCGTGTTCAACATTGCATTTTAACTTCTTACGTCGCGTCCTTGCGCTCTGCTTAACTTGGGACACGTGGCTGCATGTTAATGAACGATCATCAACTCTTTCTCATGAAATCAGTCCTTGAGAAGAAATAAAAATCAGTGTTTGATCTACACTGATTAAACATCTCACTAAATATATATATACACACGAAGATATGCATACTTAAATATACATATATGCATATATTTTAAATATACACATGCCCTGTTTAAATTAAGGCAACAGCAAAATGCATATATGCGATACATATGTATGTGTGCGTGTATATATTTCATTAAATATGTCAGTGTTAAATGCGAGTGCAAATGTTGATGAAGTAGAAATAGGGCGTAGAGCAGAAATGAGACCTGGAACTTCCAAATCACAAGAGAGAAAAGTAAAATCCAAATGAAAGAGGAAAAAAATTTTTTAAAAAAGGCTATTCTGTTCATAATAACAGGAAACTTGAAATAAGATGTCAGGAACAGGGTGAAACATTTTGGGGTTTGCAATAAACGTGAGAAACTCCCCAGTTAATAAAGACAGAGCCTTATAGATGAGCCGGCCGGGCAAAGGTCAGTCATCTTTATAAAATGGACAGAGGTGTTGGAAAGAGAGGGACAGGGCGGGATGGGATCCGGAAGGGCGAACAGGTGAGCGGGAGCAGCGCGTTGACCCCGGAGTCGGGGTAAAAGGCCATCGACTGCATCAGGGAAAACAGTTTCTGTGGATGAAGCTTTACCGCCTTTCCTGCCAGTCGTGAACCCTCACACACGGAGCCCGAAGCTTCAAAATGAAACACTAAAAGCTACGCGTTATCGAACCCCGGGCAAACATTGTAGAATACCCACCAGCTCCCGGGCTGGGGCGGGGGTGGGGAGGCCCCTGGGAAGCAGCGCGCCCCACCACGCCGTGATTCCCAGGCAAGCCTCCACGCCACGCCACGGGAGGAAGTTCCTGGAAACCCTCCCGCCGCGAAGAAGGCCAGCCTAAGCATGGTCCCTGGAGAAGCCGTGAATGCGCCCCAGCGGGTGTTCTGTCTGAAATACTCTGGGGGCTGCATGTTTACACGCTGGTGGCGGGGGGACAGTCCCCGCATTGCTGGTCATTAAAATATGCAAATTGCACAATAATTTCTACATGTCTGTGTGTGAGTAAGTAAAGGAATGAGAAGAGGCTCCAGAAGCTGGACGATAGCAATTAAGGGAGCTCACCCTCTGCGGTGGGAGCTGGGGGCTTGGGCGTTTCCAGGTCTGACTTGACACACACAACACTGTGGTTCGGATTGTTTTACTCTTTCCATATTTTGAAAAACTCAGTGAAATTGTATTTTTAAAGTACCGAACATAGCTTTGTTGAATAAAGCTTTTTAAAAAAATTTCTATAGCAGCCATCAGGTTGTTCATAAGTAGTGCAAGGGGAGAGGACCTGAAGCCCCGGTTATTATTATTTTTAAAGATTTTATTTATTTATTCATGAGAGACACAGAGACACAGGCAGAGGGAGAAGCAGGCTCCCTGCGGGGAGCCCGATGCAGGATTCGAACCCGGGACCCCGGGGTCACGCCCTGAGCCGAAGGCAGATGCTCAACCACTGAGCCCCCCAGGTGCCTCCTGAAGCCCTGATTATTAATTCCTCTTAGAAATCATTTCACATCACATATGGAAAAACAGGGCTGAAAAATAACAAATGGACTGGAAATAAGTCTTTAAAAAATAGTTTGAGAGCATTGACGTCTGGCACATATATAAGACGCTATTTAGAAGGAAGCCTCTCAGGATCAGAATCCGCAGCAAATAGCCATCCATCCAACTCCAAATTGAGCAAGGCTGTCAAAATTGCTTCAAAGAGTAGCTGTGAGGCCAATAGAGATTTCATCTGCATTTTAAGAAACTGAATGTTCAGAAACCCATTTTATACGGAAATCTCGGAGCAAGCAACATGTATGAATAACATTACACCTGTGACCACAGAAGGGAATAAATTCCATCTAGCAGAGTTTGGGGTGTAGATAATGTCAAGCTCTCACAACTGGAGGAAATGGTACCGCCACACGCGTGCTTCTGACCCGGTGCAACACCGCAACCCCCAAGGTGTGATAGGCTTCCGGAGACATCATTTCACAAAAATACAGAAAATTGCTGTAGAACTAGGGCATGATTGCAATTTAAGGGAAATGGTGCAGATAAATCTCTCTTAATGGATAAGCTTAGTAGATGCAAAATAAATATGTCGCTACTTCATTATTTATTCCTTTCAACGGGTCTAAATTAGAGTGGAAAATGCACACGATATCCAATATGCAATTGTACACACAGAAATGAAAAAATGTCTCCTAAGCCATTTAAGTACTTTGGAAAAACTCCTTCCCACCGTGTAATTAATTTCAAAGGCTCTTTCTGACTCTTTCAATTCTGCTGCACGATCTGTCGTGCACTTCTTGGGCGTCACGCAGGACCTAGGCCATCAAGCTGCTCACCACTGAGTGGAGTTCACAATTTCTCTTTTGATCAAGTGGGTCTCTTTGGACTCTAAGCGTTAGTATTTCCATTCAGTGAAGATTATGTTAGTGAGATTGGACAGAGTCCTCTGTCTGGCATTGCTGCCAGACAATAGGGCAGTTGGCAGTGGGACCCCGAGGGGCTGTGACACCTTCCAACCTGGTAACTCTTGGTTTATTCAATTTTTTTTTGTAGTTGTTTTTTAAGATTTTATTTATTTATTCATGAGAGATGGAGAGAGAGAGAGAGAGAGAGTGAGAGAGGCAGAGACACAGGCAGAGGGAGAAGCAGGCTCCATGCAGGGAGCCTGACGTGGGATTCGATTCCAGGACCTCAGGGTCACGACCTGGGCTGAAGGCGGCGCTAAACTGCTGAGCCACCCAGGTGCCTCTATTCATTAATGTTATTAAGTAATGAGCAAGGCTTGCCTATCTTGCTGTCCACACAACAGATAGATGAAGAAGGGGAATGAAAAGTTTTATTACTTAAGATTTCTCCCAAAATTCTATTCCACTGGAGGAATCAAACCATATGTAAGAAATGGGGAGTTCAATATAGCATTTCCTTTATTGTATTCAATGTGCCAATTTATGTAAGACACAGTATAGGCTTTATAATATGCTGGAGAAACTATGACATTTAAAGATATCAGGGAGACAGGTTCCTGATAGCTTGACACATGATGTTATCAGCTTAGGATGAACGAGCTTTAAGATTAGCGATCAGCTTGAAACAGGAGAAACTATATGAAACAGACAGAGCTGAATCTTGCATGAGAAAATAAACCAATACGCTTTCTGGCATAACCATAAAAGTAGGTACAGTTCAGAGTCAAAAAGTGAGATAACTGCAACTGGCTCTATTGAGCATAAAACTCTAGAAATTAAAATTGTAGGTGCTGGAATTTAAGGAATTTAAGATTGTCCTAATGTTTGGAAACGGGAGAATCTGTGATGGGAATTCCAAATGGGAATTTATTGCAGGTGTCCTTAAGGAAAACCAACTCTAGTCTCCAGGTGTTTGCAAAGCTAAATTTTCTGAGTTTAAAGAGCTTTAAGAATCCTCATGTTCAGGTGACTCAGCGGTTTAGCATCTGCCTTCAGCCCAGGGTATGATCCTGGGGTCCTGGGATCGAGTCCCATGTCGGGCTCCCTGCATGGAGCCTGCTTCTGTCTCTGCCTCTCTCTCTCTCTGTGTCTCTCATGAATAAATAAATAAAATATTTTTTTAAAAAAAAGAATCCTCGTGTTCTTTGTCTCTTTTAATGTTCTCTGTGTTTTATCACATGAGAATAGTGTTGCCCACAATAAGGATCATGATAAGGAGTAAATGAGAAATATGTATTTTGAACTATCAGGAACATGTCAAAACCTTGTTTCTTTTCTCCCTTCCACACTCCTTCATTTTCCCCCTGTATTCTTCTCTATATTTTTATTCAAGTATTATATGAAACTTCCTGAAATAAAATAGAGTCTTTAATTTTTTTTAAGATTTTATTTTTAAGTAATCTCTACACCTCATGTGGGGCTCAAACTCACAACCCTGAGATCAAGAGCCACACACCCTACCGGTTAAGCCAGCAAGGGGCCCCAGAAATAAAGTCCTTAAACTCAGAAAATTTAGCTTTGCAAACACCTGGAGACTAGAGTTGGTTTTCCTTATGGACACCTGCGATAAATTCCCATTTAGAATTCCCATCACAGATTCTCCCATTTCCAAACATTACTACAATCTTAAATTTCAAAAAAAAAATCCATTTTAATGCACATAGGGAATTCAATCATTATAATATATGCTCACTGAAGAAAATTCAAGGAGTACAGAATGTCAGGGGGAACATTACACACACAATTGTGCAACCCAGAATGTTTGGACACACTTCTCTCCAGGTCATTCCCTCCATGACATGCAGTATACATTTTTATATAGCTCAAATTATACTGTGACCCAGTTATTATTAAAATTTAGCGATGTACTATAAGTGGACACCACGTACCTACAAACGCTTCAGGGTTGCTTGTATTCCACTGAATGGACATGCCAAGGCTTCACTCCACTAGTCCCTTGATATTGGCCTGACGTAGAGGACAAGACTACTAAGTGTTGGCAGAACTCTTACAAGAGCAGCAGAGAACTACATGGACGTACAAGAACTAGGAGGCTGACAGCCTCAAGAGGAGACCCTGAAATGTATCCTCTTCATCTCCTGAGCTAGAGAACGTGGATCGGCAGCCCCGGGGTCACCTGGGCCCCCTCTAGACCCACTGAGTTAAGCACCCGCATTATGTAACAGGATCCCCAGGTGATTCACACGCATAGTTTGAGAAGCTAGAGCTTTAAAAACAGAGAAAACCATGTTACTAGGTGGTGCTAGGAAATATTTTCAAACAGGACAAGCAACAGCCTTTGAAAAGGATTCCCGAAATCATCTCCAGCGGTAAAATTGTTCACCAATACATCAGGCTAGATTTAAGGAATGGGATTTGAGGTTTGAAATGTCTCAGAGGGAAGGCGGATTGTGATAGAAGGCAACTGCCCTCGAGGTAGACCTTTTATCCGTCAAATCTTTCAATTCCGTGTTTTGTGATTTCTACCATAGCTTTCTATTTAGAAGGCCTCCTTCCAGACAGAGATGAGATGACTTGCAGAGATCTTACATTTACATTTATATTCTGGGTTGGAGGACCCAGTGGACCTGTGTCTACACTCTGGGCCCATAGACACTTATTTTGAGCTGCTAAGTTTGTTGTACTTTGCTATGTAGCAGTAGACAGTGATACAGACTCCAGCTTCTGGAATTGGATTGTTGCTGTCACAAACACCTGAAAAAGGAGATGTTTTGAAAGCAGACCATGGCGGGAGGCTGAGAGTATCTTTGAAGTGTACAATAGAGCCTAAATCACCTTGAACAGACTATTGTAGGAGATACGCATGGGACACTGCTGCTGGGGGCCCCAAGAGTAGTGAGGAGCATGTTATTGGGAATCAGAAGAGGGGGATCCTTGTTATGTAGTATCAGGAAGCTGAGCAGAACTGTCTCCTGAGGTTCTACGGGAAGCAGGACTGGTGAGTGACCGCCTGTGTAGCTACAGAGACTTCCCAGCAAAATATAGAAGGGGCTTTCTGGGTTCCTATTGCTGCTCACAGTAGAATGAGGGTAAGAAGAGTGGACTGAGAGAACGAGGACTTGATGATTTTGGAAATCCGCAGCTTCTCCAGATGGCAAATAGGCGACAGTTAGATTTATGATCAGGAAAATGTGTTTTGGGGCAAGGCAGAAGGTTGACCACACAACCGTTTGGCAAAACCTCAGAAAGGTGAAAAGCTGAGAATATTCACTTACAGAACAGACCCTCTTGATTGAACGGGAAGGAGGGCCTCTGGGAAGCTTCAGGGCCCGGATCTTCACCATGCTAAAGGGGACCACGGTTTGGAGGGATGATCTGTGGGTGTGACTTTCATCCAATAGAGAGAACCCGTGGAATCCACAGAAGGCCCCTGGAGCATCAGGGAAAACTGTTTTAGCAGAAGCTATCCACTGAGACTAACAGGGACAAAGAGAGTAGAACTGAAAAGTGGATGTCAGACGCCCAAAGTCCTGGCAGGAAGCAGGGTCTGGATCAGTGACCCCATGTGCCTCTCGGGTCTCCTGGATTTGAATGAGAATGTGCACAGCTGTCTACGGCCATACCACCCTGAATGCTCCCGATCTCGTCTGATCTCGGAAGCTAAGCAGGGTCGGGCCTGGTTAGTACTTGGATGGGAGAATGTGCACAGCTGCTGTCCTGCCGTTCACGCAGGACATGATGGGCAAGATCCCTCACTGGCCCACGCGTCAAGAGAAGTTGTGCCCCAACACTGCCCTTAGCCCTTAATGACCCATCCCGCCAAGGGCCTTATCTGGGCCTGGACTTGACTTAGATTTGGGACTCGAGTTGTTTTGTGAATGGGATGAGACACGTGGAAGGTGAATATATCTTACAGGTGTTGGAGTAGAACAACCGGGGCCAGAGGGCAGCTGCTGGGGGGCAGACACCAGAATCTGGACTTGTTCGTTGTTTCCTGGAGTGTGAATTGCTTCTAATGAGACAAATATAGACGGGATGGACTGTCACATCCATAGTTAGTGCATGAAAAGATCGCTGCTTCCAGCTTATTCTCCTCCTGTCACTCTCACTTGCTCACCCAGCTCTAGCTGCCGTGTTGTGAGCGGCCCTATGGAGAGGCCCACAGGGCAGGGGCAGAGGGAGGCCTCTGGTCAGCAAGGAACTGGGGTCCTCCAGCCAACTTCCAGAGAGGAGCTAAATCTTGGCAGTCCCGTGGAGGAGCTTGGAAGTATATCCTCCCCCAGCGGAGCCTTCGCAGAAGACCCTGGCCCAACGGACTTGAATGTGTTTTTGTGGGACACCTTGAGCCAGGAACCCCAGCGGAGATGCACCTGGATTCTTGACCCCCAGAAACTGTTGGGTAGTGAGTGTTTCCTCTGTGAGGCTGCTGGGTCTGGGTGTCAGCTGTATGCAGCACTAGGTAACTGATAAGGACAGTAAAACGGCATTTCACACGGTCCCCGGGGCCTTCAGGGAAAGATGTGCTGCCACATTAAAAACAGCAGCAGAAGCAACAATGGGAAAACACAAAATGTAGAGCCCAGGGAAGAAGGAAGGGGCTATTTCAGGTCAAGCCCCCAAGTGTCGTCTTGATGATGCACCAGGCGACAGCCCCAGGCGTGTGGCTTCATGTGAGTCTGGGTGACATGCTTTCTGACTAAATTATGGTTTCGCCCCCGATTCACACCTCTCAGGGTGGGCAAGGGCGCTTGTCTACAATTTCTGAGGTTAAAATTCCACAGAGATGTTTCATTTAAGACGAAGCAGGTACCAAACCAGTGCAGACCAGCTCCCGGCAAAAACGCAGACAATGTTACCGTGATAGAGATTCGTGGTAGGTACCACGCGGTAGGTATCATCTGCTTGGGAGATGGGACAATGGACCCGTTTCCCCGCCGTGGGTAGGACTGCATTGTCAATTAGCGCCGCCCCCTCCCCCCCGCCCCCGCACGTGGTGATCTAGCTCTGAATTAAGATGAAATGTAGTGAGACATTCAGTTCTTGGGCCGAGGCAGCCACGTGTCAGGTGCTGAATAGCACCGGGACCGTGGATTCCCCATTGCGTAGGGCGGAAGTAGAACGTTTCCATCATCACAGAAAGTTCTATGGGATAGCACCGATCTAGAGAGTGCCAGGACCTGAGGGGCGCCAAGGGGAAGGGGTGTGACACGGGGTGTGAAATGAGATATTGCATGGTGTGGAAATGCAGCAGGGTCCTCTCACTATTGTTAAAGGTGACAGTGGTATTTAAATGGGTTTATTTTTCAGATAACTCACCAATTATCTCAGCTAAATTTTAAAGATTTTTTTTTAAAAAGCTTATTTATTCATGAGAATTAGAAAGAGTGAGAGAGAGAGACAAGCAGAGACGCAGGCAGAGGGAGAAGCAAGCTCCCCGCAAGGAGCCTGATGCGGGACTCGATCCCGGGACCCCAGGGACCCCTGAGCCAAAGGCAGATGCTCAACTGCTGAGCCACCCAGAGGCCCCTTAGCAAAATTTTTTTTTTTTTTTTGAGCACCCTTTCTACGCCAGTGATGTTTTAAATTCCTTCTTTATTAGTCTTGGGGGACTTTGGGCAAACCCGACCCGTTAGCACCTGGACTCCTGGCCATTCACCATGGGTATGTTTTTCTTTCTCGAAGACCAGATGGACTTGGAACGTTGCCCTGGGAAAGCGTGGCCCTTCAAACTTGGACGGCTCTCTGCAAAGATTTTAATAGCAAAGATTAGGTCAAGTAAAATAAAATATAAGACAAAGCATGACTTGATCTTTGCTTTTCCATCCTGCCCCCCAAGGACAGAGGAGAGCACGTGCTCCACGACCCGACGTCCCTCTGCGTGCAGAGCAGATGGTCCAGCGTTGGGAATTCCCGAGGATCCGGCCTAGGGCACGCATGCCCAGAGGCATTCGTTGGCATCAGTCTTTGGATTCATCTCTTAAATATAGTGAAAAATGACGCTGACCCCGCTCCAGAGGGCAGGGCTCCGCACAACCCTGTGAGCCAGCCGTCGTGCCTGGTCCCTGGAGACGAGTGGTGAGCAGTGTGAGGACAGTAGTGCCCTTACCCCTCCCCTAGGGTGTGGGCTCAGATCCCTCCCCAGGGCCCCAGGGCACGTGAAGACTCAGCTGCAGTTTGGCAGGGCCCACGGGAAACACGGGGCCAACAGAGAGAAAGAACGAAGCAGGACATGATACATGTGACGTGACCGCCCTGGAGCTCGCTGGCCATGGCCCCCATGGGGCTCTCCCGACGGCCCCTCTCCCCCCGTCCCCTGGTGCACACGCTGCTGACCTCAAAGCACAGGATGCCCTCCCCTGGTCCCCGATCCAGTTGCTCCTGGCCCCCCAAGAATCATTTCCTCCCTGTCCTGTAGAAGCTCTTTCTCCCCTGTCTGGGGTGGCTCCGGAGGGAACTGCAGCTCCTTCAGGACAGGTCCACACCCTGGGGCCCCGGCCGGGCCGAGCTGAAGGCTAAGGAGCACCTGGACGGCTCATTTCACCCGGACTGGGTGGGGCAGGTGCTCCCATTGCTCCCAGAACAAAAGAAGGCAGACACTGGTGTTTTTCCGCTTCACCACTGTCGGTGTAGAAACTCGGCTGGTCACTCCACTACCTAATGACGCGATCATGATACCTGGTGAGATAGCTCCTGCTTTCTAAAATTTAGTCTCCCCCATGCCCCTCTTCAAGGACTTCCCTTAAACATGTAATAAGTTGCTGAAGTTTGGACTCAAAATGTATTCTTTGTGTTTTATTTTGTAGTTTCTATTACTATACTTTAAGGCCACTAATCCTTTCTTCAGCCATTTGTAGTCTGCCCTTAATCGTATCTAAGTGTTTGCCATCCTACTGTTAGGGTTTTCCCCTATTGGCGTTTTATTGGCTTTTTTTTTTTTTTTTTAAGTATTGGCAATTTTTGAAAGTTTTTTTATTGGTTTATTTATTTAGTAACCCTATACCCAATATGGGGCTCGAACTCATGACCCCAAGATAAAGAGTCCCATGCTCATCAAACTGAGCCAGGTGCTCCTATTTGCATTTAAAAATTTTTTTTAAAGATTTTGTTTATTTATGAGAGACACACAGAGAGAGAGAGAGAGAGAGGCAGAGACACAGGTGGAGGGAGAAGCAGGCTCCATGCAGGGAGCCCGACGTGGGACTCAATCCCGGGACTCCAGCATCACGCCCCAGGCTGAAGGCGGTGCCAAACCACTGAGCCACCAGGGCTGCCCCCCTGTTTGCATTTTTTTTTTTAAGATTTATTTATTTATTCATTCAGAGAGCGAGAGAGAGGCAGAGACACAGGTGGAGGGAGAAGCAGGCCCTATGCAGGGAGCCCGACGCAGGACTCAATCCCAGGTCTCCAGGATCACACCCCAGGCTGCAGGCGGCACTAAACCGCTGCGCCACCGGGGCTGCCCCTATTTGCATTTTTTATATCAATTACGTCACTTTGTCATCTTCTGAATGTATGGGATGATGTTCCACCTACTAATGGAATAAATGACGGGCGACGTGTTACCTGGTTGTGGTAACACCTGCGTCAGTTCTGGGTCAGCTTCTGTTGATCTCCACGGACCGTGTTTTCCTGCTTCTTTCGATCCCTGATAATATTTGATTGGATGCCAGACATTGTGAATTTTACTTCGCTGAGGGCTGGATATTTTTCTGTTCCTGTAACTGTTCTTGAGTTTTATTCCAAATTAATTACATTTATTTGGAAATAGTTGGATTCTCTCGGGTCTTGCTTTTAAGTCTTGGCAGGTAGGAATGAGACAGGGGTCAGTGGAGGGTTACTCATTCCTCCCTTCTGAGGCCCGAGTGTTCTTCGTACCCTTCCCTAATTCCTTGTAAACCCTGCCTGGAAGGAAAGGCAGTACTTCCGGCCCCGTGTGATTGGCTAGTGTGATTACTCCTTCTAATCCTTTTGGATGGTTCTCTTTCCACCTTGAGGTGGTTTCCTCCCATGGATGGACATTCAGGGCGAGACCGTAGACCTCTGGGAGATCTGTCTCTATGTAGCCTCTCCTACCTGGCACTCTGTCCCAAGACATACCTGCCTTGCTTCCCTAGGACCCTTCACTCACACCCCTCAACTCAAGGAGTTTGTTAGCCATGGTCCGCCAGTGTCCCTGTCTGTGCTGCTACCTGGAGGCTCTGTCCAGCCAGTGAGTTGAATCCATCGTAAGACGACTCACTGGTTGTCCCTCCTGCAGGGATCACTGGCAGGCATGGCTTTATGTGTATTTCCTTGAAAACACTTGTTTCCATGTATTGACCTCTATTTTTATTGTTTTTTTTTTTTTCCAGGTGGGAAGGTAATAATACCTGGAATATGTCGCCGGTAATCTATCTTGGCCATCAACGAACGTTTAGATACCTTAATTTTTCACCCTTTAACTGAAGTGGCACTGGATGATGTGTATCAGTTTAGCTGCTCTTCAGAAATACAAGAGGTTAGTCACAAGGGAAGTAAAGGCTTTCTACGGCCTAATGCCTGGCTTCATAGATGTGTGGTAGTGGAAAGTACTTGTGGAAGTTGGGTGAGGACGTTGGCACTCTCCACCGTGTGCCCACGGACCTCCCTGTCTGAAGGCTGAGGCTCACCCAATGCTAGGCCAATCTTGATAATTAGATGACAGGCTTTAAGCATCCAGGAGTGGGCAGCCCGGGTGGCTCAGCGGTTTAGCACCACCTTCGGCACAGGGCGTGACCCCAGGGTCCCGGGATCGAGTCCCACGTCAGGCTTCCTGCACGGAGCCTGCTTCTCCCTCTGCCTGTGTCTCTGCTTCTCTCTTTCTCTCTCTCTCTCTCTATCTCTGTGTGTGTCTGTCATGAATAAATAAATAAAATCTTAAAAAAAAATAAATATCCAGGAGTGTGTGAAACAGAACAGGGTGTTGAAAAATGGTTGGAAAAGAACCCATCCTCCCGAGTGTCTCCTAGGTGTCAGGCACCAGGCTTTTCCCACACTGTCTTCATGACAACCTTTTAAAGCAGGGACTGTTCTCATCTTGGCCTCACAGATGAACACATTGAGGCCTGTAGACAGCAAATAACACACCTGAGCTCACCTAAGTCCAGAACAAGAGCCCAGCTGGGGCAGCCCCAGTGGTCACTCATTTACCCACACTGTACGGGGGCCCCTCTGGCTGCGGTCAGTGGACACTGGAGCAGCAACAGGCTGGAGCCGGGGTACCCGAGATCAGAGTGCACCACCCCCGAATATGCTACTCTGGTGTAAGGGTTATTTTGAGCCCGAGGCAACTGAGAAAAAGTCATTACTGGATGAGGTCTCTGCCTTCCTCCAGCCTCCTGGGAGCTGAGCATAGATTCTCCCTGTGGAAGGATCCTCCCACTGCCTGAGCAGTCCTCACCTGCCACCGGCTTCCTGCCATACTTTCGGTCTTACAGATCACTGCTCCTGCAAGTCCAGTCTCTTTCCTTTGTCTTTCAATTCTCTTTAAATTTATCTTTCTTTGTCTGAATAGCACAAAAGCCTCCAAGCCTAGGCATTCCTTTCTTTCTTCCATGCCATACAAGACTTTTAACACCAAATAAAATCATACATTGATTTTATTTTTCTCCTGTTGATCTATTGCCTCTTTTTTTAAAAATTTATTTATGATAGTCACAGAGAGAGAGAGAGAGAGAGAGAGAGAGGCAGAGACACAGGCAGAGGGAGAAGCAGGCTCCATGCACCGGGAGCCTGATGTGGGATTTGATCCCGGGTCTCCAGAATCGCGCCCTGGGCCAAAGGCAGGCGCCAAACCGCTGCACCACCCAGGGATCCCGATCTATTGCCTCTTTATTCCTCAGACCCAGCCCCTGAACCCAAGAGGTCAGAGGGAAATGTTTCCTCCCCTGCAAGGCGTCGGGGTTCTTGGTTCCAGGAACCGGGAAGCCAAGGGGGAAGGGCCAGCAGTAAGAAGAATCATCGTCTGAACCGTGTTCTTAATGCGGGTGGGCTCCTCGTGCTCCTCGCCCGGCTCAGGGCAAAGCTCCACGGAGGTCAAGGTGGCTCCCCAGGAGACCCAGATTAAGAGCATCCATCAACATCAGCGGGGCTCTGGGCCAGAGTGAGGGCGAGGGAGACCCCTACTCTTGGTGTTAACAGAGTTTATGTAAGGATTGATTTCAGGGGGCATCATGGCTGGATGGCAGATTTTAAAGGGTCATTTGATAATCAATCCATAACCAAACGGTACTGACATTTACCTGGTTGCAAGCCAGTTTCCACCCCTACCTGCCTGAGCAAGTGGGGTATGTTTTTACTGCCCCAGGGCTCCGCTTCTCCCTCCCACAGTCAGGAAGCTGGGCTGGGTGTGGAGGGGCTCCCTCCTGGCCCCCAGCAGGTGCAGCACCTCCTCCTGGAGGCTGGCTGGTTGTCAGCAGCACGGATTCCGTCCAAGGCCGTGTTTGCTCACCACTAGATGGAGAGCTTCTCCCACCTTTCCCCCGGGCTCCAGGAAGGCCCTGGAGGTGGCAGTCGCATCACTTCGAATGCTGACCCCACTGAAAGGAATTCCAACTCAGATGTTAGAAAATGCTCTGTGAGTTAATGTGCTAAAACCTCAGATTTGGGGTTTCTTCACTTCTGTCTTCTTTAATGTGCTGCACTTACTTTTAAAAAAAATGCTTCAGGGGCAGCCCGGGGGGCCCAGTGGTTTAGCACCGCCTGCAGCCCAGGGTGTGATCCTGGGGTCCCAGGATCGAGTCCCTCATCGGGCTCCCTGCATGGAGCCTGCTTCTCCCTCTGCCTGTGTCTCTGCCTCTCTCTGTGTGTCTCTCATGAATAAATAAATTTTTAAAAAATGCTTCATTAATTGAACTTTCAACATGCTCTGGCTCGTATTTATCACTAAGGAATTTTCAGCAGAACCTTCGGGGGTGCTTGTTTCTATGTAGGTTGGAAGTGGCTAAAGCCCTTCCAAGTGAGCTGTCCTTTCCCGGGCCAACCAGACATGATGAATGGTGGGGCCCGGGGAGGCGAGCCGCCAGCTTCTTTTCAGCAGCGTGCTTTCGGAATTTCTGTGACCTGTGAAATCCCTATTTTCACGTCCTCAGCACAGCGACGGGCACACTCAAATTGGCCGATTCCCTGTAAAACCCTGTGCGAGTACTTGGTTCACATACAGGATCTCACCGAACCCTTCCTCTTAGAGCGAGCGTTTTAAAACTCAGGTCTGAAGATGAGGTGGTCTGACAGTTCTTAGCCAGCAGGTCCCACTCCAGCCCTGTGCACGCAGAGGCTGGGATTCGGAACGGCCTTGACTTCCTTCTGTGGCCCTGACTGTGCGACTCTCTGCATACACGGCTCCGGGTTTTGCAGCCAGGGAGCAGAGAAGCCTGACGTCAGGTGGATGGAACCTTCCAGAGCTGCGCCCCAGCTGCGGGGTCTAGCGGAGACCAGCACACTCCGCCGAAGGAGGAAGGAGATGGCCTGAGCTGGCATTTGTCTTCAACCCCAGATGCAAGGAGCAAGGAGGATTAGAATATCAGAGACAGGGGGAACCTGGAGAGGGGAGGGCCCCGAAATGCAAATGCCTCCCAGAGCCTTGCTGTGTGAATGTGTGGAAACAGCCACTTTCACAAGGAACATTTCTCTAAGTGCAAAGGAAATTAGGCAAGCAGTTTATTTAGGAGAAGCAGAAGCAAGAGGAAAGTGATTTGCCTTCTTTTCCTCTTTTTCTCCTGGGAGGAGAGTGATCCTGCAAGAATCTAACGAGCCCTTCCCTATTTTGCTGGAAATCCCACCCTCCCGCCACTGCTCCTCAGTTTCTGTTTTGCAGCCCGCTGCTCCAGGGAGGGGACTGGAGGTCACCGAAGCAGCCAGCCAGGGCCCAGACGTAGCCCAGGGGACGGGGAGGAAGGCAGGCAGGTCCCCAGGTTCCAAGGCACTGGGGGCAAAAGCAGGCCCCACTTAGCCAACGCCAGTGAGCCTGCTTTTGACAAAGCACATGTCCTCAGGCAAATGTCACCTCCCCGCTGGCAGAGTGAAACCTGGTCTCCAAAGAGGAAGTGAGAGTTGCTGCATAATTTGAATATTGAAGGCAGCCTTCAGGATTGGTGCCCCAGGCAGGCTTCTGAGGAACAAGACGGGAGCTCGTGGTCTACTTGGGGAGGGCATCAGTGTTCCCCGGGCACCGCCTCTGCCGGCCGGGTGCTGGGACCCGGAGCCAGGCTGGCACGGGGGGCGCATCGGAGCTCCAGGAGCTGCTCTGTCCCGCACGGTGGCCGTGCCACGTGTAGCCTACTGAGCACCTGGAATGTGGCTGGTGCCTCTGAATTTGCTATTTCTTTACATTTCAATGACTTTACATTTCAGTAGCACGTGTGCCCTGTGGCTGGGGTACAGAGCAGCAATGCTCTGTGCAGAAGCCCCGTTTGGGGACTCGTACTGGGTGGGGGGCTGGGCTGTAGGCTCCGGGCACCCCCAGGCCACAGGTGGGGACAGGGAAGCTTTTCCTCCACGCAAATGGTTGAGAAATCAGATTTGCTCTTTGCTTCTGAGAGACATGACTTGTCCTCTACTCTGTGTCCCACTCTCGACGCTGCCTAAACGGGGGTGCGCGTGCACGCAGAGAACCTGCCAGTGATCAGGTCACCCTCACGGTGAGGAACGGCTCTCTTTTTTGGTTGCTTCTCCTGATTCTGTACGTGAGCCCCAGCCCCGGTCACCGTGGTGTGTTGACAGGTGGGGCTCCCAGCAGCTGGAGGCCCAGGCGGACGAGGTCCAGGACTCCCCTGCACGGGATCTCTAGGATATGACGTAATGGTATCTTTGCTCCAGCCTTGCTTGTCCCCATCACCCCCACCGTATTCCTTGCCCTATGGGTCTGACCCACCAAACTCTTCACTCAGTGCTGGGGTCTCTGGGCCTGCGGGGGGAGCCGTGTCCGGCCACCCAGTGGGATGGCTACTTTCATCCTTTGTGAGGAAGGCCTGGCATCAAGCCCCCGGGGGACGCGCTGGGGGCCGGTGGGCTCCGGCCTGGTGGTTTCCTCCCCATTGGATTGCAGCGCCAAATGGAAGGCTACACTTTTTTCTTTCTTTCTGTGCAGAGTTTTTTTTCCCCACTCAGCTTTCTACTACTTTTGATTCTTCATGAATCATTAGTCTTTCTCAACTCATGTCTTCATCCCATCATTCAAACTCAGGCACACCCCATGGATGTGAATTTTCAAGTTTCTTTATCGTGTTTTTTCCCCAAGACTGTTCTGTCTGCCTGCCCTCCACCCCAAACTCCAAACCTAAAGTGTTGTAAGCAAGATTTACATCACCCGAGTGAAACAATTTCGAGGGCTCTTCCTCATAATCGCTGGTTGCCAGAGGTGGGGGCGTGGCATGGGAAAAATGGGCGAAGGGGATCAAAAGATACAAACTTCCAGTTATAAAGTAAGTCAGTCACACGGGTGTTGGGTGTCGGGGTGTCAGTGTCGTGTGCGGCATGGAGACCATAGTTAACAACATTGTATCTCACAGCTGAGAGTTTGGAAGAGGGCAGATCTTAAAAGTTCTTGGGCAGCCCTGGTGGCTCAGCGGTTTAGCGCCGCCTTCCGCCCAGGGCGTGATCCTGGGAACCCAGGATCGGGTCCCACATCGGGCTCCCTGCATGGAGCCTGCTTCTCCCTCTGCCTGAGTCTCTGCCTCTCTCTCTGTGTGTGTCTCTCATGAATAAATAAATAAAATCTTAAAAAAAATTAAAGTTCTTGCCACAGAAGATAAATTGTACAGCGAGGGATACAAGATACGACTGAGTCTGAACTGAAAAGTCTGGGTACTGAAAAATGTGAAAAATGTGAATAATACCTAACAGCAACCAGTCGTGGGAAACTTCTTGGAAAATAAAAAATAATTTATTAGCGTAACTGGTATCTTTCCTCTTCCCTTAAGTGCCCCATAACGCAGTAGACAGATTATTAAGAAGTTGTATTACCTCCATGTCGGGGTATTGCTTTTGCTTTGTTATGATCAATTGTGTCATCCTGGGGATCCGGGGTCCGTGAATGCTGTGTGACTTGGGGGAAATGACCCCTCCTGTCTGGCCCTCCTGTCGGTAGGTGTGATGGGACCTTGCAAGGATCACAAGGGCACCATGTCTGGTGTCCAATACCAACTCAGCGCATTTCTTTCCTTCTCTAACTGCCTCTCCCCGCTGTGTTTTACGGCTGGTCTGATGGTGTTTTTCACCAAGGCCCAAAATAGAAAGGAAATATGGAAATGGTGCACCACTTCTTTCCAAATGTTGACACAGATGCGCAGGACCTCAATCTGTTCTGAACCATCCAGGCCCCACATCAGGTGCTATGTCTCCACATCCAGTGGAAGCATAGGCTGAGGAGGCGTGTCCTGCCTCTTTTTTCCCCTGCCATAAAGGGAATGAGACACCCCAATCTCAACTCTGAAATGCCCCTGCTACACCCCTGCTGGCAGCGGAGACCTGTCCCCCAAACAATTCCATTTTCATGGGAAGACTGACTTCCAGAAGGCAGGGGACAGCCCATAGGACCACCCTTCTATGGCACGGACACCCATCTGTTCCATGGGGGGCCCAGGGCACACCCTCTGGGGCCGGGGGCCTATGTTCTCACCATGGCTTCCCCAAGGCACAGAGCCACACGTATGTCTCCATCCACTGCCCAGGATGCTAAGGGCCACCCGGCAGGGTGATGGGAGCACAGGGGAAGCACACGGGGCCCCCAGCACAGGGCGTGGTGTTGCAGGAATAGCCTTGCTGGGCAGTGGTCTAGACCACTGGGGCGCGGCCAGGGGTGGGGGTGCTGGTCCTTGAGCAGGGACCCGCTGGGTGTTGTTGCCAGGCCTTCCCAGAGCTGTGCACACACTGACAAAAAAAAAATGGGGTGGTGGGGATTTAGGAGAGTTCAGTCCATTTGTGGGAATCCGGATTAAAGAAACTATACTCCATTCCTGGGGACTTTCAAATGCTACGTGAAGCGTGGCGCTCTGGGAAGGGGCAGGAGTGTGTGGCTTTTCCCCAACTGCTCTGTCCCATTCTTCCTTTTGAATTATGCATAATGGGCGGTAGGAAGTAGGGCTCAGGGGTGACTCTCTGTGACCTTGAAAAAGTCACTCTGCTTCCCTGGCCTTGGTTTCACTACCTGAAACTGATGCTCACACCCATCTCTGCCCTTCCTCCCGAGCAGCCTGGCATCTCCAGGACCAGGACGGGGCTCATTTCCCACCCCTCTCCAGGCCCCTGCTTAGCGTGGGTGCTGAGAGGGTCCTTCGGGGGCAGAAGTTGACTCCCCTCCTCCTGCTTCGCCACCCCGCAGGGGGCTGGCCAAAGGCCGCAGGCCCCGAAAGCTGTCCCGGGACACTCCAGCCAAACTCTGGGCCACGGACTTCCTCAAACACCACCTCCCGGGTTCGAGCCTCTGCACCTGGACTCATGCTGTCCCTTTGCCTTAGATTTTCTCTCCGCCTTTCTTCACCCCAGTGACCCCTTCTGTCTTGCCACTCCCCAGTGTCCTTGCCAATTTTCTGCCTGCTGGATCTGCCTGGTTCTGGGCCTTCGAGTGCAGCTCTGGGTTCATCTCTTCCCTCTTGCATTTCTATGCGTTGAGCCTCACGTATTTTGATGCTGTTGTTAGACACGTACATACACATTCAGGCGCGGCTACCTCTTCTTGGAGGATGGACTCTATCATTAGGCAAGGCCCCTCTTTGTCCCTGACAACTGCCCTGGCTCTGAACTCAGTTCTGTCTGAAGTTTTAATATAGCCACTCCTGCTTTCTTTGGATTAGTGCTAACCTGGAGTCCTCTCCACACCTTTCCTTTTAGCTTATGTATCTTTATATTTGATGGGGCTTTCTTGTGGACATCATACAGCTGGGGCTTGTTTGCAGATCCACTCCCACTCTGACAACCTCTGTGCTTTAATTGGTGCGTTTATGATTTTTTTAAGATTTAATTAATTAATTAATTTATTTATTTATTGAGAGAGACAGAGAGTTCACAAGTAGGGGGAAGGGCAGAGGGAGAAGGAGAATCTCAAGTAGACTCCCTGTTGAGCTCAGAGCCTGATGCAGGGCTTGATCCCATAACCCTGAGATCATGATCTGAGCCAAAATCAAGAGTCAGACACCTAACTGACTGAGCCACCAGGTACCCCCTTTAACTGGGGCATTTAGACCAATGGTGCTTAAATACTGATAAAATTGGATTCGTGTCTACTACTCTCCTACTGCTTCCCATATATTGGGTGGTCTTCCTTCCTTCCTTCCTTCCTTCCTTCCTTCCTTCCTTCCTTCCTTCCTTTTTTCTTTCTATCTTTCTTTCTTTCTTTCTTTCTTTCTTTCTTTCTTTCTTTCTTCTTTCTTTCTTTCTTTCTTCTTTCTTTCTTTCTTTCTTTCTTTCTTTCTTTCTTTCTTTCTTTCTTTCTTTCTTTCTTTCTTTCTTTCTTTCTTCTTTTCTCTCTCCTCCACTCTTCCCCTCCCTTCCCCTCCTCGGCTCCTTTTCTCTTCCCTTTTGTCTTCCACTCTTTCTGCCTTCTCTGGTTTTAACTGGATATTTTGCATGACTCTGCTTCTTCTCCTCTCTGCCTCTCCAGATTTTACTGAGATGCACTTGGTCCGGGGACCCCAGCCGGCCTGCCTTTCTGTCTTCTTACTCCATACAGCAGCTTCCCCTCAGGACCGCTCAGCTTGTCCCCTGGATGGGACCTCCCACCCCTGCAAGGGCCCAAATGCCAGAATGCAGACGGGACCCTCCTGGAGAGCCTCAGGGAGCCAGGGAGCCTGGGGCCTGGGTCCCATTGCCTCATGCCTGTCTCCAAGGAGAGTGATGCTGGCCCTGAGGCAAGTGGAGAGATGGGAGGAGGCTTCGGAAGGAAGAGTTGTGGGGTAGTCTAGGTCATCACCTCAGGCAAGATAAGACCTTAGGGAGCCCAGGGAGCAGAACTGAAGGTCCATTCCACAAGGCACACACCATTCCTGGAGCTGGGAGTGTCTGACTTTGCTGTGGGGAGTCTGGGGATGATGGAGGCGAGACTTCTGCCCTCCAGAAGCTCAGTCTAATGGAGGAGGTGGGCACTTGACCCACCGTACCATGAAAGCCCCCACGGATTCCAGGAACCCAGAGATCTGGTCTTGAGAAAGTTCCAAAACCCAGCTCGGTACAGTGAGCTCAGCCTTGTCACATGACTCATCCAGCAGTGATGACGCTGCAGGGACCATATGGAGTCAGGTGATGGCAAAGCTAGAAGCCTTCCCGGAGGGAGTGGACTTGCAGCCTAGACCAGCTTCCATGACCTCTCAGGGCAGCAGACCTCCCTGAACTCACACTGCATATAAACGTGCAGCCGGCTTCCCACTGGCTGGCAACCCTCGGTTCTGAAGAGGCATCCTGATGTTTTCAGGGATGGGACCTGGGTGTGGGCAGGGGTGGCCACGGCAGGCCTTGTGAGGGGCAGGGCCCAGAGGGAGGAGGCCCTGAAAGGGGAATCAGATGAGGGCCCCCAAACCACAGACCCTCCTTGCTGTGGGGCCCGGCCCGCCCTCACCCACAGGAAGAGGGAGGGAGATGTGATGAGGAAGCTGCCACAGGTGCCGGGCGGGCTGAGATGCCCCGGAGGTGATGCCACCGCAGGGTCGGGGCCAGCAGGCTTCTGGAGTGCCTGGGCCCCTCCTGCTGGGCGTGGGCCTGAGTGCGTGAGCCCAGGGCACCCAGGGAGAGGCCCCTCGCGCGGGCGGCCCAGGGACGGGCAGTGCGGCAGGGAGGCCTGGGGCTGACCCCTGAAGGGACAGACAGGACATCTCGGGACAATTCACACGCTCAATGTCACATCTAGTTGGTTTGACAAAACATGGGAAAGAAGAAGTGAAATTTGTTAGCTGTACCGAGATCCATGCAGTTCACTTGAGGGGACAGTTTTGGTACCAAATTATCCCTGTTATGCAAATTTCCTCCCCAACCGGCTGGTTCCCAGTTGTGCACAGGGACCTCGGGGGCTGCATCTGCTTCCCGTGGTGCCGACTCACCGGGTGGCCGCAGCCCAGCTGCTGCCGGGGCGGGGGGACGGCAGCCAGGGGCCCAGGCACGGTGTCCGCCTCGCCGCTGACCTCGGCCTGGCCGAGGGGCGAACAGAGCGAGGGGACGTCCCACGAGGTCTGAGCCTGCCCCCAAGGGAAGCGCTGCCCAGACCCCGGCACCTCGCAAGTGGCGGGTCCAAGCTGAGGCGCCTGGCCCCGGGTTAGGGGCTCCTCCAGGGTCCCCGGGAGTGCCCGGACCCCCAGCCTGCGGCTTTTCCTCCAGCCTGTTGTCGCCGCTGCCCGGACCTGGTGGTGGCCTGGCCTCTGCACAGAGAAGGTCCGGGTGCCGCTCACAGCTGACTTGCCTCTTGGGGCCCGGCTCTCAGCACCCACCCCTGCCCCCCGCTCCCCAGACAGGTGGCTCACCTGTCACTTTCCTTAGAGTCGGCCATCGCATGCTGGGGCCGTGCAGAGCTCAAACCTGCTCACCTGTTCCTGCCGCCCGTTGGCTTCAGTGCACCCCAACCTCTCTGGCCTCTCTGGGCTCTGTGGTCCAATGGCTCGTCTGGGCTCTGAGACCATTAGTGCCTCTAGGGGCAATGGCCGGGAGCCCCAGGAGATGGTCCCACCCTGGCTGCCATGGCCGTGGCCACTGCCGCACTCACCGGGCACCACTTCCCACGGTTCTGGAAGCTGCACATGTGAGGCCAGGCTCGGCCTGAGGACCCTCTTTTGGGGTCATGGCTTTGCCCTGGATCCTCGAGGACAAGGATCTCTTTGGGGCCCCTTTCGGGAGGCACTGGTCCCACTCCTGAAGGCTGCTGGGATTTCCAAGCATGGCTTAGAGGGAACACAAAGACTCAGGCCAGGGCAGGCACTGAGGGCGGTCCATGTCCTGTTGACACCGAGGATGTGGCAGTTAGTACATTAAAAAAAAAAGGGATCCCGGGGGGCTCAGCGGTTGAGCATCTGCCTTCGGCCCAGGGCGTGACCCCGGGGTCCCAGGATCGAGTTCCAAGTCGGCCTCCCCGCATGGAGCCTGCTTCTCCCTCTGTCTGGGTCTCTGCCTCTCTCTCTGTGTCTGTGTCTCTCATGAATAAATAAATAAAATCTTAAAAAAAAAAAAAAAGAAATCCCAGGGGCCCTGGGGGACTCAGTTGGTTAATCCCCTGACTCTTGATTTCAGCTCAGGTCATGACCTGAGTCCAGCCCCACGTCAGGCTCTCTGGGTCCAGCCCCACATCAGGCTCTCTGCTCAGTAGGGAGTCTGCTCCAGGACTCTCCCTCTCCCTCCGCCCACCCCCCTTTCTCAAATAAATAAATAAATCTTTATTTTTTTTTTTTTAAGATTTTATTTATTTATTCATGATAGTCACACAGAGAGAGACAGAGAGGCAGAGACACAGGCAGAGGGAGAAGCAGGCTCCATGCACCGGGAGCCCGACGTGGGATTCGATCCCGGGTCTCCAGGATCGTGCCCCGGGCCAAAGGCAGGCGCCAAACCGCTGCGCCACCCAGGGATCCCAAATAAATAAATCTTTAAAAAAAAAATCCCAAACCACCCTGTTCATGGAAATCTCCTTCTAGTGGCAAGAACCCAAGGCCTCACCTCTTTGCTTCCATCTCCGCTGGATTCCCCCCCAAGGTCAGCAGCTTGACCCCCTGCTGGGTCCTCCCTGCCTCCCACTGCATCTCCCCTCCAAGCTCGAGGGGCTCCCTGTCGCCTGCATGGTCACCTCTTCACAGTCTCCTGGAGGCAGGAGCTGAGCACGTTTCCTTTAGCTCTGCTGCGGTGTGCGGCCTGCTGGGTGGCCCATCCCGTGTCCCCGCTGGGGCTCAGTGTTTCTGGGGGTGTGCGGACGGAGGTGCTGCCTGCATCCAGGGAGCACGCTGCTCTGCTGCAGGCCAAGGGGCTGGCGAGCCTGCGGTGGCCGCTCACTAGGCTGTGTCCTCCAATCTAGGCTTTATGGGTAACGTAGCAATTTATTTTGGTTTTCCATTCTCTGATCCCCTTGTCTCTCAGTTGTTTCAGACTCAAGAGGGGGAAGAGAGAGTCATTGATTGTTCTTCCTCCCTCAAAAAAAAAAAAAATAAAGAAAAAAAAAAGGAAAAAAGGTTTGGGCAGAGGAAGAAGGTTAATCTGTAAACTGTGTGGGGAGAAACAGGATGAGGACACGGCTTCGCGGGTCCCAGGCCTGCTGGGTGGGCTCCATGCAGCCCTCCAGCTCCAGGATGGTCAGGCGCGGGCCTCCAGAAGCTGCACTTTTAACGACCACCCAGCTGATTGGGAGCTGCATTCAGAAAACCAGGGTTTGGAAGCATTGGCACCAGCGTCCTGGAGCAGGCGGGGACTGGGGATTTGGATTCAGGGCAGGAGAGGCCAGAGGGAGGACAGGAGCCTGGCTGTGAGCCATGACTGAGCCAAGGGGCTCCGTTTGCTCCTGTGAGAGGGCTGGATGGGGTGGTGTTTGGGGGAAGGCATGTGCCACCCCCATGGAGCCCCGAGAGCAGTGATGCTTGGGGTTCCCCAGGGGAAGGGGAGTTAGGGAGGGGCTCCTGTGGCTGCAGATCTGGGGCAGAGCAAACCCAAACACAGTGAGCAGACCCGGCCTGCAGCGGAAGGCACCCCACCCTCCCCGCCAGGCCTGGACCAGTCGCCAGGTTCCCAGGATTCCTCAGGATTCCTCTAGCGCTTTGCTCTGTGCTGGGGGTTGAGGAGCCGTGCAAGGAGAGCACGGGACTTTTAGAAACTGCCAAAGGGATCCTGTTCCTGGAGAAATGCGTGGGTTCCGATGACTGTGCACGCTTTCACCAGGGAGTCACAGAGCCTCCAAGGCTTTTGGTTTTGACTGAAAATATGACTAATTGATTGGCAACGGGATTGGGGCTCTTTGGTCTCTGCACCTGCAATCCTGATCTTTAGCTCCCCCAATTTCACACTAACATTTAAAATATAGTGTGACTTTCAGGGGCACCTGGGTGACTCGGTTAGTTAAGCATCTACTTTCTACTCAGGTCATGATCCTGGGGTCCTGGGACCGAGTCCCGCATTGTCCCTGCTCCCCTGTTCACGCTCTCTCTCAAATAAATAAAATCTTTATATTATATAAAACATATATATATAGATTTATTTATATACAGATATATTCTATCATCTATCTATCTATCTATCTATCTATCATCTATCATCTATCATCTATGTTAGTGTGATTTCTAAATCTATGGCACTCATCAGGAACAGAAGTGAAGTGCCCAAGAGCAGCGGTTCGGCGGGAATGATCAAATGCACGCAGGAAAACTCAGGAGCAGCCCTGGGGAGGGTGGGGGTGCCCAGGCGGTGCCCAGGTGGCTGGGGACAGTCAGCCTCTTCTGGGTCCTCTGCACCTGCTACGGGCTCCCCGCATCTTGCTGCATCCCTCCTGGAATCTGGTGCCGTCCTCCCGGAAGCCACCAGGCACCCTCACTGCCATCCCACAAAGGGGGCACCCCCTCCGGGTCAGCCTCCCCAGGGTGGAACGCCCCCTTTGAGCCCATGGAGTGGATGCACCACTGAGTCACAGCGCGCAGGGACTGGGGAAGGCACGTGGACCCCAAAGGTTCCGTGTCAGAAGATGTGCTGAGAATAATCATTCCTGTGATGAACCCCGACATGGAGTCTCTCATCCCACCATGGGCTCCTGGAGTTGCGATTTGGAAGCTGGCCCTCACCCACTGGCCGCCTCTGGGGCTCCAGGATGAGCCTCCAGCGTGTGCCACCGAGAGCAGGGAGGCCTGCGAGGGATTCGTGCCAGCGACGCTTTCCCTCCGGATTCCTCCCAGTTCTACCTACGGGGCGCATGAGGACATGCGTGCAAGGCTCACGCAGACACGCTCCTCGCTCCCCAGCCCACTGGTCCCTCCCAGGGCCCCCCTGCCCCGAGGCTGGGCGCACTTCTCCCGGGTAGGGGCAGACAGCCTTGCGGTCGGGGGCTGCGCTCGCCCAGCCGTGCGGGCCCGGGGTCAGGCGGCGGAGCCCACTCTCCCGGGTGCCCCGTCCCTTCAGTGCGGGCAACACGCTCCCAGTTTGCTCAGCTACGGAGGCCGGACGCTCCCCCAGGAGATGCTGCAGGTCAAGGGCTGCCCTTGAGAGTGTCCCTGGGGAACAGGTGACAGGGCCTGATGGGAAGCGCCCGGCCTCTGTGTTTCAGCAGAGCCTCACCTTGTGCAGATGGGACGTCCTACCCGCGGCCTAGTTACCCCCCTCGGCCCTGCGAGGCGCGGAGCCCGCGCTGCCTGGCTCTCCCTCCACGGGGCAGGTGAGCCTCCCGGCGCCGCCCGGCCGTGGCCTCAGCATCAGCTCTGCAGGACCAGGACCGCGACAGCAGCTGCTGTGGTCAGCCACTGCCTCCTGTGCCCCCACGACCGTGGACTTAGGCAGCGGGTGCTGGAGAGCGTGGGGCGCACTGATGGTCGCCCCCCACCTCCACCTGCCTCAAATCCACATTCTGAAGCCGAAGGCCGAGACTCAGCAGCCCAAGCCCGGCGCCGCTGTGCTCAGGGGGCTCCGGCGTGCAGCAAGCTCATCCGATGCTGGATGCTTGTGAGGGCTTGGTCTCCCCGAGGCCCACCCACCTCCGCTGGCCAGGAGCGGTCTGCAGCAGGTGGCGGCGCCACAGGAGCCCGGACGTCACAGGATGGGACAAAGGATTTGTTGCATTTATTTGTTCTATCTCTACAGAAGAAGCAGTTCAAGATGTGTACAAAAGGATCCTCTATTCCTCCAGGGGTACCCCCCTCGTTCACAGCTAAACAGAAATAATTTAACATCATCAGAGAGGCGGATGGGAAATACAAGTGCGTTTTCTCATTTACAATCCTGTACACGTATTTTCCAGAATGGCAGACAAAGACCTAAAGCTGCACCAGATACGAGCAAATTGTACCTTGACAATCCCCACAGACAACATTGTAAAAAAGTGTATTAGAAAGTATTTGAAACAATATTGCATATTAATCTCTGGTTACATCTGTTCACAGTGAATGCGACCATAGACCATACCGACAGGTGGATGTGCTTCTTTCTTCTCACGGCTGTACATCTTAAATAGATCTGATTTTGGTTCATTTTAAAATTAAAAACGAAAACAAAAACAGGACACTGGACTGAATGAAAGCTATCTGGAGTTGAAGTAGAGCTGACCTTCCTTATTGCTGAAACTCCAGAAGTGCAGGCAGCTACAGAGAAACACATTTGCTTCATGATTTGTCTATGCAAGTCCATCTGATCCCCGCTTCCGTTTCGGTCGGAACACGACACTATAAGGGCTACATGGTCCTCAAAGCAATGCAAGAAAAAAAACCCCACAAAAATAAAAAGAAATCCCCCGCCCCCCCAAAACAAACAAACAAACAAACTCACATCTCCGTTAACAGTAGCTTCCTTTTGCAACGACGATTCTGAGATTTCTTTACCTGGTGGATTCTCAACTGGAAGTGGAACGTGCTGGTCTCCGAGCTGACTGGTGCTGCTGGGTCAGCCCTTTGGCGACAAGGGAGTGAGTGAATGGTGGCGCGCGTCTGCTGAGCGACTCTTCCAGTAGGACAGACCGTGCTCTCGGGGGCACGTCGCAGAGGAGACCTGGGTGAGGGGCAGGTGCGCGGGCCTTGCGTCGGGGGATGCTCCGGGACGGCCCCGCAGGGGCGGAGGGCCACCGATTTCTTGTCGTGGTGGACACGTGCCCCCGCTCCTCGCAGCCCTCCAGTCTCTGGTGTTCGTTTTAAATTCGAGTTCACGACGCCTGGGCGCAGCGGCTCCCAAGACACACGTTCTCGGACCACCGCACAGACCGCAGTACAAAGAGGGTGAGGTCACGCGGACGCGCGCTTTAACCGGCTAGGGGACAAACGTCAACAGCTTTTGGTCCAGAACGGGACTCCCTTCGGACGGAATGTAAGCACTCCTTGCCTTTCCGTGGGGCCCTGCCTTACACAGTCATCTCAAAGCAAATTGGGCACTACAATATAAAACCACAAGGAAAGGCGAGTACATAGATGGTCGCAAAGGCCATGGGGGCAGCGTGTTCGGGAAGACCGTCCGTGGCTGCTATTTACAGTTGTGGGCAGGCTTCGCGTGAAGCCTCGGGGCGGCTCCTTTCAACCAACCAGCTCTGTGAGGTGCACGGCCGAGGGCAGGTGGGTGCAGGTGCCGGCCCACGGGACATCGAGGGGCCCGGCTGCGGGCGCGATCCCACGGATGGACGGATGGACCGTGGCCTCCTGTGTGACCGGCTGCACAGCCCAGGGGTCCTCAGGGTCCGCAGGGGTCTCCACTCGACTCCACCATCCACGTGCCAGGGTCCCACACACCATGATCTGGTTCGTTTGCAGCTTCAATGCTCCACACGGTTCCGTGAGCAAAAGAACCCGCCGCTCAAGAACGGCAGGTGTGGACTCTACCCTTGCAACGCAACTCGCTCGCACGTGGAAAGAGTTGCTTCTGGAGAATGAAAGGGACCCATTCATTTATAGGACTTGCGGTGGACACGGAGGCACCAGGGGTCAGGGCGGGACTCCTGGCGGGGACAACCTTCCAGGGCTTCTTTCCTCTGGAAGGCTTCCCGGGCCTTCCACCTGGTTCAGATGTCGAGCAGCGGTTCTTGACTTGGGATGATTTGCTCCGTGGGGACGTTTGGTGACATCTGGAGAGATTTTTAGGCGCCGAATGAAGGTGCTACTGGCATCTACTGGGCCGGGACCAGGGATGATGCTACATCTCCTGCAGTGCACAAGGGAATCCCTCACCCCAGAGGAATATCCAGCCCCAAAGGTCAAGAGCACCGTGACCAAGAAACCCAGATTTAGAGTAGGTGCGGGGGTACTCATGGGCACTTTTTCTTCTGGGTTTTTGTTTGTTTTTACGTTCACCTTGGTTCAGTTTTGGCAAAGACATGTAAACATTTGAAATTGTATGCTCTTACCTGCCTGGGTGGATGGCATTATTACGTTTAATAGTGGGATGAACCCTGAGGTCTACCCCTCCCAGGTGGGGGCTGGAGACACCAAACACCTTGGCGGGGCTCCCGATGGCATGGCTGAGGAAAGTTCTACCCCCGGCACCCGCCTTTTTCTCTTTCTTATCTGACCTTGCCTGCAGGGTACACGGTCGCTCTGCACGTTCCAGGCTCCCAGAGAGAAAGGATGCTCTAGGTGGGCACATGGGGGCAGCTCTGTCCTTCCAGGAGAGTTTCAGACTTTTTTTTCCTTTTTTTTTTTTTTTTTTTTTTTTTTTGCAGATTTTATTTATTTATTCATGAGCGACACACAGAGAGAGGCAGAGACACAGGCAGAGTGAGAAGCAGGCTCCCTGCGGGGAGCCCGATGTGGGACTCGATCCCGGGACCTGGGATCACGACCTGAGCTGAAGGCAGACACTCAACCACTGAGGCACCAGGTGCCCCGGTGTCAGACTCTTTCAACATTTAGTTCCTAACAGGTAGGCTCTCGGCAGGTTAGCCATATCTCCTGGGCTTCACTTGTCATAGCTCCTTGCTCTGAAAATGAACGATCATCCTACGTCCTTCTTTTAGGGATTTTAAAACAAGAATAATGTAGAAGGAGGGCGGGAAGAGAAATTCACCAGTCAACAAGCAATGATGTCGTGGAAATGGGGTCTGGCCTGGGACTGGAGGGGAAAACCGGCTTCTGGCTGTGGGTGGAACCAGCCGGGGAAGGAAGGAGCGTGGAATCTGGAGTAGAGCTTGGTTTCTGAGGGGTTCAAAGGAATGAAGGTCCACGTTCCAGGATAGATGTTAAAAATGTAGTGCTAGACTCTGGGCCACGAGAGGCACGGGCCTGAGGGCAGAGGGCAGAGGGCTCCAGATTGGCCCCCCGGATTGTGGCGTCCGGGCCCTTCCCCTCCCAGCAGGCCGTAGGAGGCTGAGCGACCTCCCCACTCCCTTTGCTGGGTGAGCGCCTGTGCCTTTGTCCCAACCGCGTATTTTTGTACAGGTTGTGACTTATAACAATATCTTTTAAAAACTGCGGCCTTGCAGACCTAGATGCCTGCGGCCAGAGGCTGCGGCCTGGGTTTCTCGGCCCTGCTGTGTTGGGGGCGCCCGCCAGGTCTGCTCACCCGCGGCACCCGACCCGGGGCTGTGCTCACTGCCTCTGGGGCCTTGGAAACCACATCAGTGCGTGGATGCTTACTTAGCACAGAGACCAGCTCGTTCCTTCCCAGGCTTTGGCCTGTTTTTACAAAACTTTCTCTGAAAATGAGCAATTCTTTGAAGGATGGGACTTCTAGGAAGCAACAGGCGGGGGCGCTTTCGGCTAGCAGTCTATGAGCACATCTAGTAAGATAGCCGTTTGGGGGAGAGGGTACTCCAAATGTAACCCTGCATCTAACAATAAAAACTCCTCTTTTTCAAAAGCAAATCAAACCCCAGCCAACCAACCGACTTAAAAATACAAAACTAAATGAAAAACCACCTAGGGATCAAAGCACAACGTTCTGGTCCAGTCCGGGCTGCTGGCGGGATGAGGGGCCCCGGCCCGTGTGCTTCTCTCCGGGCGGCACCCACGGGCAGAGCGGGGCTTAGCTCATGTGGAAGCGGTGCTCACCCCGCGTGATGTGGGACGAGAACTCGTACCTGTCCTGGCTGTGGTAGCCGCACATGTTGCACTCGAAAGGATCACGGAAGCCGTGACAGCCCATGTGGATGGTGTACATGACGTGGTCCAGGAAGAGCACCCTGCAGTGTTCGCACTTGTAAACCTTCATGGGCTCCCCGCTCGTGCCGATCACCCGGAAGGCGTCCTGGTTGCTCTCGGAGGCCGCCCGCAGCACGTCGTAGGCCGGGTGCTCCTCCTTGATGGACAGGCCGTTGCGGGCGTGGGGGTTGATGTGGTTGGTCAGGTAGATGAGGCTGCTCCGCTGCTCCTCATTATTGCTCTCCGTGTCCGTCGAGTCTTGGCAGCTGTTGCTCGGGGACGCCTCCCGCTCGGAGGACACCGACTTGGCCTTGGAGAGCAGAAGCAGGTTCTCCACGGCGCTGTCCTGGGCCGAGTGGTTGGACCGCGGGGGCCCCTCCGCATGGGGCTTGTGCAGCTGGTACATGGGGCTGATGACCGGGACCACCTCCGAGCTGCCCGGGGGCGTCTGCACCAGCGGGCGCAGGGACTCGGCCCCCAGGTAGCTGATGGCATTGTTGATGGCTTGGTCCATCACGTGGGTCTGCATCATCTCATTCTCTTTCTCGTAGCTGGCACTGCTGTCGTAGGGCATGTCCGACAGGCACTTGTCCCCTGTGGGAGGCAGGTGACAGTCAGTGAAGCCGGGTTACCTCCGTGCATGACGGCAACAGCCGAAGTCTGCACCGAGGGGGTTGTCCCGGTGCTCTGGCACACATGCCACGCCTCCCAATGGGAAGGCCGAGCTATCTCCGCCTGTGGTCACCGAGCACAGGGACCTTCCCAGAGTCTGCACTTCAACAGATTGGACCCGACAAACAAATCTGTGAACCAAAGTCAGCGCCTCTCACTATAAACAGCACAACTTACAACTAGATACTCCACCAGTACCTGTGTCTTTTACTACGGATGGTATAATCGAACATTACTATACTGGACTTAAGGTTAATAATTAAATGATGTATTTTCAATATAGCATTCTAAGCAATTTACAGTAATGTTGATTTCTCATAAATGTATTTAATTAAATAAGTATGTAATTATTCACGATAGTACATGATATGCTTATTTAAAATAGCATTACATAGGGGTGCATGTGTTAAACGTCTGACTCTTGATTTTGGCTCAGGTCATGAGCTCAGGGTCATGGGATTGAGCCCCACATAGGGCTCCACACTAGGGTCCATGCTGTGTGTGGAGCCTGCCTGAGATTCTCACTCCCTCTCCCTCTCCCACCCTGCTTGTAATCTCTCTCTCTCTCTCAAATAAATAAATACAGACATACATACATAAAATTGCATTACATGATAGAATTTTAAGTTCTTAACTTCAATACTCAGCATAAAATTTAATCAAAATATATGATCTATAATAAGATTTAACAAAAGTGGACTTTGGGCTCTTAGAGTAAAAAGATGCTCAGATGCAGTGTCCACACCCTTCCCGCTTCCCGTTACACTGGCCTTTCCATCCCTGGTGGCACCAGAGCCATGTACTACAGAGGTATGTGCAGGGAGGCTGGGGGCAAACCAAGGAACGTTAGCGGAGAAGGTGTGCCATTCATCTGATCTTTCCAAAAATTCCTGAGCATGAACGATGCTCAAGGAACCATGGCTGAGGACTCTCAGTGTGCCAGCTTCTCCTCCTCCTCAAGGAACTTCTGGTCTGAGAGCAGGGTTTGTAGGTGAGCTTGCTCCCTGGGAATGGTGAACCCTGAGAGCAGCTCTGGCAAAGCACCCGAGGCACACCCAAATTGTTTACATTTTACCCCTTACTCTGTTTCTTTTCTTCCTCTAACACATCTTCATGTAGCACTGAGTGTCTCCTGGACCAGACAGGAGGGACAGACAGGGAGCTAGTATAAAGGGCCCCCACCCTTAGTGGCACACAGCTAACAGGGGATGCAGGCATTAAAATATGGCTGTACAAATAGCCCTTCCCAGGATGAGAAGTTCTATGAAGAAAATAGAAGGCTTGTGTCATATGGGCTTCTGACCTAAGATGAGCTTCTGTCGTGAGTGGGACTTGTGTCCCACACTGGGAGCAGCCAGGGGAAAGCAAGAGAAGGAGCCTAGAGCTTTGGAGGGATGGGGTGAAGGTGACGGGGCCAGAGCCCAGATGCAGGGCTGGGCAGGGCTGCCACCCTGTCAGACGATAGGGCTAGACCAAGAAGGGGCTTTATCCAGGGAGAAAATGAGAAGCCCCTGAAGGGTTTGAGGGAAGTGCCCTTCTCGGTAACCAGCAGAAGAGCAGCTGGGAGGGGCAACGGCAAGCGAACCTAAGAGACTCTATGAAGAGTCCAGGTAATGGCTGCTGCTGAGGGTCATGGCAGTGGAGGATCCACCACCGCCCACACTGACACCTGACGTCAAGGTCTCCCACTAATTCTTAGCAACAAGAGGATAAACTACCTGGTGGTTCAAAACTTATGAACTAACCCTTCTAGAAAAATATTGCTGACCACTGATAATTGTCCAGGGATATGCCCCACCACACTATAAAGTATCTTTAGGCCTCATTCCTTGCTTGCAAAGGAGATTTATCATGAAACGGCCCAGCCTGCACTCATTCTAATCTATTGGTGGTCAGGAGGGGCACATGCACTGATAGTGAAACAGTGTGATCCTTAGATTACAGAAAAGAAACCTTTGCTAGTGGCCAGTCACTCCCTCTGCAGAAACTGAACGGAATGGATGGAATCTTGCCACGAGGTGGGTGGTAGGGAACACAGAGGTGGTGTTTCTCTCTATTAAAAGTTAAAAGAAGAAATTCGATAGCATTACTAAAGCCACACACTTTTCCTTGTTTCTGTGTTGAGGTGCCAAGTGTCTTGTTGCTCTACCCCCAGAGGAGAAGGTTTGTGCCCCTGTCCATCCCTCCTACCAAACCCTGGTAGGGATAAGATGAGACATAGACTTTAAGGCTGATTTGGATACATATCAAAGTGTTTACAGCCCCATCAAAAATGATGCTTTCCCACCTAATTATCCTGCTTCTCCTCATTGTGGTTCTCTGGTTTCCCAAGCAACCATTAAAATGGATGTAGGAAAACATCCATATACTGCAGATTACTGTGACCTACTGAAACCATCCACAGAATTTCTCTTCCCTAATACTCCACAAATGAGAAAAATAAAACCCCACACGACTCACTTTGGCAATCAACTAAACAAAAGAATGCATTCTAACAGAATAGTTAAAAAAAAAAAAGAGGGGCTAAGAAAAGACAATTCTGGCATGAGTCATACCGTGAAGGGTGACTCTTGACCCAACTTTTAAAAGCCTTAAGTATGAGGCAACAAAATCCTCAGCATTCTCCCAAATATCCTCATATGTACAGGAAACCAATTCAGATAAATGTCTTCCTCCACTTTGGATGAAAAAGCAGTGAAAACCTCTGCTAGAGAGAACCAGGTGGCATTGAACAGCTGAGCGGCAAGGTTGGCTCTTTAGACAGGAGTAAAGTCCTCTATAAGGAGAAATGGACCAAAGCTCGTCATGTCCTCCCATGGGGCTGGGAAGCCCTCTCCAACTAGGTGCAGTGATAACTGGCTTAGGGCAGCTAGCCAAATCTCAGAATGAGGGAGAGAGAGCAGCGAGAAAGGTTTTCAACAAAGACTGCACTTTGCCTCACCTGAATTCTCCTTTCCATCCTTGGCATTCTTTCAGGATTTAGAAAAGTCAATAGCTCTCACAGGGAAAAAAAATATGTCTCACATACAGTGGGAAGAATGTTGAACGTCAATCAAGCTACATCAGCCCAAGTAAAATAAGATGAAAAGAAATGTCATGGTTACTGTGAAAATACTTTCTAGCGATACGAGGGAGGAAAGGAAGTAAAACAGACCAATAAGTCCATCCTAGGAAAAGAGCTTAACTCAAGGAAGAGAGGAGATAACTCTTAATTATTTTGTGAAATGGACTCCATAAAAAAAAAATTACTAAAAGATAGCATGCTAAAACAATAGAATGAGATGAAAAAAGGAGATGTCAGGTCTCAGGAAACAAAATGAGGTCCAAAACACTTTTATTACAGGATGAATCCATGGATTTGGAAGTGGCAAGTAATAGAATATAAGCTACTAAAAATGGAATGGTTTGCAAGGAGGAAAAACAAGATAAGTGTGAATGAATGTAAAAAAGACCAAAAAAATTAACTTAAGGAAATGCTAACAGATATGGAAGACAAATAATTTAACATAAGGACAACTGGTACCCCCGACAGAGATCACAACAGATGGAACAAAAAAATGTCTCTATGAGGAAGAGAATTTCTCAGAAATAGAGAAAAGGATTCTGCAGATTAAGGTGGCAAGAAATTTTTATTCAGAATATAAAATACTAAGACATATCCTAGTGAGGCTAATTCACTTGAAGATTACAGAAGGAACCCTTCAAGCATTCAGGAAAAAATGGAAATCACCTTTCAGAAAAAAATGATCAGATTGGCCTCAGATATCTACACACAGCATTCAATAAGCAATGCCACCATGGTGTTAAGACAGAAAGGCGACAAGTAGATGTCCTTGGACACAACCACCATGGAGCTAGAACTTCATTTTGAGAAGGTGCTTGAATGTTATTAAGAGATTAATCAAAAATAGAAATACCAGTAAAAGGACTGAATCTGAGCCTTGGTTCTATTTAAATATTGAATCAACAATAAGTAGGTAGGCCTCTGGGAAAATTCGGATTTCAGAATAAAATGTGAATATTAGGAAGCAGGATGATATAAAAATAATATACACTGAACACAGGGGAATAAAATTGTGTCCTTATTTCCCAAAGCCACGAGTCAGTAGATGCTGTCTAAATGGAAACAAATGGATTAAAACACTGATTTGAAGGTCTTCATGTTTTTCATAAAGCAGTATATCTTTCTTTTTTTTTTCAGTATATCTTTCTAATCTTAATCGTTTAAAAATATCTTTCTGTGAGAAAATATTTGAAGATCAGCCACATTTCCAGTTTTATTTGGCTCTTGTTCACCTCTTAAATTTAAGACAGCTATAGAAGGGATACTTTCATTTTGAAACAGCGTCTGTAATATGATAGAATCTTTACAGAAGCATTCATTTCACACCCACCAACCCACCTGTTCATCACCCTAGCCCTGCACATACATGATATGGATAGAAAGGTATTCAGAATAATGCTCAGCTACTTTCAATATTGGCAATTTCTGGATGTGGCTTTTTGGGGGTGATTTTAAAACATTCATCTTTCCACCAAAATTCTTTATATTAACCATGTATCATTCTAATAATGAGAAAAGGTTGTGTTTTTCTTCTGGAAAAAAGAAACCATACCAAGAGAATTAGAATGGATAGCAGGAATATTAATCACTATTATTTCCCCCTATCTCCTCTTCTGTATTTAAAAAGCTTTCTCAGTTTGGCTCAGGTCATGATCTCAGGGTCCTGGGATTAAGCTCTACACCAGGCTCCTTGCTCAGTGAGGAGTCTGCTTCTCCCTCTCCCTCTGCACTCTCCCTGCTTGTGCGCTCACTCTCTCTAATAAATAAATACAATCTTAAAAACCATTAAAAGCTTTCTTAGGGTGCATTGGTAGCTCAGTGGGTACAGAGTCTGACTTGATTTTGGCTCAGGTCATGATCTCAGGTTGTGAGATGGAGCCCAGCATTGGGCTCTGTGCTCAGTGTGGAGTCTGCTTGAGATCTTCTCTCCCTCTGCCCCTCCCCCTCCCCTGCTCTCTCTCTAATAACAACAACAAGAAACAACACTTACTCCCCACAATCACCAAGCAGAGTAAGACAATGAATAGTGTTGCGATGTAACATTGTCATCCCCTTTCTGAGGGGCTTCATTGATCCTGTTGGCCTCTATCTGATTATTTCAGAGAACAGGATCTTCGATATAATGGTGAGGAATGCTGCTGGCAGCATCAATACTTACAGTCATGCCAACATGCAATGTAGAAATTTTAATCATAGGTCACATATCAATTAAGTAAGATGATAGACCATTGTGGGCAACATTCCACAGAAACATCATGTCCTCTTACATTCTTAAGGTACTTCCTTGAGTTGAGAGCAGTTGCACACCCAGTGTCCCTACTGATCTTCAGAATGGTGCTGGGAAGGATGCTGGGCAGGAGGCATCACACCCATTTCATAGATGGGGACACTGAATTCAGTGATGTGCTCAAGGTCACCAGCCAGTCAGAGCTGGAGCTAGATCTAAACCCAGGTCTCTTGAAAGAACTCTTTCAACTACATCACCACTGGCCCGCATATATGATAATGTAGGATACCAGTTGCTCTCCTACACACTTTCTGAATTTGTATAAAGGATACACTCAACATCTGGAAGTTTAGAAGGACCTAAGAGGTCTATCTCTTCCCTCTCTCCTTCCCTCCTTTCCTTCCTTTTTAAATTTTAGTGATGGAGAATGGTTGACTAAAAGGAGTGGTTGACTAAAATCCCATCACGTTGACGTGAGGACAAGCTATAGGCATTTGGGGATAGAAGAGGCATTATTACAGAAATAACTTATCAATCACCACATTCTTGGAAAAACACCCAACAGAATACACACTCCTGAGCCCTTTGTTCCAATCTCCACACTGCTGTCCTTGTCCTGCTGTTCCCATCACACTTCTCCTGTGCCTCCTCTCTCCCAGGGGACTTCTTCTAACCTTGGCTTGGCTCCATTAGAGCATCTGTTTGTTTTTGTTTTGTTTTGTTTTGTTTTTAACACAGAAGCACCTCAATCTGAAGACAGTGCCTAACTTGTGGCCCCCTCCCGAGTGGCTGCGGGACAGGTTCAGGACAGGTCGGGAGCCTCCAAAAGCTAATACGGACCTCAAAGATTCATTGACAAAGTCCTCAGCAGGACTTCTCCAATTTCCCAACCTGAAGGAGAAGTCGTGCCAGCTTCCCCAGGTCAGTGACCACTGACAATCCTTGGGTGCTAGTGGGTCTCTTTGCTCCATCTCTCCTCCTGGTTACCTGGCAATTGCCCTCTGCCTCACCCACTGCCTGCTACCCATTGCCCATTGCGCCATGGCCACCACCCACTGCACACCGCCCACTGCATACCACCCAGTGCACACTGCCTGCTGCACACCACCCACTGCATACTGCCTATGAGCACCATGTTCTCACTAGCCCCGTGTGACCTGAAATCCCATCACAACAGCCTATTCTGTGCTCAGGACCTTGTTCCTCCTCTGCTCAGGAAAGGCAGGGTCTCTCCCATTCTCACAGCCTAAGAGCTCACATTATGTGGGTGACTCTCCATAGGGCAACTCCAGCCAGTGGTTTGCAGTGTTTTAAACTGAATCCTTCTTTCCCCCAACTCTCCCACCCAAAACCTGTGACAAGCCTCTCAGACCTGATCAAAATGGAGGCATAAGTGCAAGAGGGAGGCTGCAGCCCCAAGAACTTGGCCTCTCCTTCGTCCTCTCCACTTTCTGCTGTCTCATGTGTCCTCTAGAACCCCAGGCCTCATGAACCATTAACCTCATTCTAGACCCATCCTCTCCCAACACACATTTTCCAGGCTCCCATGTGGCCTTTACCCCAGAAAACCCTTGAAGATGAGCAGATCAAAACCAGAACTATTTCCAGAAACTGGCTTTATCATTTCTGTAAATGGCATCCTCCTCTACTAGAACCACCATGAGTCACGGCTTCCATAGCTCAGTCCCTGCCCTGACCCCACGCCCATCACCAGACCTCTCTGCTCTGTTCCCTCCTCCTTCCCTGCCACCACTGGCCCTCTTCTTTCCTGATCACCTTCTGGCACCTGTAGTATTGTTTTCTATGGTGTGGCTCCCATCAAAAAGAGGCCAGGGCTTTTTCCTGCCTCCTGAGTTAAGGAGACATTTCTCACGGTGGTGTTCAAAGGCCATTGATTCTGTGGCCAGAGCTTTACTGCGACTTTATTTTCCTTGCTTCCCTGAGGCTACATGAATCAGCCTGAAACACACCCCCACTCCAGCCCCTACAATCAGCACCACCATTTCCCTGTACTTCTATGTCTGTTTAAAATCCTGTCTTTTCCTTCCACAAATAGTGTGCTGAAATCCTATTCCCCCATCAAAGTTATTATCAGCTTCATGAAGCTTTTACTAATCATTGTCTTTCCTGACCATGACCCTCCCACACGGTCCTCTCTCCTGGACACGACCCTCCCCTATGGTCCTCTTTCCTGACCATGACCCTTCTCCCCTGTCTTCTTTCCTGGACATGACCCTTCCCCCTCCAGGATTCTCTTTCCATGTTATCCTACTGATAATAGTTGACCTTTAAACTGAGTGTTTCTAAATGTTTTCATGTCTTTTTTATGTTAATTCACAAAGCCCTGTGAGGCATATAAGAACAGAACTAAGGCTTAGAGAGGTCCAGAAATGTCACCCTGGTGACAGCATTAACATGTGGCTGTGTGCTGAACCCCTCCAGTTGGGCCCTGAGCCCAGGGCACCTCCACTCTTACACCGAGCTAAATAGCTATCTGTCTCCCTGCACATACAGGGTGGCCTGTGTTTGCCTGTCATCTATACTGGACAGCCAGCTCTTACAGGAAAGGGCCACCTTGCTCCTCCCAGTGTCCCTCAAAGCCCCTGGCACAGGTAAAGATCCTGCAGTGAGAACAGTGATTGTGGCTGCGCCCCCTCTTCCCCAGGCACATTCAAGGTAGCCTGGGTGGGGAGTATTATGAGCTCTGGGAGCATCTGCAGCTCAGTGAGGTTGCTCAGGCAGCAGGTGAACGGGCTATGTGGGGAGCCCGCAGCCACGCTGGGCCCACGTTCACAGCCCTGCACCCACAAACCCGGCCACCTCCTGAGGCACATGGCTGTCCACAGGCAGATCTCGTGGGCACCCAGGATGCTGTAAGACCACTCTAGGAAAAGCTGCCAGGAGAGGAAGACTCCTTGCGTGTCAGAAGGCCTATTCGAGAAAAACCCAAAGTATTTAAGAAGTGCTAAGCCTGCTGATATTTGCTTTCTTTCTTTTTTTTTTTTTTTTAAATGAGATAGTGTCTCTCTCCTGCTCTCAACTAAGGACCATCTGAGTCTAAGACACCCGCGTAGTTGAGTTTTTTTTTTTAAGAGACAGCAAACGTTTGACTCTTACCAACAAATTTCTGAGGCATAGAGCTCTTACGTTTGGCGACGTTACTTGCTATTCTGTCCAGCACGAGGGATCTCTCTGATCCTATCTTGCACAGATCTTCTCCCATCTCACTGTGATTAGCTTCTTCTTTAATGACTAAAGTCAAAGACAGTTAGAGAGGCCAGTTTAGAAACGCTTACATGAAGGAATCGGGTCGCATCCCGCATTCAATGTGACATTAGTACAGTGCCTACGGGAGCCGGCCCTTCCTGGGGCTCATTTCTAACCTCCCTGGCAGCTGGGCCGGGCGGTTGGACATGGCCCCCAGCTGCCTGCCCATGACACCTGCGTACCACACCTTGTATCCCATGGCTGGAGAAGCAAGCACCACCCCTGTCACCAGAAGATGGATGTGCCAAAGCCTTCGTGTCCCTGTGATGTGTCCCCTTAATGTCTCAAGGGCTCTGTGATCCGCTACTTCCATGGGTCCTGACATCAGGCTGTCAGAGCCGGAAATGACCTAAGGACCTGACACCATGCGCGGGCACAGTGAAGGGAGATGCAGAAACGCTACAGCACATCCTGGAAACACACAGGGAGAGGCCAGAGCTCCTGATCCCCACACACGCGGCAAACTCGGCAAAATCGACACCCGCAAACTGCAGAACAGCTAGACACTAACGGGCTAAGTGCGCTGGAGGGAGCACTTCCAGCCAATCTGTATTTCTCTACGTTATCATTCTTTCCATGATGGGAGAGACAACTTTGTATCCTGCAGAGTCCATCCATGTTCTGGTTTTTACAGTTGGGTGTCTGGAAAGAGAACCCTCTAATGTCCCTGCAACATCCTCACACATGAGGAGCTGAAAATGTCAATGAATTGCACCCCAACTAGCTAGTCAGTCCTTCCAGCACGATTTCCAAGTGGTCCACCTCAATGCCATTGCCATATGCCTCCTCCTCCTGTCTCAGATACGACCCGCTGACTTATCACAGGACCTAGAGGTTTGGCCACTCCTATCCTTGCTTTTTGTCTATCCTTCAAAGAGCAGCACACTAGCTACATATGAAGATGGCACTAGATGTTATCCTTTTTTGAAAATGCCAATTCTCGCCTCTGTTCTTCCAGCTACCCTTCACAGTGTTCCAGCACGATTCACAGACACATCTTATGTTGGAAGCCCAGCCTTGATTTGGGAAACACAAGCCTGTAGTGTCAGGCCCTCCACTTCCATCTCCGAACTTCGTTTTCCAGCCCCTGTATGGTGTGGCAGCTGTCCTCATTATGCCCCGTGCATTGCCTGCTAAGATGATTTCCAAGTGTTTTAGGTTTTTGCTGCTATCATGATGGATGATCCAGGTACATCGTGCCTGGAAGACCCATACTTTGCAAGTAGTTGTGGCAACGCTCTTTATCATGAAGGCCATGTTGGAAACACGTATTTCAAATTGGTTACTGTCATTGCTATACACAATTTTTAACATTGGAAATGTGTGTTTGCTACTCAATGAGCAAAGATAACAGCCTATATCCTGATTTATATGAAGGGTGCACATTAGCTCCATGCAGCCCAATTCCAGGGGTTGTACCTTTGACCTGTTGAGCTCATATGCTTCCTCACTTGTCCCTCCTTCTCTGCCCAGGGCACCTGCAGCATTTCAGGTGGGGTTACGTCCCCACCAGGCCACAGGGCCTCCTGAGACTGGAGATGCTCAGAGTCATTACAATGAGGGACAATGGAGTCCAAAGCTCCCAGAGCAGTGGCTATCCTGCCTTTGATGCATTTCCCTCTAAAAGCTTAAAACACAATGTGTGTGCCTGATTGATCATCTTCTACACACTCGAGAGAAACTTTTTCTATAAAGGAAATTACGACAGAGGGCTAAAAAGACTTTAGCTAAATGAAGTTAAATTCAGAAAAATTAAACTTTCCCACATCCTAGCTAAGCTAAGCTTTGTTTTTAACCTCATCCCAAAGAATGGCCCCATCCTAAGGGGACTAAAGAGGGGAGAAGCTGGCTGGGTGTCCATCTGAGCATCATGGGGGTGGTCTCAGATGCCATGAGAAGGGAGGATGGGGAATGAGAAGGCACAGGTTGAAGCAGCCCTATCACAGCAGAGCCAAGTGACTGAGGCCACACTCCCGCCCCCACCAGCAGCCCGCTGCCTTCCCTCTGAATCCCAGGTGTCAGCTTGTAGGACTTCCACTGAGGCGCTTTAATGGGTTCCCTCTACACCCTGAGTTCTTTCCCTGCACACACGGAGCCTTCTTTATCTCCTGAGCTCAGGAACATAAGGACACATCATTGAGGTATTCTGAATAATCTGATCACCCAAGGGAAAGATGAGCATTTCGACAGAAAGTTGATTCTGGTGCTGGGGTAATACATATATCACGGCATATAAGCTCACTGACATAGCCAGCCTACAGGGGAGACAGCTGGGTGACTGACACTGCATGTTCACGTGAGTGCGTCATGCGCGTCTACGCTCCCTGCTCTTTCCTTTCTCCGCGGTAGGAATGATCACTCCTACTTGAGAATCCAGGGTCGCGGTCACAAACAGATTTGGAGATACAACTTGGTGCCACCAATGGAAAGCAAATGGTGTTTTGAAAAAGGTTAGCCTCAGTTGATCTATTCATACGTTTCTTATGTCTTCAAAAGTTAGGGAGGCGCCCCTTTTATACCACCGCCATCCCTCTGAGTAAATTCAGTCTGCTGCAAATTCAGCCATCTGTTTACATCCTTCACTTTACATTATTTAAGATTGGAGTCAAATGCTACCTTGCGATGGGTTGCCGCGAGCATCAAGGCTCATAAGAAAAAAAGCAGCCTTTCCTCAAAATCTGTGACAGCTGCAATCCTCTGGACTGTCAGGGTTTTCCAAGGAGCTCACCTGTTCCAGGCAGGTGCCAAAACAGATGAATGAAAACCCAGCCTGAAAGCTTTTACTCGATCAACTCCATGCAAAAATAGTTTTTCAAACAAGATTTCACATCTTATTTTGATTACGCCAGACTTAAAAAAAAATTACCAAAAACCAAGAAATCCCCCTCCAAAGTTTGAGGGGGCTGCTGATATCTTAGATGCTTCCCCAGCTTTCAAGGGGGAGGGGTTCGAGGTCAGGCTCTCTCTGGTGAGATGAGGGCTTCAAAAGTCGGGAAACACGGCATGCTTCGGGTGAAACTGCCATGTTAGTGGCCAAAAAAAAGTCTGTCTGGGCGGTGGTGGCATGCACGCCTGCATTCTGCACCCAGAGCTGTGTGCCCGGGGCTCTTCTTCACCACGTGCTGGGGAGGGAGAGCCAGCGCTTACCTGGGTACATCGTGCCTGGAAGACCCATGCTTTGCAAGTAGTTGTGGCAACGCTCTTTATGTTCCTCTAAAGAGCTTCGCTGTTTATAGCTTCGGCCACAATATCCACATTTGTGAGGTTTACCAACTGCAGAAAACACAATTGAGTTCAAGACCCCAATTAAATATTGGCCTTATGTGTAATGGGAATTCATGCAATACAATTATTATCAAAAAGGAAAAAAAAAAGAAAAAAAAACCAAAACCTTCTACTCTTAAGAGCTTAAAGAGCTTAAAGCCTTACAGACTCAGTCAAAATTGCTAAATTTAAAAATGTTAATGCCCAGGGTTTTCTTTGACTATACCAAGAACTCCTGTGAGTCTTGTTCCATCTGAATTTGCCCATAGTCTCAACTACCAAATTCTCTTGGCCTCATCATTTCTTTAACTGGAGGAAATGGGCCACTACAGTGTGATGAGGTGGGCGCCTAACAACTGGGTAGAGATGGGAAGAAGGTCCCTGGGTTGACTGGATGAGACACAGATTCACCTCTAAAGTCAGACTCTGGCCCACATCTACACTGTGGGACAGATCTAAATGCAGCTGAAGTGGATTAAATTCCAGGATACTGAACTGGATAATTTGAAGTTTCTAAGAAACAACAGTGGATAAATATACCTCAATGAAATGAGCATTTATTTCCAAAATGTATTTCCTTATTCTAGCTTAGAAAAAGCTCTGTGTTCTCCCTGAAACCCATGGTTCCTCCATCGGCTCTGCCCAACAGAACTTACTATGAAGATGGAAGAGTTCTCCATCTGTGCTGCCCATTGCGACAGCCATCGTGTTGTTCAATGGTGGCTACCGGCCCTATGTGTCACCGGACACTCAAAGAGTCACTGCGGACTGAAATTTTGATTTTGTTTAAGTTCAACTGATTAAACTTACAATTCAAATACCACATATGGCTGGTGGCAACCGTATGAAGCAGTGCAGTTCTAATGTGATGAGTTTAGTTCATCTTGAACTTTATTGATCAGTATTTTAGGGAAAGAAGACCAGCACAAATAAATCCATATCATGCCTAAGCTCAAAGACTTTAATACACAGCAATTTAAGAGATGAAATAAGTATCTTTATTTATAGGAGGAATATAAATTTCCATCCTAAGACCAGAATCTTCTCTTACTTCCTTCTTATGTTAGATTTCAGAGATTTGAACGTATTGTATAAAAATCAATACCATCCAAATAGGAATGCTTGGTAAAAGGGTTTGACCAAAGCTTGTACTGGCTCAATCTCTTTCTTAGGTGACCAGAAGCAATGGTTTAAAAAGACTAAGGCAAAAAGCAAAATTTGACTTCTGGGATATTTAACCGAGGAGGAAAGGGATGGATCTTTATCCATAGAAAGCGCTGTATCACTCACATCAGGGAAGTGAACATTGAAACACATAATATTGCCTAAAATTGTACATTTTATTGAGTAATACCTTCAGAAATTAATAGAAATTAATAGAATATAGATGTCCCTTCCTAGAAAAGCTATAACTTCAGCAAATTCATGTATATATGGGCAGAGAGTCTGAATAGGCTTCTAACTCTGGAACGTAAGAAATATGTTTACAGTAAGAAACCGAATTAAAGTATACCCTGAAGCATGGCCCAATATTCTGAAGGAAAGAAAGTCTCTAGCTTGGCTCACAAGTCCCAAAGCAAGCAGTGAGGAGGGAAGGGAGATGCCGTCCCTACGCTGCCAGGCCCCCCGAGCCCTCCTGTTGTCAGTGTGGGGCACATTCTATGCTTACGTCACCACTAACGTGTTGGTCTTTGGAACCTCGGGCCACCACCAGTTGCCAGGGGAAGCTACGAGGTTGATGATGATTTTAGTGGAATCGGGGAGTGGCCCCCTTTGGTTATTTTCTTTTTTTTTTTTCTTCCCCCTTTGGGTATTTTCGAAGAGTCGTGTGTCAGCGGCACTCTCAGCTGCCAGGATCTGCGGCAGCCCTGGGTCAATGGAATGGTGTTATCTACTTGCTCATCGGGGGATCTGAAACAGAAACAAGCTGCCCAGAGTCTACCCCTCAAGTCACTGGCCAAGCCTGGAGCAGGATACCGTCACGCCTTGAAGGAAATAGGCAGGCAGGGAGCTGGAATGACCAAAAATACTGCATTAGCTGCTCCAAGCTTCACTGTAGGTATGAGGGCAAAGAGAGAGGCGTGGCATCCCTTTGAGTTTTAAGGACTGGCACGCAGGAGAGATTTCTGTTGCAAATTGGAGTAACTGGGGATGATGGTGATGTGCTTGGTGCCACCTAGGCCTGAGTCTTTATGTTTTCCACCTACATGGAGTGGGGCTTCCTGCCCACCCCGAGGCAGTGCTGTTGGCAACTATGCTCATGTCCCCCTGACCTGCATGAAGGTTATACGAGAAGTTCCTTTGTCCTGGATCAGGCTCTGCAAACCACCCGTGCAATGGTCACCTGCGAAGCTCAGCATCTAGTTCCCCGTACACCTTCACTTCTAGGGGCGACACACTTGCTCCTCATTATTGACACACGTAAACACTGAAAAAGGCTCATTGTCAACTTCCCACTTTGGGGGGGCCATCTGTTCAACCTGTCCCCTCCGGCAAAGCCCTCCCCAGCCTTCAGCATGTGCCACGTCCCAGGTTGGGGGGGGAGGTTGGGAGGCACCGGCCCCACTGTCACCCCGCCGCTGACTTGCAGGAGCAGGTCCACAGCTTGGGACAGCTCCTTTCTTGGGAGATGTTAAGCAGCTCACCCACATCATCACAGTGCTCTAATTAAAGAGCACTTTGGGAACCTCCTCTGTGTTGACGACTGGGAAGGGGATGAGCATGGAGAGGAGATGGCTTGGCTGCACCCGGGAAGGCTGCAAGCACCCTCCCAGCTCTTGGCGAGCTCTTACAGGTACCGCTCCAGGAGAAAGACTACGCTTGCCACAACTCCGGCTAAGGCGCGTACCCCACCCCCTTCTAGGGTCCTGTACGGAATTACGCCTGTGGGTGGAACCTCTCTGAAGGTAAACCTTCGACACTCACCTTTCCGTGTGGACTCAAGCCTCTCCATCTACGGGGAGTCCCTCCTGAGGCCTCCCTGGAGGCTGACGGTCCCCTCCCTGCACACCCACGTCCCCTCAGACTCTTGTGTCACCACACCGGTGACACGTTGGTGCTCTACTTCCTTCCGGGCCCCTGGGCGCTCGGTACCTGCTCCGTGACCGAGGGACAGGCCACCAGTCCCTGGCCATGAACTACACTAACCATATCGGGGAGGTGACAGCCCGATTCCAGGCACGTATTCCCCAGGGATGCGGCGCCCCGCTTCCTTCCGGGGGGAAGAGTGTGGTTTTGGGGATGTCGGGAGGGAGCTGGTCGGAGCCTCCTCCTCCCCAACAGGGCCCTGCTCCGGAGAAGTTACTGACCACCCCACGGTCTGGATGACGAGATCTGGGAGGGCCGGGGTGAGGTATCCCCGCTAGGCGGAGCGGCCGCGCTTTGCTCCTCTGGCCTGGAAGACCGTGGGGCCCCTTGATAGAATTGCAAAGAAGATTCCTCAGGAGGCAGGCGGTGGGACCTGATCAAAGATGGGCGGATGCTTCGCACGCTGGGGTGCCTGGGGACGGGTCAGGCGCTGGGGTTGCCGTGCTCAGAGACTCTGGGCTGTTTGGGATGCGTCTGCTACAATGCAGCCCCTCGGCTGAGGCCTCACCGGCCAGTGGTACAGGTCAGGCTCAGGCCCAGATGGGGAGCTGAGCCTCTGGGGGATGGGCGGGTGTCCCCAGTCGGGACAGACGTCCGAGGCCCCGCTCACCGGACCTCTCAGCCTTGGGATGGCGACCACCCCGGGTTCCTTGGCGTAAAGCAGGAATGCATGGGGCTCAACCACCAACCTCAAGAAGGGGACCAGAGGACTGTCTGGGGGTGGGTAGCTGGCCAAACCCCGTGCACGAGCCCTGCTCCCCTGATGCCCCGGGCATAGGAGGCCTCCTTGGAAACAGCCTCCATAAAGTGGGACGTGTGCATGGGCATGTTGTCCTTCTGGGTCCTGGGCTCCACAGGGGTCACAGCTCGGTCCCGGGGGGCACTGCTCCCGCGCTCCTGGGGCTGGGCCCCCATGGTGGTGGTGGTGGTGGTGGTGGCAGTGGGGGGGTGCTCCCACGCATGTGCACACCCACAAGACCCGGGGGCTGGGGGCAGCCTGGCACCTGCGCCCGAGGACCTACCGGAGTGCGTCCTCAGGTGGCCGGTGAGGGCGTCCCGCCGGCGGCACGCGTAGTTGCAGAGGTGGCACTTGAAGGGCTTCTCCCCGGAGTGCAGCTTGATGTGCCGGAGCAGGTTGCCCTTCTGCGTGAAGGAGGCGCCGCACTGGTTGCACTGGAAGGGCCGCTCCCCTGGGAGGAGGACAGGGCAGCGGTGAGGCCGGGCCTGGGCGCGGGGGCCTGGGTGCCCACGGGGCCCGCAGGCTCCCACCGGCTGCAGGTTTGATGGAACACGGCGCTTTCAGACTCAACCTGCCAGCTCCGTAACGCTTCGCTGCTTGGGTCAATTTGATCTGAAAATCTAATTTTTTCCCCCTAAATCAGAATGGCACATCACAATGCAAATTCAAACTCATTTAAATAAAGTGACTGCAACATTTTGTGATGAAGAGCCAGTCTTCCTGATCAGCAGTTTTGGAATAAACCAATATCCAATTTTGCGTGTTGTGGCATTTGGTGGGGTTTTTAATGTGGCTTTTTTCAAAGGGTCTTTAAAATATGCCACTGAAGCAGCAAAATAAAAAGGAAACTCATTAAAAATGCATTTCAGGATCACAAGTTCATTTCAGCGTTACATTCTTATATTTAAATGAAAGGCACTTCATTATAACAGTTATAATAACTTCTTTTCATTTACATTTTTCCTGTATTTTGCCTTTCAATTTCTTCTCCATTACCTGTCTGTCCCTACGCAGGCAAATCAGGAAGGAGACAGAGAGAGTGTGAGGCTCAGAGAGAGAGAGGGAGGAAGACTGAATAAAATGAGAAGTTAAGGAACTGTGAAGGATGCTCCACATGGTCCACGGAGAGGCCCGGGTCCCCGGGGGCAGGGCGTCCGAGCCTCCGCGCACCCAGGCCTCTGCTTCCTCGTCTCCTCTCAATCCCGGAGCCACTGAGCTGCCGATGGCTGACACCCCCAGAGCAGCTGTGTGTTCAGTGCAAATAGCCTACGGGATGCGACCCAGTGGTTATTAGGGATTCTTTGAGGGGCGTCGGGGGTGGAGCGGCGGCTGGGACAGCGAGGAACCCAGGCTGCGCGTGGCAGCGCCGTCCCCACGGGCTCGGATCCCACAAAGGGATGGACACGCAGGCATCTGCGGGAAAGGGACGCGCCACTGAGCACGCTGGGTCTCGGGCTCCCCGTCAGCCACCGTCTCACTTGGGCCTCGTGTGGGAAGAGCATGACGCTTGCCAGCTTTAAGCACACACTCAAGCTCTTTGGAAAACAACAGGTGCTCGCTTTCTTTCTTTCTTTTTCTTTTTCTCTCTCTTTCTCTCTCTCTTTTTTTTTTTTAGAAGAGCTCTATGTGCCCACGGTATCTGCTGTTGAGACACCATGAAAACACACACACACATACACATACACACATACTTCCTGGTAATGGGTTTTTCTTAGGAAGAAAGAATGTGTGAAAATGTATATTTAACGATTTTCCCGATTGCTTCATGTGGTTTTGGTGGATGAGGTGGCACTTGCCAGACGCAAGCAGTAGAAGCGCGTCGGGTGCCGTTAAAACCAACACTGGCTTAAATGGAAAAGTTTACACTGGCCCCTGGGTGTCGTGGTTGTCCTCGCTCCTATTGTTCAGTGGGCCCAACAGGTGTGCGGCCCTAAAATCTGAAACTACTTTAAAATGAAATTTAATTAGAGGCCCGCGGGAGGGATCCCGGCACCTCGGTGTCTTGACGAATCTGCATTCTGGGTTGGACTTGGCTGCGCAAGGAGTTGGCTCCGTGGGAAGGTGACAGCAAAGCTAATGAGCTGGAACTGAATCCCTGGGTCGCAGGTCAGTACTGGATCAGGAGAGTCAAAGAGCTCGCGGCCGGGCGGCCCCCAGGAACCTCCAGCAGAGACAGATCATCATCTGTTAGAAACACTTCTAGGCCTCTGTCACACTCGTGCGTGGATGTGCATATTTTAGCTCCAAGTAGATGCAAGGGAAAGAGAAGTAACTGGTCCCCGGGCGCAGGGATCCCGACAGAGAGGACCTGCGGCTGGATGTTGCGGGGCAGGCAGCCGGGAGAGCTGATGCCCCACAAAATGCACCTAGTGAGGGACACGGATGACCCAAAGCCAGCTCAGTTGGCTGGGTGAGGTCTGCCCTCCTATGCTGACGAGGTGCTGCAGATCTGCAGGCTGGGGCAGGGGGACAGGTCGGACCGCGCCGTGGAGGCCGGGTTGTCCCTGAGCTGCAGCGGACCCGGGGGAAGGAGTGGGAAGGCCGTGCGCCCCTCCAGCAGGACAGGGCGGGAAGGAAGGAAAGGCAGCCGTTGCTTGCACAGTGAAATCTGTCTCTAGTTTGAGTCAAGTGTCCTCGTGCCCCTGGCTGTGCCTGGCGTCTCACTCCTGCCGGCAAGCTTTGCTGGCATCCATCGCTGACTGCCTGCGCCGGCAGAAGGTGTGACACGAGGACGCGGAGGCTGCCGAGGCCAGTGAGCCCCGAAGGGACAACCCGGGGCTCAGCTCTAGGCGGCTTCCCTCGCTGGGCTAGATCCCGGGCTAAGGGATGCCGGGCGATCCGTGGCTGCGCTTCTTATACCCGGCGGGACGCAGACGTTATCATCACTGACTCAAAATTGAGGTTTTACTCTCGGGGACCGTATGGATGTGCCCCTTGAGGGCCTCTCTGCAGGCACGTCGAAGCCCCTCTAACTCCAGTGGGAAGAAAACGAACAGGGCTTCACGATGCCTCCATCAGAAAATTTAGGAGGGTCTATCAGAAGGTAGGTCACAAAATGCATCCCTGAGCTGGGGATGAGCGCGGGCCCGCTGCAGCCAGACCCGGAACAGACTGTCCTTGGACGCTGGTCCTGGACCCTGTGCCTTCCTGCCCTACAGAGGAGCCCGCACACAGTTACCACCATTCAGACACTGTTGTTGTCGACCGTTCAAAGTCCCATCCTCCAGGTCGACACCGTGGCACATTTGCAGGCGGGGTTCCCCCGGCCCGGCCTGCCTCCTACCCCGTCGCCTGTGAGGCTCACACCAGCCCCGAAGTGGTGGCTGGCGGGGAAGGCAGTGCTATCACACTTGAGTTTAAAAAAAAAAAAAAGAAGAAGAAGAAGAAGGAAAGAAAGAAAGAAACTGAGCAGCAGAGCTGGGGATGGAAGTTCAGCGAGCAGTGCCCACAGCCCCTGCCCAGGTGGGGAGACTGGCCCTGGGAGCTGGAGGGTGTCCCGAGGGAACCCCGGGGGGCCTCTGGTTTGAGGAGCACCGCTCTCAAAACACTGGAAACTTGGTAAGGTCGGGGTGGGAGTGACAGTCAGCAGAGCGTGGCTTTTCTAGCATATTCCACTTACATCCCAAGGAAATAGGACCCGTCCTGGCATCGTCTACTCGCGGAGACCTCGCTTGGCCGATGTGCTCCTGGATCCCCCTGCAACCCTCCCCAGTCGTGCAAAGGGGAGCACAGCCTGAAGACCATCCACCCGTTTGCAGGGCTTTGCTTTTTTTTTTTTTTTTTTTTTAATAAAAGCCAGGCCGGGAACCATAAACCTGACGGTCTGCGTGTCCCTATTCCCGGAATGTACTTGTCCTGTGAGTGAAGGAATCAGTATGATGCTGTGTGCCTGGCTCTTGGCCGCTGGTTGTGGGGAGAAGTGGGCCGCAAACAGCCGGTGCTGCTCTGCATATCTGTCCTTGGCAGGTTTATTCATTAAATGCAATTATTCTTTTTATCGGGGCAGGCAGTCATTATATTTTGGCAATTTACCATGCCAGAATTTGATTCATTTATCAAATATTTATTTAAGCGAATTTTCACAGTATAGGCAGGCTTTACATGAATTAGCAGGAAAGTAATTCGCTTGTGAGCTCTAGTGCTCCGTCAGGGATGTATTAACGCGGGGCCCAGCGGATTCTGTTAAGCATCTATCAGCAGGTAACTTACCTTCGCTTTAATTTCCGAGTCATTACCAAAGGGGAGAGCCCGACTACCCTCCTACCCTCACGCCAGCTTTACTTAGGGCTTGAGGTGAGGGCTCTAGTGCACGGGATAATCTGAGGATGAAGGGGGCCCAATAGGAAAAGCAAAGTCTGCTTAATTGGAGAAGTTACATCTTTGTCGAAGACGCGCATTGACTTAAACAGACCTGGGGCCTCTCCAGGCGCGTCGCTCGCACACGGCAGGCATCACGTTGGAGGCCGCCCTGATTCAGATGCGGGGGGGCGGGGGGAGAAAAAAAATCACAGCTCCAGGGAGAGAGACCTGTGTGTGCTGACAAGCCAGTGGTTTTCCTCAATGATTTTTCTGAATTCCTGCTAAATTTCTGACGGTCGTGAATTTGTTTGGCCCGGGGGGCGGAGGGGAGGGTGGGAATCACTCAAGGCTGCGATTTCCAGGTCTCCTTCCTGTTCCCCTAAGTCATCTTATGACCCTGCTATGCCTCCAGAGCCAATAAGCATGTCACCTGTCTCGTTTTGTTTCTCCTCTGCCCCCTGTGGAGGGCGGCGGCAGGTGCTGGCTCCAGGACGGCCCCCCAGTCCCCCAGCGCCAGCCCCTGGCGGCCAAGCCTTGGGTTTCTGCCTTTCGTGTTTCACCCTGCAGTGACCACTAGGGGAGGTGACTCTGTCGTGCAGAGTCAAGTTCCTCTGCCGTTGAGGACGCTCCTGCATACGGTTAAGGACGCTATGTGGCCCTCTGATACCTCGAAGGCCGTCTGGGGCCATCCGAGAGGACTCCCCGGTCTTGGCGGGAGAGCGGGGGCTGGTGGCTGGCTGCGCCCGGGCACCTGGGGGGCGACCCCGGGGTGAGGGCACCTGGTGAGCCGGGGCACGGTCGGGGCCTCATGCTGTCCTCCTTCCTTCCTGTCTGGACACGGAATACCGCCTTCTCTGATGCTTCCAGAGCCTCCGACAGACAGACAGAGGCCCTGCTGGGAAATTCCGTCCCCGTCTGCGACGGAAACCGGCGGCAGCCGCAGTCGCTCCAAGGCTGGCCTGGGGACAACTGCCCCCAGCTCCGCGGAACGCTGCGCCCGCCGCCTTCCGGTGCCCGCTCACGCTGCTGAAACCCCAGCTCTGTGACCCCAGTTTTCCGAAAGGCACATTTCACTCATGGATTCCCGGGGGACCCCCCGGAGGAGGCGCCTTCCACGGCTCGCTCTCTGTTAGGTCTGTGTGGTCGTGGGGCAGCGGGGAGCCGCGTGGCACGGGCCCTCGGCGGGCCCCGGGGAGGCTCTTAGCGCCCCCGGCCTCCCGCTCTAGGGCGTCGGCTCGGCGCGGGTTGAGAAGGTCCCCCCCCCGGCCGCTGGTCCAGGAGAACAGACCGGGAGCCGGCGCCGAGAGACAGAGCGCGTCCTCCGGCTACACCCGCGGACCCCTCCAGGCCACCAAGGGAGGAACTGCACCAGGCCTTACCAGTGTGGCTTCTCTTGTGGACCATGAGCACATTGGGGCCGATGCAAATTATCCCACAGACATCACACTTTAGTTTGCCGTTAGGAAGTCGAATGCCTCCAGCTCCCGACAAAGCTCTGCCGCCTTGGCCACCGTGGGAGCCATTCATTTTCTCTCCCGCAGCATCAAGCACTCGTAAATCCTCCGCACATTCTTCCCCATTCAGCTCACAGGCACGCGCATTCTCTTCATCACTCTGAGCCTCTACTTTAACATTACTGGCTGAAAGACACAATACAGGTGCCACTCAGTGTCATCGCAAAAAAAACAACAAAACAGAACAAAACAGCCCAGCAGCAAAAAGACAGCGCGTCAAAGCAGAGGAGGTTCCCGGGGACCGCAGCCCGGGCTGGGGCGGGGATCCCGCGGGCTCCGGGGGCAGGTGCCAGGGAGCCGGGCGGGCCCGCAGGTAAGTGCTGACTTCACAAGCTGCCTCCCGCCGCGGGCAACACCCCAAGTGGTCGTCAAGCCTGAGAAACGTCCCCCTCCCGGAGGTGGCTGTTGCCCGCGGCCCGGGTTAACGCACTCTGGGGCAAAGCTCTGCGGGCACCAGCTCCCAATTCCGGCCACCGATGCCCCAAGGACTTCCGCAGGACTTCCGTGTGCTGTCTGGCTCACAGTCACGCTCCCGTTTTTAGCCCCCGGGGCCACACGCCCTGTGCCCCGGGGCAGAGCTGCGACATCTTACGTGGCTTTGTGGAAGGGCGTGTGGAGGTAACCGACCTGGCCAGCTCGTTGGAGTGGGGGCAGCCCCAGCCGGGGGGGCCGAGGGCTGGTACTCAGGAGCACTCGGGTCCCCGGCTCAGTCTGCGTTCCTGTCCCTTTAAGTCACATCGAGGGCAGTTATCTCTGCCATTCACATATTTTTGTAGGTAAAGCAAATCAGAGACACTGCGTGTGCATCCTTCAGAAGCACAGCCCGGGGGTGCACCGATGGGTCCCACACTATCATACGGAGGAGAGACTGCAGCGACCCCGAAAGCCATCGCCCCCATCACGGTCTCCATAGATTAAGGGGGCGGGCAGGTAAATTTTGCCAAGTGCAAGAAACAGTGACATGCTCGGCAATGGTGACTGCGGAATCTCACATCGACATTTTGAACCAGTGGGTCCCCAGGCTTGGTCCTCGAACCTGCAGCATCAGCATCAACTGAGAACTTGCAGGAGGGCCAATTCTCCGGTGTGCCCCCGACAGGCTGGACTAGAGGCCACGGGGGGCGCCCAGCACTCTGTGTTTTCACGAGCCCTCCGGGGGATTCGGATGCACAGTCACGTCTGAGACCACGGTTTTAAACAATCTGCCCCGTTAGTGACACTCCAGGTTCATTCTGTCCAGCCCTTTGATCATGGGTGGACAGCCCAGAATCTGCAGTGGGTGCTCGTGGCCGGGGGGGTCGGCTGCACTCCTTCCATGCGCTGAGATCTCAGGGGGCAGGTCACCCACTTCCCCTGTGCCTCGGTTTTCACGTCCGTTAAGGGGGCACTGGCCCGCCAGGGGTGCGGTGAGGACTCGGTGATAAACCCAGGAGCACGGGGACTGGACGGGGCAGGTGGGAGCACATTCCCTACAGAGCCGTCCATGGAGCCCCCCCACCCAAGTGATGTCTGCGACATGGACCCTGTGCCAGGCACACCGCACTTGACTCGCTTTCAGGTGGAAGCACATTCCCTAGGGTCTCATTATCGCTGGGCTCGGTGCTAGAATGGTCTGGAAGCATGAAAGTCAAGTTTCCACGACTCCTGAACTCCTTCACCTGGGATCATGTCTAATCATCCAGCTGCTCCCCCGACCCCCGCCTGAGATTGGGGCATTCTAGGCCTGACCACTGGTGTGGCGGGTGTATCAGCCCGTGTGCTGTGACCAAGCTCTAAGCCTGTGCTCCTGTGGCTGGAGAAGTGCGGGGACATAGAGGGAACTGACCCTCGCTTTCTCAAAAGTACACGTGCCAGAACCAGGGCTCCCGGTGCCAAGGAAGACGGATATTGCTGTGACCCGGTGGCCTGCTCTGCAGCATGTGGTGCTGGCGACTGGGTGGGCCCTTCCCGGTGAGAGGGCAGGGAGGGCGGGAAAGCATCGGGGTGACCCTCTGGGTGACGCGTGGCCACCTGCCGTGGGGGTGAAGCTTCGTCAGGAAGGAAGGAGGCGAGGGCGGCCTGGTGAGAAGCACAGCATGGGTGTCATCTTAAGTACCACGGGCGCCCTCCACCCAGACGTGCCACCAGCCATAATGTGACTTTCTCAGTGCTCTTATGCCATGTGGCAATTTCTTCGAGAATTGCAACAGAACCAAAGTACACACAGGAGGCTCCAGTGGCGCGAGAGCTGAGTAGGAGCGACCCTGAGACCCCGTGGACCCCAGGCACCGCCTGAGGGGAGGGGCCCGGCTCATAGACAGGAGCTCGGGACGCTGCTCACACAGTGGGTCTCTGGGGGAAGGAGCACAGAGAGCACCGCCGACCGCGGGGAGCCACACATGTCCCTGGGAGCAGACGCCGCCCACGTTTCCGGGTAGGAGTTGGGTGGCACATGCACGGTGTTCCGGGGCTGGAAGCTTGCTAGCACTCTGGGGACAGATGCCAGGCCACGTTAGCACAGGAATGGTCTGTAGGGACCAAGGGAGAAAGGACAACAGGGAGTGGCCAGGGGCACCGGGGACGTCACGGAGGGCCACAGGGTCCGCCACGGGTGCGCCAGGGCCAAGATAGGAGAAAGTTCTCTAAATCTGGGCAAGAAGCTATCTTTTTGTTTCCCTCTCTTTTAAGGATTCATTTACATATCTGAGAGACAGCAGGAGGAGGGGCAGAGGGAGGGGAGAGAGACCCTCCAGCAGACTCCCTTCAGCATTCCCATCTCTGTGGACAAATGCAAAGTGGGTGCTGGCCACGCAGGAGAGAGGGACTGCCCCCCACCGAGGAGGGTGTCCGTGGAAATGGGGTGTCCCCTCTGGCCAGGAGGACAACACGGGCAACGGGCTGATGATGATCTTCAGAGGCTCAGAGCGTGAACGTATCCTGATAAAGTCATGACACGCTGGTCTCAAAATTGCAATCTAACAGACATAAACGTCAAGTCCCCTAAGTTAAAATACACTTAAAAAACAAAAAAACACAAACTCAGGATGGGGGCGGTGTCGGCCTCACTCATTTAAAGGTGAAAAGGGTTTTGGGGGTTTTGGCTCAATTAGTGATGTGGCTGGAAAAAGGAAAAAAAAACAGAAGACGTAGCCTTGGAGTCCAGCACTGGGTGCAGGTCGTACGTGTCCTTTGAAAAGGACAAGCACAGTGTGAAGCGGTCAGAAGGAAGGAAGGACGTCAGTGAGGTCTGGACACTCCGCGGGCGTCCACGGGGCTGGACAAGCTCAGAGAAACAATTGCGGGGCTGAGAGGAGGAGGCTGGACGGGAGAGCGGGAGGCCAGGGCGGCCCTGCGCAGTGCGGCACGGCGGTGGCACCGGGGGGCAGGCTCCTTCTGCGGCCGGGCAGGTGGCCTCTCGCTCATGGAACCCGAGGGGGCGGTGGGGGCGGCGTCTGCAGACGTTTGTGTCTGTTCGACCACCTTCTGCATCTGCACGTGTCAGGGAGGACTCGTGAGGCCTGTCCAGTGCTGCGCTCCTGGGCCTGTTACGGTGAATCCCACCAGCCTGCAGAAGCCGAGGGCACCAGAGGCTGCTCCACCTAACGAAGGGCTCACGGCAGATGACTGACTTCATTGAAGCCGTCTACCTCCCGGCCTGGGACCTGGCAAGATTCCTCCTCTATCCCCTTGAGAAAGGCCAGCTGCGGCAGGACGCATCCTCCCGTCCTTCGTCATTGGTCTTCCTGAATGGCCCACGTCCACCTGCCCAGTCGGTTCCATGAAACAGCGGGTCTCCCCGTGTTTGTGTTCACTGTACTGCGGTCGGGCCTTCGGATGATGTTTCTGAGCCAACCGGGGCTCACGGTGACTGGCTGTGCCCTCCCTGGATTCCTAAACCCCTCCCCCGCTCCATCTTCACGGAGCTGGAACTGCTTAGGCGACCATCGTGTCTAGGAGATGCTAGGCTCTAGCTCAGTGTGGGGATTCTACTCATAAATATTTTGCAACTCCATCCATCCACCACTTAGAAAAATGTTGAACTCAGTATAATACTGAATTGAAGCGATTAAATATAGAACATGAGCTGAGACTCCGGCGCTTCTCCACCCCCGAACGCTCTGGCTCAGGCCTAACCTTGCGGCTCTTCTGCCGCCGACTACCGGGAGTGCACGGACAGGGGCCCCATTTCATTATTTAATAAATGAGGCTTATATTAAGAGCGGATGTCTTCGAATCTGGAAGAGTCAAGGCTACTTTCCTTCTCAGATGCGGTTTTCCATGAGGAAAAAATCAAAGTATTCTTGTTACATAACGTAGAGGCTGCCTATGTTATCAGTAACACAGCAGACCTAAGAGAGACCCCCAGGTCCCTACGGCCAGGTGGAGCTCAGCCCATAGACAAGTTTGGCACTTGGAGAGTCTGGAGAGTCCAGGGAGCTCAGGGTCAGTGGGGCCGAGGGGCCTCCATGTGCTGCCAAGCACTGCACGAACTCATGAATGATTAAACCATTTTAATGCATAGATATAAAGTGCCCTGGCAGTCCCCCCGGCAGATGGGCTGCGCTTCCTCCCCGTGCTCCGTGCCCTTCTGGAATACATCTTCCTGTTTACTGGTAAGGTAAAAGTTGGGCCCTCTGACTGTGCTTTTCCACGGAGAAGACATTCTGGAATCATCCCTAGAGTATGAGTTTAAGCCACTACCTATCGAGCCTCGAGGGCTCCCTACCATGAACGAAAAAAAAAGGGAGACAGAAATATTTCTGCAACCAGTGACTAGCAAGCAAAACTCAAAAAAGGGAATGAACCACACTGACAAGGGGTCTTGAATGAGCGTAATTAAATTAAAATTTAAGATGAAGAGGCAGTCTGTAGATGTTTTTCTGCTGCCTCTAAGAGAGATTTAGGAGAACTTTTAAGCATCTTTAAGCTCATAAAGCAACTTGTTATAACTTCTATCATTTAAAACATAGAGGTTTGAGGGGGGGCGCGTGGGTGGCTCAGTCCGTTAAGGGTCTGACTCTTGATCTTGGCTCAGGTCATGGTCTCAGAGTCATGAATTCAAGACCCGTGTGGGTGCCACATCCAACAAAAACCAAAAAAAACAAAGAAAAAAAGCCCCAATAAAACGTAGGGGTATTTTTCTTGTGAAGATGCACGATGAGGCACATTTTTATCATTCTTTGATACCTTTGGCCTCTAAATGCAAAGAAGTCAGAGGCAGAGGAGGAGGAGTCTGACAAGGTCATGACTTACAAGCACGTGTATGTTTTCCTCAGGTGACTAGGAACAGAAACTGGGATGGAGGAGGTAGCAGGGTCAGACAGGTCATGTCTTTAATTTTCATAGAAGGAAAACAGACGAGGAGGGGTGACTGGGGCAATTCTCCACCCTGCGCAGCAGGCGGCGGTGTCGGCCCAGGGCAGCTGGGTTGCTGGGGGCGGGGGAGGCGGGAAGTCCTCCAGGTGCACAGCCCTCTGTGCAGGGGGGAGGGGGAGGGTATTCACAGTCTGGGGAGCTGGGAGGGGGTGGGGAGGAAGGAGAAGCCATTTGCATAAACGTCTAGACTGGCATCTATCAAAACATGTATCATCGACCTTATAAAATCTGCACGTAGCACGTATGTTTACGTGAGCACATCACCGAATGCTTGCCCCGGAACCTCCCTCGGGTTTAGTGAAAACATCTCAGAATGTGTTTTCTGACTTGTAAGTGCATCTGACTTCTCAACCTCGCAGCAGCGTGAGGGCTCACCTCCAAACCTCTCTGTCCTGGCACCTTTGTGTTTTATGGGATTGTATGAGCACCCACACGCACATACGTGCACATATGGACACGTATACCCGCATCCGCGTCTCCCAGAGATAAATCCCAAGCTCTTGTTTCCAAGTTGAACCAAAGGAAGCTTGGTTAGAGAAAGATCTCGACGACGTTCACGTCCTGGGAAAGCAATCACCAATCTGGGTTGTTGCTAAATCCTTTAGACGTCAAATAGTTTTGATGAGCAGGATGTCAGAAGACTACTTTTACCGTTACTGACACCTTTTGGGGTTGTGCCTGGATCAGCAACTGCTGCGGTGTTAACGAGCACACCCTGTTTGCTGGTGTTGCTTTACAGCAGCGAGGAATTTACTAGTGCAGGCTCGGAGGCCGTCGGTCCAAAGGAGGCGACCAATTCAGGTTCCTTTAAATATTTTAAAGCATTTTTAAGAAATGTTTAAAAAGCACATTCTAGTCCCTAAAATGCTCCCTCCAAGCCGCTGCCCTCACCTATCTATGGGTTCTCATCTCCCCAGACCTAAAAATGAAATCAACATCTGCTTTTGGTTTTAACAGCTCAGATCAGGAACGTCCTGTGCGCACCAGGCACTAATGTGTGTGCTCGGGCAGCGAGGTACCGCACCGCAGCCTAACGGCCCCGAGCCCCGGGATGTTTCTCTTCTCGGTTCTGAAATTAATACCTCAGAGCAACAGAAGGAGAGTGTGTATCTTCCTCCCGTCCCACAGATTTGCAAAAGTCATTGTGCGAATACGTTGGGCTGTCTCATGGGGAGAGGAAGTCTGGCCATCCCCACGCTCACTCGCAAGGGGACACTCAGCGTGGTAAGGGCAGGGCTGATGACCGGCTTTGGCAGAGCAACAATTCAGTGCTTGCGTCCCTTCTACCCCTATTACCCCACAGCCACAATGAAAGGCATGATCCACAGTGCACCTTCCAACGGTCCCAAGGGTTACACATGCACTTTACTGGGTCAGCAATGCCCTGGACGGCAGACATGGAATGGCCAGGATGGGGAGAATCATGCATTCACAATATTTACACCATGGAAATGGAGTATGGAATGGATACGTGTTTCTGTTTTCCAGAAGCAAGGCATATACTTACGGGAGAAAGATTTGGGAATTAGTGCGTGAAAATCCCTAAAGCCATCGGCCCCATATACAACTGCAATTAAGAAGGAGAAAAGAAAGCTGGCTTTTGATAGTGTTCACGAGATAGAGTAAGCATCTAAAAACAAGGGTTGGGAAAAAAAAATTAAAAAAAAAATAAAAACAAGGGCCAGGGATCCCTGGGTGGCCCAGGGTGTGGTCCTGGAGATCCAGATTGAGTTCCGCATCGGGCTCCCTGCTTGGAGACTGCTTCTCCCTCTGCCTGTGTCTCTCATGAATAAATAAATAAAATCTTAAAAAATAAAAAATAAAAATAAATAAAAACAAGGGTCATCTTTTTTTTTTTAATTTTTTTTTTATTTATTTATTTATGATAGTCACAGAGAGAGAGAGAGGCAGAGACACAGGCAGAGGGAGAAGCAGGCTCCATGCACCGGGAGCCCGATGTGGGATTCGATCCCGGGTCTCCAGGATCGCGCCCTGGGCCAAAGGCAGGCACCAAACCGCTGCGCCACCCAGGGATCCCCATCTTTTTTTTTTTTTTAAAGAAAGTATTATTGCTCAAAATCATTAGTTAGCCACTAATCCGCTAATGCTGAGCCTTCACTCAGGCACCTGGAAAGTAACCCAGGGGTGCCAGGAGCAGGGCCGTGACACGCAGAGGTCTGAGCTCCCGGCACGTTTGCACAAGCTCTGCTGTGCTGCGCATCCTAGGGCTGGTAGCCGAGAACACACGCTGGAGCCGCGAGGAGGTTTTGGGCAGGACTGGTGGGCACGGACCCTAGGTCTGGGCACCGCGGCACAGCTTGTCCCAGGACAGCGCGCATCTTCACAAAAGCAGTGTGTTTCTTGCCGGGCTGAATTGTGCGGCAAACGTTCTTTATTTTCAACATTTCTTAGAAAGTGTTCGTAGAGCATCAGAAATGTTCTCACGACCCACTGAGTGGGGGAAAAATGAGTGTTTTTCCCTCGCTCAAGAAGAGCTATCAATGTCTGTGGGTATTCCTTATCAGCCGCCTTCGTAAATGTTATCAGCGCCTTGAATCTCCAAGTTCTTGTTCTGTTTTTATAGGTCAGAGCTTCCCACCATGTGCCGAGACCTGGAGGCTTAGCAGATACCGCCCACGTGCACACATGCAGCCGTGCGTGCATGCACACACATGCACCGAGTGTGCTCCCCAAGGGTGGCGTCCCCATGTCTATCGGAGCTGTGAGCACGGCGTAGCTGCAACTAAACTTGTTGGGCCACCCCCTGAATTAGTGGAGGGGGGACGCCCCCCATCCCCCAGTGTCTCCAAGAAACAGACCTTGCTAAAACTGCGGCGAGCTTCCAAACTTCCCCGGTCACAGAGCCTCCCTGCTCTCCCAGGAAAAGTCCATTAAAACAGTGGGCGGCGTTTGGGAGAGGCTCACAAAGCTGTTCCTGGAAGCGACCCCCTTAATTATGTCCTAACCACCCCTCAGGCCTCCTGACTCATGCCGCCCGTGACCGTCTGCACCTAACGGAGGCGGTCACTACCGTGCTGCCCCTCAAACGGGCAGGTGAGCGGCCGCTTGCTGGGCGCACCTGAGCTCGGCGTCCGCGGCCAGCCAGTGAGGAGATGCCAGTTTCACAGTGACCTTGGCGCTGACCTCCAACTTGTCAGGTCAACTTCTCCAAGGCCCGTGTCTGTACGCACCGGGCTGGCCCATCCACCTAACGGGAGAGGGGGCAAAGTCTTGCCTTTTAAAAAGGAGGGCATGACAACACTGGGTCTCAGACTGATTAAGTGTTGAATCGGACACTGTCGCACGCCCTGAGATGCTGCTCAGATGGGTCGGGAAGCTCGGCTTCCCTTGGCGCCCGCGCAGCTGCACAGGCCACGGGTGGTCCGCATTGTGATGAACACAGTGGCGCGAGGTGTTCACGGTCACTGTAACTCGTGAGTTCAGGAGCAGAGGGATTCGAGAGGCACACTAGTTACCAACTGTCTGGTGGTGGAAAATGTTGACTTGCCTGGGGCTTGGGTCACCCCAGGGAAAACCCTGAAATCCAGGACACGACACGGCACCTCGTGAGCACTGAATGCTCATCGTTTGCGGGAGAATCCGTTCCCTGCCTACCATCATTCAAATGGACACTCTGAGTTTTGTCCTTCATCCTTGATTCCCTAAGATGGACAAAAAGCTTAAAAAACAAAACACGGCTGTAGCTACAGAGCTGTTCTAATCCCCTAAGAAAGGTGAGCCGATAGGAATTGGCTCTTGGTCACGCACCACACATATTCATGCACAACTAACTCCTTGGTCTGGGAGAAAAACACAGCATCCATGGATGGTAGTTGTGCACAACAGGAACGTGGGAAACTCACCCTGTCCTGTCCTGTCCTGTCCTAGCTGGTCCTACCCCATCCTGTCCTGTCCTGTCCTAGCTGGTCCTACCCCATCCTGTCCAGCCGTGTCCTACCTGGTCTACCCCATCCTGTCCTGTCCTGTCCTAGCTGGTCCTACCCCATCCTTTCTGTCTTGTCCTGTCCTAGCTGGTCCTACCCCATCCTGTCCTGTCCTGTCTGGTCCTACCCCATCCTTTCTGTCCTGTCCTGTCCTGTTCATTTGGGAGGAATTTTTATTCGACAAACTGTCCTAATATTTTCAAAGAAAATGCCGTCAATGGCTTGGATTCTGAATTCTGTTCAGACTGTGATGCTGATGAACATTCTGGAAAAAAAAAAAAAAAAGATAAAATGCCCACAAACCACACTTCACTTTGCATTTGGTCGTGCACCTGAATTTCTCATGCTCTTGTCACCTTAGGGAGAGGTGAAAACAGACCTGAGATTCTTCAAAACAGGAGGAGGAAGTCTGTTCCACTTTGAAGTCAAAGAAGGATGCGGACAATTTTTTGGGGACGGTAAACACATGTAGATTTGTATTTAGGAGAAGCTAGCAAGAGGCTGGGGTCTGGCCTTTAAATCCTATTAGCCTGTTGGGCCCGGTCGGGTTATTAACATCCTAGTGACCTGGGTAAGTGTGGTCTGTGGTGACCTTGTGGGGCTTACCGACCCAGCGTTTCAGGATTGGCAACCCAACCCCACCCCGTGCCAGCAACAGGGTCCCCACCTGGGGCAGCAGAGAAAGGCCAGGGACGGGACAGGTGAGCCTGGTCAGCGCCGAAGCACCACGCTGGCTCCTGCTGGGGGAGTGGTTAACGTCATGGGGACCAGGCCCGGGTTCTCCGGGAACTCCGTACCCGTACGGTCCTGGGACGCATGTTGGTTCCTCCCCCACCGTCCACCCTGGGGAGCCCCAGGGTCCGCCAGGGGCAGGGGGCACTGCTCATGAGTCCCGACTGCCCTTCCCGGGGAGGCACTGCTGTCTCAGCCTCACCCAGCGGGAGCCTGAGCTACACACCACCTTGGAGTCTGACCCACGGACGCCGCCGGGCCCCTCGGCTGCGGAGCTCACCTGGCTGTCGCCACTCAGCTCCCAAATCCGAGTACGAGCGCCTTCGCTAGCCCCCGCGTCCCTCCCCATCCCGCCTGCGCCAGGGGAGCTGGCATCTGCATCCCCGCGGGCCTGACGCACGCGCCCCCCCCCCCACCCTGGGCCCCCACAGCCCACGTCTTCTCCTGCAGGGCTTCTCGCTTCCTGCTCTCCCGTCGCATCACCTCCCGGCACCACCGCCCGGCCGAGGCTGCCTCGGCTTGTGCCACATCCTGCCAGTGCTTCCTGCCACCCTGGCTCGCTGGTGGCTAGGCATCCTGTGGACCTCGCCTTCGGGCTGCCCTCCCGGGTCCGGGCCTGTGCCCCAAGACGCTCATGCTGAGGGCCGCCCTCCTCGCCACCGTCTGCTCCCAGAGCTCCCGGCGGCCTGCACTGCTGCTGCGAGCACCCAGCCCCAAGGCCCGGGTCCGAGCCCCTGCAGGACTGGTCAGCGGTGACAGTGGCCCTCAGCACGTCATTCAATTCAGATAATCAAATGCATGCACCTCAACGGATAATGTAAGAAAAACCCCTCTCACTGACCGCACCCCGTTTGTGGACTCCCTGCGGCCCCTGCTCGGCGGCCATACAGTCACTTCCTAACAGCCTCCGCCGCGGTCTCCACTGGGGAGAGCCCCGTTCGCCCCACGCTCCGGAGGTCACTGGCTCTCCCCAGCGCTGGCTGCAGCCTCCCGCCCTTGTGGTGCCTGCGTCAGAGCCCGCCCGCCCTCTGGCCACCCCCGGCCCAGAATCCTCGGGGCATATGGCTCGGTTCTGGACTTGACGAGGTCGGGAGCCCACTTCTGTGCTCAGACAAAGGGCTGCAGGGACCCGCTTCCCTCCTCCCCCACTCCCCGCACGTTGCCTACGACACGCCAGGTGCTCAGGACAGAATGGGTGACTCAACAACCTGAAGACAACGATCGGATCTGCACATTTTCAGAAGTTCGTTCACGTCGCAAAATACGTGGGAGAAAGCAGCTTAACTTCAGTGGCGGCAGCGGGCCAGGCTCCGTGACACTGGGGCGTCTGTGTGCAGCGAGTCGGGGGCAGGCGAGCTGCTCTCGCCGGGTTTTGCTGAGGGCGAGACTGGACGTCAACTTGTGTAAGCCGAGCACAGGGGACCAGCTCTCAGCCTGACGGGGTCCCGTGGCCTGTGTCACGTCAGCCCACAGGATGGGAGGACAGCTGCTGGGTGGTGGGGGGCAGGGGGCTTGGGGTCACAGGCCAGTTTGGCCTTGGCCCCACCGCCCGTCAGCTGTGCGCACTGAGGGGCCCGGGGCCACCGACTCCTGCCCACCCAGTGAGAACCCCCATATCTGTCCTGTCGGGTTTGTGTGGAGACCGAGGCCCTCGGTTGGCGGTGGCTTTGTCCCCTGGTGGAAAAGCAGCAGCAGATCAACACCCGTCTTGTCGACAAGACTTCAAGGCTTACGGGATCAGCTACAGCCCACTCACCCTAAGGGAGCTTTCTAAACGGGGAACAAACAAGGGTCGCGCTTTGTGGGGCTACCTGCTATGTCAAGCAAGGACAAGTACCCTCAGGGAAACTGAGTCACTGCAGACCTGAGTCCATGCGGGCTTCCCTTCGGCCCTGAGTACTCCCGGCCGGTGCTCCCTTCCGTTTGGGAATGACCCCGATGCTGTTTGAGGCGCACCGCCAGGCTGTGCGGCCACTTTGGTCGCTTCACCTGGGCCTTGACAAAGATGGCCAACGTCAGCTTAGCGGGACGTCAGGTTCCAGCGCTCAGATCTGCCTTCCAGAGCCGACGCGGCCCAGCGCCAACCAAGAGCCCGGAGAACCGGCCAAAAACCCGTTTCTGAGCCCCTCTCTCTCTGCAGCACACCTGGGGACCTGCCCTATTTCTGGTTGTTTTACTGACGCACTTGTCATGTCTCACCGTGAACTGAGGGACCGAGGCAGAAGCCCTGACACCCAGACCTGTAACTTAGAAAAGGGAAAAGCAGCAAGTGACGTCCTTGCTTCTGAACGGTACGAGTAAGAAGACTGCAGGTTCGAAAACGACGGTGCTATTTATGGGATGATCCTGGAAAGTCACGTTGGTACCACTTGGCCCTCCCATCACCCCCCATCCCCAACACAGTTCATCAGAATGTGGGGATGAGACGTCCCACACGTGAAAGAACAGGGCGAGGGACACTTCCTGAATGCTATGCCCCCTCCCTTTTTTAACATTTTATTTATTTATTAATGAGACAGAGAAAGAGAGAGAGAGGGAGAGACACAGGCAGAGGGAGAAGCAGGCTCCATGCGGGGAGCCCGACACGGGACTCGATCCCGGGACCCCGGGTCACGCCCTGGGCTGAAGGCGGCCCCAAACCGCTGAGCCACCCAGGCCATCCTGCTATGTCCCTCATGCTCTTTCATTTTTCTCTTAACAAAAAAGTACCTCTTTTTGGTAAAAGTAATATTTGCCTGTGCTAATGATCGCCACACGCATGGAGGCAGCAAGATGAAATTCACCTCCGATCCCTGTAAATCTTAAGAAATCATGCAAAGGAGAAAATGAGGAAGAATAATAAAATAAAAATTAATGAAGAATAAAATAAAGAATAAAAACAGAGTGATGGGGCTTAATCCAAGCTTTAAGAGAGGAAAAAGGGACTTTTTCAGGCACCGAATCGGGGCTAAAGGAAGTCATGCTGCCTGGAGAAACAGTGACAAGACAGCAAGGTCCTGTCATGTGCCAGGGGACGGTGAGCAAGCATGAGGCCCGGGACAGGAGTGACAACCTGGGGACGCCGGGGGGCTCAGCGATTAAGCGTCTGCCTTCGGCTCAGGGTGTGACCCTGGGGTCCCGAGATCAAGTCCTGCGTCGGGCTCCCTGCATGGAGCCTGCTTCTCCCTCTGCCTGTGTCTCTGCCCCTCTCTGTCTCTCGTGAATAAATAAATAAAATCTAAAAAAAAAAAAAAGTGACATCGTGAACGCCCCCTTCCATTCCCAATGTCACCCCGGAGGAGTGCCTGCTGGCTCCGATGGGCAGAGACAGTAGGGAGGGGGCCAATCCACCAGGCGGCTGTGCCCGGGCGGGCGGAGGGCGGGCTGTGCAGCTGTGTCAGTAGCCGGGCCGGGTAGGGACAGCCACCTTGGCACATCCAGGCCCCGCAAGGACAGCACCTGTGGGGTGCCCCCCCGCCCCCCCGCCATGCACGAGGCAGGGCTCGCTCCCCACACCCGGAGGGAGGGACGGACGGGGCCACAGCACAGATGTGGCTTCCCGTGGGCTCGGCCCTCGTGAAACAACAGGCCGAACGCTTGCTGCCAGGGGAGCCGAGGGGGCAACGTGGAGCGCGGAGGAGGATGGCAGTTCTGCAGCGGGTGGAGGGGGGGGGTCACCTGCTGGCTTCCCGAGCCTGGGGCCGCTCGCCCGAGAGCTGCTGCTCCTGATGGGAAGTGGGGCAGGCGGGGTGCCCAGGCCAGGGCTGGGGGGGGTGCACGCGGCTCCCGACCGGCTCCGCACACCCCGCGGGCCATTCCCTCCCGGGCCCCGCTGGCACCATGTCAAGCCCCGAAGATTCCAGGAGCCGGGGCCCTGCTTCAGGGAGGCCGCAGATAAAGTAATCTCCCCCGGGACACCCAGAGGGTGGGTCCCCGCTGGCCCTCCCCTCCAGAAGCCCCGAGGGGTCCCGACCAGAATTCCAAGCAAGGGGTGACTCAGCAGAGGCCGGGCAGCGTCCAGAAGGGCCGCTCGGGCGTCAGGAGTGTCAGGAGCGTCAGGAGCAGGCCGTGCTCGGGGCGCCCATCCTTGGGGGATGCATCCCGGTGCCCTCCCCGCCCGCCCTGGGTCCTGTGCCCCCAGCACACCTGGCAGGCCCAGCGCCGCCTGCGAGCAGGGGTGAGAGTGCGCGCAGGGAAGCGCAGGAAGGGCAGGTCACCTGCGCCCCCCCCACCTGGAGGAAGAGAGGCCGCAGGTGCCAGCCGCCGCCCGGTGTCAGGTGGCAGCGTGCAGGGGTCAGTGGCATGAGGACCCCTCCCCTGGCACGGGGGGCTCACAAAGGCAGCTCAGTGGAGGAGGCTGGAAGCCACACAGCCTGACCCCACGATGCCTCTTACCTTCTGGGGGGAACAGGCCCTGAGCACCAGGTGGGCCCCGCGTCCCTCGGGGGCACATGCACCACCCGTGGGAGGCTGCGCCCCGGGGCCAGGCGTAGTGGGGCTCGGCCTCGCCCGGCAGTCCCGAGGCTCCCTCCCACCGCCTCCCTTGCTAAGCTGGCAGGCAGAGTGCCCTGTAGACGCTGCGGGGTGAGGCCCGCGTCCCCGCAGGGCTCCCTTTCCCAGGGGTGAACTGCACCCAGGCCGCGGGCCCATAAGACCCGCCGTGGCCGCTGGGAGCCGTGCAGTAAGCAGCATTAGTGCGCTGCTCACCTCCAAGGGCTCCTGAGGGATCCTAACCCCCGCCCGGCCTCCTCCCCCGTCTCTCTCTCTCTCTCTCTCTCTCTCTCTCTCTCTCTCTCTCTCTCCCTCTCTCTCTCGTTATGGGCCTCGTAAGTGCTGAGCATATGGTGTTTCATCAACACTCGCAAGGAAGCTCCAAGCTCTCCTTATCAATGCTGGTTCCGGGGCTCAGGCCCCCGCCCCCGATGGGATGATGGAGGGGAGGTTTAGGGACCTGCCCACACTGTCCCCGCCCAGGGCCTCACCGGGTCTCTGTCCCCTCGTGCGCGACCGCGGCCTCCAAGGCCCCATCCCATCCCTGTGCACCTGCGGGCTAGGAGGGAGGGCGGGTGGGCAGCCAGCGCCCCGCCTGGGACCCGCTCATTACCCAGCAGCCGCCCGCTTCCCGGCACCTCGCTCAAAGTCGCACATCTCTTGGGAAGAACCCTCAAATATCACACTTTTTTCCTGGAAGATGTCAGGTGCTTCTCAGGATTCGAGAAGCTCAGAAAGTCCTGTCCTTCACTTCAGCACCATTTCTTTGAAATGAGGGAGGTTCTCCTCTTCCTTCTCGCCTCTTTCTGTAGTTTTATGATTCAGCTCTTTCCTGGGAAGCACGGGACAAGGACCAGGGCAGGCCGTGCCTTCCTCCAGCTGGAGTCCAGGCGACCCGGACAGGCAGGGTCAACGTCGGGGCCGTGTGGCCGGCTGGCGAGCGCCGTCAGGGAGCAGCTACGGGGCGCCCGCCCCCAGTGAGACCCTTGCGCCCAGCGCTCCGCTCCTGAAGCAGCCCTGCCAGGCGACTCAGAGCCCCGGCCGACGGGGAGGCCAAGGACCTCGAGGGGTCAGCTGGCGCCCGGGTCACCTGACAGGCGGGCGAGGCAGGGACTCGAACCCGTGCTCTTCACCCCGTAGCCCACTTGCCCACCCGGGGCTGCCCCGTAGCCCATCTGATCTGAGAGCCCAACTGGACACAGGCGACCGGGATGACAACTTTGTCACGGGTGGGAGACGTGCCGCCTTCCTCCGGGTGACCTGGAGGGCAGAGCCGGCCGGCCAGCCTCCCCACTGTCGCCCTTCCTCAGTTTACAAAACAAGTCCACTTGACCGGTCCCACGATGCAGCCTTGCAAGAGGGTTTATAATCCAGGCACCACGCACGAAGCCCCAGCCCGGCCTAAGGGGGCCCCGTGCGAGGGGACATCCTCGTTCTCAGGGACACCGGTCCTGTCCGCGTGTGGAGAGTGTGGTGGGACAGGTGTCCGGGGCCTGGGCTCCCAGGAGGGCGCGTGATGAGGAGCATCGGGGAACCAGTGTAGATGCGGCGGGTGTGGCTGCCCCCGACCTTGGGGTTGCAGGGGGGACACGGGCAGCTCAGGGGCCTCTGTGGCGGGGATGGGGCCCGAGGGCCTGCTCAGAGGGGCCGGGGCGGGGGTCTGCCGTCAGGGCAAAGAGGGCCAGGTGGGGGGACACTGGCCTGGGAGATGGGAGGACGCTGTCCCCCCAGCACACACCAGGACCGGGCGCCCGACACAGGCTCCCAGCCTCCAGGCCGCGCACAGCCCCACTCGTCCCCGCCCCTGCGGTGTCGGCGCCCACGGAAAGTCCGGCCTTCTGAGGACCCGCGGCCCCCCAAGCCCCAACTTCTGCATTCCGCCCAGGGCCTGTGCACACCGCCTCCCTCCTCCTCCCCTCCCCCTCCTCTCCCTCCCCCTTCCCCGTCCTCCTCCTCCTCCTCCTTGTCTGCCTCACTCCTCCTCCCTCCTCCTCCCCTTCTCTCCTCCTCCTCCTTCTCCTCATCCTCATCCTCATCCTCCTCCTCCCTCTCCCCCTCCTCCCCCTCCCTCTTCCCCTTACTCCCTCTCCTCCCTCCTCCTCCCTCTTCTCCTCCCCCTCCTCCTCCTCCTCCTTCCTCTCCTCCTCCTCCTCCTCCTGCAGCCCCAGCAGATGCCGCCGGGAGGCGGGGCCAGCGAGCGCCACCGTGTCAGACTGTGACTGGGCGTCCACATCCTCTCGGGCGGGCACAGGGACGGCCCAGAAGGGGAAGCGGTGGCCTGGCCGTGGGGGGGGCGGCCGTGAGGGTGCGGGGGAAGAGGAAGCCGTGCCTGACGGCGGGGACAGCCCGGGGGGCGCCCAAAGGGCCTTGCATCGGGGCTTGGCCCAGCGCTCACGCTTGGGTACATATGCACACACACTCCCATCCACGACACTCACACACACGGACATACACTCCTGTATGCACATACGCACAAGCTCCCATACTCATGGATACAGGCTCTCACACCCACACACACACACAAACTCACATACCCACACCCACACACACACTCCCTTATGCACAGATACATGCTCACACACACGCTTATTCACAGACCTACACATAGACCCACATACCCACTCATATACACCCTCATCCTCCCATAGAGACACGCTGTCTGTCTCACACACACCCAGGCACTGACACACATACAGACTCTCACACACTCATTCGCACATACACACACACTCATATACACTCACACAGAAACAAATACTCCTACATACACACACGTGCACACATGCACACACACATAGTCTCACGGACGCGTATGCACAGGTGTGAGCTCTCACACGGGCACGCGTACAGCTACTCACCACACACACACACACACACATGCATATCCATACACAGAGATACCCACACACTCGGTCTCACACACACACGCACATTCGCACACAGTCACGCGCGGCCTCACAGACACACACATGCACACTCTCACACGCACATGCACACTCCTCTCACCCTCTCGCGAGCCTTTCCTGCATCCCCACCAGACTTCTAAAACACAAGGCTTTCCTAGTTCTCAGCGCCCAGGAAGGGCCAGCCAGGTCTGCAGTCTGCAGTCCAGCTGTCCGAGGACCTCGGGTCCGGGCTCCCTCTGTGTCTATCCTAAGTGGCACCAGATGCAGAAATTCGTAAGAATTCTAAGAGGCCATTCTGTCATTTTCCTCTTACCTTTAAAAAGCCAGAGCTAAACAGGGTAAAATTTCCTTACATTATAATCAAAAATTTAATTTTGGAGCTGAGACAAAAAAAAAAATGGAATAATGAACAGAAAGCATAACTACATTCAGGCAGATTCCCTTTGGGACAAAAAATACCATTTTAAGAAATGAGAACAGGCCAAGAGGAAAAAGCCTAAAATCTAGGGAAAGATGAGAAAGAAGTTGTAAATTAACCCGTTTGCGGCATCTTCTGTGCGCGGAGATAACCAGCAGCGGGGCTCGGGGTCGAGGTCATTCCCACTGGAGGGCGAGGAGGTTGCCCAGAAACCCCTTATCTACCGTTCTCACCGGGTGTGGGGAGGGTGGAGGGCGCAGCCCAGCCCGCCCCCCGGGCCCCTGAACTCACATGGGGAGCCCCGAGGGTGAAGGCTTTACAATGAACCACGTTCCCCTCTCCCTCGTTTCCGGGAGGAGCACCAAGCCTGCTCCTATAGGAAACGACATCACCTCTGAAGCCCTTGCACGCGCGCGTGGGGCCCTCCCAGGAGCGGCCTCCGAATCCATTCCTTGCAAGCTCGCGGGTGGAGGCCGCCGGGTCTCTAGATGAGGGCCGCGTCCGGGGAGGACTTGGGGCAGACGTTCAGCCTGGGGCCGCCCCGTGTGCGTCCTCCAGAATTCCTGGGTGAAGGTTCTAGAGGACGTCCCGGGCCTCGCACACTGTTCCCACCCCGCCGTGACATTCTGTGCGCGCAGCGTGACACCAGGCGTGCCACGTGGAACCAGGACCCCTGACGTCCGCCTTCACAGTTAAGCCGGGATCCACTCAACCAGCTCTTGCGGAGCCCTGGTGGCGCTGCTTCTCGTGCCCCCCGGGCTGTGACATCCGCCCTCGGCCACAGCCTGCCACCAAGGGCACTGGTGACTTGTGAGACCCTTCCCAATATCAGGGAAACGAAGACCTCTGGGGCTAGCAGGGGACCAACAGCCTGTGATCCCAAAATGCCTGAGTTCTTTTTTGCCTTCCAACTTGGCAACTTGGTTTCTCACCTTTGATCCTTGTTCTTTTTTTTTTTCTCTCCAAAAAAAAAAAAAAAAAAGTAATGGCAGCAGAGACCTCACCTCGGCACCAGACTGCCCCACCGCCCTGCCTGCGGCCCGTCACCCTCCCTTTCACCCCGCTGCAGCAGGTGCACCCCACACACCTTGCATCGGTTGCTCAACGGTGCCTCATTCTTTCTGCCCAGGGCATTTGAGGCTTTAGGAGAATCTGTGCTGCTCAGCAGGAGCCCCGAACCAGGACCTTGACCCCCTGTGGGGCAGCCCTTGGTTGGTGGCGGGGGGTGGGGGGGTGGCGCCGTGCCTGCCTCCTGCATCCCGCCTGGAGGCCCGGGCGGGTGGGATGGAAGCCTTGTCCCCCTCATCCTGGGTCTTCCCTTTTTCTCTCTCCCCTGCCCCTGAGTCCGGCCCTCAGCAGGCTGGGAGAACAGCTCAGTCTTCCGAGTGATGGAGAATTTATCAAGAAGCCTCTCTCACGCACAGAGGGCAAACCTGGGGTATTTTAAGCCCCGAGTTACGGATAAAGCAGGCGGAACCCAGAAAGTGGGGGCTCCCCAAGGCACATGCTCATTCCTGCTCAATTCCTGCATCCCGGCTCTGGGACAGGCTGGGTCCCCACGCAGATGGATCCCCTACCAGGGGACAGAGGTGCTGGGAGAAGTATGTAGAGGGTTGTTGACACTATTTAATAGAGGAAAGTGTTAGTAACTTGCTAGTAGATTCAGAGATTCACTAACAAGAGATGCCCTTCAAATAATAAGGACACGGTTGAGGACCAGCTGCATCTACAGACCTTGGCATTCATGCCTCTCCCAGCCCGGGCCTCAGTCTCCCCCCGAGGACTGACTCTCATGGCCACTCACTCCCTTTGGTGACTCGGGAGAGCCCCTAACGCCATGGCTGGCTGACACCCATAGGCAGGGGGCAGACTCGTTTTCCTCTTGTCCCTTCCAAATCTTAGCAGATGAAGCTTCAGGCTCAAAGGCCAAGGAAGAGGGAAAGAGCATGAGACACGTGCCAGGCGGGGAGCGGACATCGGCCGGCTCAGGGGAGGCGTGGGGACGAGCCGGGGCTCTGGGGTGAGAACTGCCCGTTAGGGCCAGAGTTGTGGCGGGTGGGATTAAGGGGAAAGGAAAGCAGGTTTCTCTTGTCCCCCCTCCCCCTCCACCCAGTGCCCTCAAAGTCTGGAAAAAGTGGAACTGCAAATCCACAGGACGGGAGAGGAAGAGCCTGGGCGCCAGGCGCAGGGCCCGTGGCACGGCACACCGCCGTGGCTCTGCGTTCCCTCCGGCCTCAGATCGCCCGGCTTCTGTCGTTTATGCTGAGATCCCACCCTAAGCTCTACGCAAGCAAGAGGGATTTGAGAGGCCATAACCTTGCTTATTTAAGAGCAATATTTATTTTCGGAACACCGAGTATTGAAAAACATCTAACACTATATGAGGGGGAAATGCACAGTGTGTGGAATTCACAGAGAATGTTTTACCCTCTGCAACAACAAAATATTCATATTTAGGTCATCAATTATTCCAAGGTCTGCCATGGTTGAGGGCCAAAGGAAATAAAATGTCTAAGGGGGGCGCCTGGGTGGCTCAGCGGTTAAGCACGCAACTCTTGGTTCTGGCTCAGGTCATGATCTCAGGGTCATAGGATCGAGTCCTGTGTCTGGCTCTGCGCTCAGCGGGGAGTCTGCGGGAGATCCTCTCTCCCTCTGCCTCTGCCCCTCCCCTGCTCATACTCTATCTCTAAATAAGTAAATAAATAAATTCAAAAAAATCTTTTTAAAATGTCTAATAAATAATGGGAAGATGTATTTGCACAGTTGATCAGGAACAGTCATTAGACTTTCCCATCTCGACTTGAGGCTTCGGGTTTCAGGGGCAGAAAGAAATGGAACCAAAAACTAAATTGGAAGGATCTGAATAAAGATCAAAGAAATCGAAAATACAATGCCTTTTGCCTCGTTCTGAGGTGCTAAACTGAAAAATATAGACTAGGGGAAGTCAAAGCATCGCAGGCTGACCTCATCCCGTTGACATTACACTTACTCAGAAGCTGGACATCCATTTGCACGGACTGGTGACAACAATGAGAAAGTAAAACTGGCCTCCAAGTCGAGCAACAAAAAAGAGAAGTAAGAAGCCTCTGAGCCAAATTCACGCGCCCCGTCCGGGGTGAGTCCCTCTGACACTCCCTGGAGCTACCTTGTGCACGGTTTCGGGGACGGTGAAAGAGTTCTTTCTTCTCTGAGCACCGAGCAGAGTAGAAGTCGCAATTTAGAAAGTTGAGGAAGGTGCTTAAAACACTAAAACCCGAGGAGAGCACTGGAAGCCAGGCTCCTGTAGGGAACGGACATACGCCCCACAGGCACATGATCTCTTGTGAAGTCCGGGACCTCCACCGTCTGACAACGCCGGTGTTCTTTCTGCCGCGAGAGGACTTCCTCTTCGCGCTCTGGAGCGCTTTGGGAAATCTGGGAGCCGATACCCCGCTACAACGGGGGCGTGAGCCTGTCTGCTCGAGAAAGGGACGAGTGCACGAGCCGGTGAATGAAGGAGAGTGACGTCCCGCCTGCGCACGGGGTTTATAAGTGGCCGATGTGCGCCCACGAACGACCCCTGCAGAACACTAGAATTCCTATCTACAGTCGGAAGCCTGAGTGCAGAAGAGGAGGTTCAAGTGGTTTCAGATGTTCTTGAAAGAATCTCGAGGGGGCCGGGAGGTTCTAGAAAGATCCCTCATCCCAAAGGGTTAAAACATACCAAGAATAAAATGGGTAGGTTTGCATAGTTTGGAAGACTTAGTCATGGAGGAATGCTCCCTCCCTGTAGATGCTGGATGAACGAGAGGTTGGTGGAGAGGCCCCTGACCGTGAACTGAGAGCACCTGTGGCGGACCTGGTGTCGAGCCCAGGCCCATCGAGGCGAGCGAGGGGCTCCCTGGCCGGCCCAGTCACGATTTCCCACGAGCCCGGGACAGTGTCTGCCTCCCACACCCATTTCTGAGCAGAGACACTGCAGATTTTGATTGCAACCGTGTGCCAAGTGCAGAAATCTTAGGGGTAAGAGAGCTCGGTGTCACTCGCTTCCAGGGTTTTGCTGCCGGGAAAGTAGATATGGAGGAAATACAGAACATTCTGAGATTAAAAACAGGAAATGGGTGAATTCATTGCCCCTTCTGGGAAATGATGAAATGAAATGTGTTTCAACCTTAAGGTGTAATCATGCAAAGCTTAGTTTATCAAGGTTATTAAGACCTATGATTTCTCATCAAGATAAATGACTTTCTAAAATTTAAAAACCCAACGAACGCAAGGGTTACATCCACCCCTCTTCCCATACCATAAAACTACAAAGAGCTTTTCTATCAACAGACATAAAGAGAGAGAGGGCGTCTAATGAATAATCGTGATGTAGTAAATGTTTCATGATCCCAAATCAGAACTTATAATAAAGTCGGTCACTGGTTGCTTTGGTTCGGAGGTGTGCTCACGACCCGACTCAAACAACGAGCGTCACCGTGTTAAAACGCCGATCCCCTGTGCTGGAAAGCACGCCTAGCACTTTCAAGAGCGGGTCTTCCGCAGCAAGCCCGCTCTGTCGTCTGTTCGCTGATCCAGTGACACGGGCAGGACCCGCTGTGACACCACCTTGGAGCTAGCCATCGAGACCCAGGAGCCAAGGGGCACCACGAAGCTCAGCGTGCCCACAGTGTCTTTTCACAGACCGACACACAGAGCAGTCGTCCGCATCCCACCGAAGATCTACATGTATGAGTAACCGATGCAAATGAGAGGGAATGAAAGAGCAGAAAATGATGGGAAATCTAACAGCACAAATGTTTTCACACTTCAGTGACACATTTCTAACGGTTAGGAATGAGGCAGCTCTCTACACGTGACGTAGGCCGTCGTCAGAGTCTGTCGGCGTGATACACTATCGAAGCCCGAGGCACCCTCCCACCTGCCCACCTCCAAGCTCTGTCTGGGGGTTCTCTATCCAGTTGCCAAATCTGCCGCAAGCAAACTCTGTCTCGACATCAGGAGATGGATGGAATGGATTACCGGTGGAGCCGCGCACTTCCCAAACGTGGCACCTGCGTCCTGCAAGCCAACAGTGGTGGGCAGGGACGGATTTCACGGCCTTCTGGAGACACACAGACTGGTCTTGGTGGCTGCACCCCACATCAAGAAGGCCTGACCCCCGTGCACCCCAGGGTTCCCCTCCATGCTCCTCTGAGCAGATGGCATTGGCGCATGGCCCCGTGGTCGCCGATGGTGATTCAAACCCAGGCCTGCAGGTCCTCCCGGGGGCACCCCCACACACTGCTGCTGCTTTGCATACCTCTGCTCAGACACCTCAACTGACCTGCAGGTCACTTCATTTGTTTTTCACGTGGGTTCTCGTACCTAACTTTGGTGTTTTCAGACTTGCAGCTTTCTGAATGATACACTGTCTTGTTTCCAAAGCCTTGAGTCAGCCTTTGCATGGAGGGTCCCTGCCTGCCCCCATCTTATTTCTTACCGATCTTATAACATGACCTAAAATAGAAGCGTGAATGGTCTAAATGGGGCAGAGTTTCAGTTAGGGTGATACGTGCCGTAAGACCTGATGAAAGGCAAGTGATGGGCCAAGATGGCATTCATTTTTGGGGGGGAGTTATGCCAGTGACCCCCTCCCCAACCCTCATCAGCTCCACGACCATACCTGCCTAGGGAATTGAATACATCCACTGAAGCCCTTCCCTGAGGTCAGCCCCTCCTCCCAGGATCCTCCCTGCCATGGGGCCCCTGCAGAAATCAAAGATCCCATTGGGCTTCCTCGGGCCTCTGTTATGTCCCCCCATACCCCTCAATCCATCACTTTCTCCTTTCTCTTATCCATCCCTAAAAATTCTACCCCATTCTTGAAGGGGTACAATATATGTCACATCTTCTGAAATCCTACACATCCCATCAAAAAGGATTCGGGTCCTTGCCCGCTTGTGGGTTCTGATACCTCCGCTGCAGCATGTCGTGTATCCTGCTCCCTGAGGAAGGCCCTGGGCATGTGCCACTCGCCCTCACAAGGCAGAGGGTTCCTCACTGCCTGCCCAATAAGTGCTGCATGAACTAAGCTAGACTGGCCCAGAGGTATCACAACCAAATCTTCCTACCAGTTTCCCAACAATACCAGTATTTTTCAAGATGTCCTTCAGCTAATACTCTTTGGATGTTAACAAAGATAAAAAAAACCCCCACACAGGCTTAATATTAAAAAAAAAAATGGTAGCAAGAGAGAGTTGAAAGAACACAAAGTTTAGAATCAGAAAACTTGGGTTTGTATGGGTTGCGCGATGCGAAGATTGGTTAATCGACCTCATGAAGCCAAGTGGAGGCCCAAGGACTCCAAGTACCAACGGCCATTCCAGGTGGCCTGGGCATGGGGACCTGTCTTCTCTGTAGAGTCGAGAGAAAGAATGGGGTGGGGGCTAGGTTCAGCCACGGCCCCGAGCCAGTGCACTCTGTTTCCCACCAAGCAGTTAGAAGAGCAGAGGCTGTTGGCCTCCCTCCGTGGCGCCCGTGTCGGGCGCACTCTGTTCAATGGGCGGGTACGACTGCTGCATGAAATGGCCATTCCCTTTCTGGAATTGTTTCGCACTAAGTTCTGCTCTGCTTGCTCTCGTTCACCGTTTTCCCCGTGTGTGCTCAGAAGCGTCGCCGGCTCCACGCCACATCTGGCCCAGGGCTTCACTCGATTCGCGCATTCCCGAGACAAGATGGTGCCCGGACTCCGTTTTCAAGTGAGCCGAGCCTCTGCAGCTGGTATGGGTGACGCCCGTGGTTTCAAACCCACCGCGCTCTTGTTCTGATCTTGGTGCCATAGTGATGAGGAAGCAGCACCTTCCAAAGGTGTCTTACCTCAAAGAACGTGCCCAAAAGAACTGCTTCTCAATGTACGTATCCACCCCCCCCGCCTCTCTCTCTTTCTTTTTTTTTTTTTTTGAGGTGAGAATTTTGCTAATAGCCAATTTGCAGGGCATCTCATGAAATCCCTTATCAGCAATTCTTTTTTCCTTTGTGGCTGGGCCTCACATGCTCTTTCCCGTGGATTCTGGAAAGTCAGCCATGTCATCGCCCAGTAGCAGTCACTGAAAACGTCAAAGAATTAGTTTTCCTGACGAGCTAAAAAAATTAATTTCTTTCCCTATTTACTAATTCAAAAGCTGTGGCCTACCGATGAGAAATCAACGGACAAGGGTCTCCCTGAAATGGGAATTCTTGAAAATGCCCCTGGCATAATCATAGGAAAATCTTGAGATTTTCTTTGTTCTTCCAAAATAAAGAACAGACTCCATATTTTGGTCACAGTAAAATGTCCCTCCCTTTGCTCGTGGATCTCCCATCTCTCTGTGGACCTTGGGATGTGAGCCCTCCTGACCCAAGGAGGTGGCTAAGTGGGAAGGGAAACGCGTTCACAAGCAGGACAGTATTGTCCGACTGAACGCTGGGGACTTGCCCCCAAAGCTGGCGTCGTAAAGCACACTTTCTACCAATTTCTCTTTCACTTAAACTTTCTAAGAAACCTTCCTGCATCAATAACAGGCCACCTGCACCTGATGCACGAAATTGCGACACCACACAGGACATTTACACTGAGCGGTGGAAATTCTGGATTGAAGATTTGTTTTTGTTTAAAGACTGATTTGTTTAATGATGACATTTCCATTTACAGGAGTAAAAGTTAAACTCAGCTAACAACGTGATGGACACAGCCTTGCACCGGTCTGACCTCGCCTGGAGCAAAGAATTAAAGGAGCGTTCCAGTGGGAATGGTGGCACTTTTTTCTTTTTCTTTTTCTTTTTCTTTTTCTTTTTCTTTTTCTTTTTCTTTTTCTTTTTCTTTTTCTTTTTCTTTCTTTCTTTCTTTCTTTCTTTCTTTCTTTCTTTCTTTCTTTCTCTTTCTTTCTTTCTTTCTTTCTTTCTTTCTTTCTTTCTTTCTTTCTTTCTTTCTCTTTCTTTCTTTCTTTCTTTCTTTTTTTTTCCTGCTGTGAGCTTTGCTCCTTTTAAGGAACTTGCAAAATCTTAGTCGTCAATGGTTTATAAAGCTTTGACCTTCAGCCTGGATCCTTGATAAAGTATCACAGACTGCTTCCTTTTACATGTGCTGTGCAGACGGTGAGGCCAGCGGTCCCAGAGGAGTCAGATCAGACAGCGGAGCCCTCAGCAGCCCACTGGTGCCAATCTCATCTTTTTTTTTTTTTTTAATCTAAACTTTACAGAGAAAAGAAAAAAGGTTATGTTTCCAGCTGAGCTGCTCACAGGGATGTGGGGGAAAGAGCATCGTAAGGGGAAGGAGTGCTCTTATTCACACCCTTGTTCTTAGGTCTGGGGCACACAGTCATCCCAAAACGATCTCGCCAGCCTGACGTGAAACGCATGCCGCCCAACAGGACAGGGATGTGCACCAGGTCCTCACCTGAGGTCCAAGTACCAGATGTGCAGGGACAAGGTGACAGAGATGCGTGTGTTTCGGGGAAACCGGCGCACGTGTTCTCATCAGACAGTTAATGCGGGTCGTGGCTGCACAAGCCTACCACAGCCCCTTGTGCCTGCCCGAGCTGCATTAGGGGAGCTGGGGCCCCATGCAAGGTGCTGCCCTCCAGAGCCAGAACATGAAAGCTCGCAAACACGGAGAACGGGTTTAACATCCACGCTTCCGCAGACTAACAGAGGGAGTCCTGCATCCGGAGGGCGAAGGCAGATTTGGACGGAGGGCAGCTCCCCAGAGCCCTGATGGGGCGTCCTCCATCCCTCGTGCTCCCTTCCAGGCCCGCAGGGTCCTCCGGGTGCCGCGTGTGCCAAGGGGCTGGGGCACGCAGCCAGGGGGTGGCAGGGACAGTGCGGGGAAGTGAGCACTCAGAGGGGCCCGGGACACGTCAGCGGGGGATGGGGACGTTGGGGGCGCCTAGCGTGGCTGTCCTCATTGGCAGGGACGGTCCTCGTGGTTTAGGGAGGAGCTGACACAGCGCCGGCTGCCCGCGAGGCTCTCCACATAGGGATTTGGTTCAAGACCCTGCTGATAATTGGTCTCCCTGAGCCTAGAGCAGGCCGTCCCAGCAGGTGCGCAGACACGCGGGCCCTGGCCCACCTGCGGCGCTGAAGGACCTACACACGGGCGCCAGTTAGCTGAGGGGTCCTCCATCTGGGGCAGCTCTTGGGGGGGGCACTGTACAGCCGCACGGAGGCAGGGCGCACCCTGCGAGGTGCCCCGGGGTGGGGGCAGAGGAGGGAAGGCCGAGCACCAGGGCTTGCCTACGTTTTCCTTGTGTGTGTGTGTGTGTGTGTGTGTGTGTGTGTGTGTGTGTGTGTTTGCAATGCGGGGCTTGAACTCGTGACCCTGAGATCAAGACCTGAGCTGAGATGAAGAGTCAGATGCTCGCCGACCCAGCCAGCAGGCGCCCCTCCATTTTTCTTGTCTCAGCCACTTGCAGACAGAAGCCGAGTCACCTTCCCATGGGGGTGATGGCGGTGCTGCCCTGAGTGCCTTCCACCAGGAGCCTCAGTGCGTCAAACTCAATATTTTAACTTAAACCAGCAGATGTTCAAAACCAGGCAGAGCTGTCTGTGAGACAAGAAGATAGTTCATTCCATGTTTTTTCATTTTTTTTTTTTTTTACTATCGCTCTCTCTCTGCTCAACTGCATCCTTTTCAGAACAGAAGGTTACCTCCCTGAGCCCATGAGTCCTTTGTGTTGTGGCCACCGCTGTCCCCGGCAGGGAACCTGGGCCAAAGCAGGTACTTGGGAAGCTTCTGTCTCATTAACTGATGCTCCAAGCCCCTCAATCCCACCTGCAGCTTGCTGCCTTGCTTTCCGGGACACTGATGCCACTCCAGCTTCAAAACTACCATGGTGTCTGGCTCCTGGGGCTCCCTGCGGGTGTAGACAATGTATTTAACTCCTGGAGGGAGCCAGTGCTCGTACAGCCTGATGCCCCGTGACGTCTAGCCTAGCAGCTCACGTTCAGTGATTGCACTTGGAAGACACTATTGTGCTCCAAAACGTGTCAATAAGCATTCAGGTTTCTTTTCAATTGCCAAGGCTGCCCGGGATAAATTAAATTCATGGTATGTGCCTATGAGCATTTCGATAAGACAATAATTCAATATAGGACACAGAAATCATTTCTAACATCCTGGGATGCTGCTAATTTGGATTGTTTGTCTCCTCATGGGTCAGGAGAGGACAAGAGGGAGTGACCCTCACAGGCTCTAGGCTGCAAAGTAAATTCTAATTGTGCAGCCAAACTGAGAGTCCTCATTTCCCTTATCTTTTCCCATCTAGATTTGACTTAAATTTGTAGATGACACATCTTATTTTCCTCTGAGCCGCGAGGCACTGCTCCTTTCCCTTCTGCATTGACTGTGTTCACTTGGTGGGTTCAAATGTTGGCTCTGACTTCAACTCCCTCCCGAGGGGATTTTCTGTTTCTACAGCGGGTCTCCTGAAAGACACCAGAGAGAGGCTTTTCACCACCCATTGGGTTGACTGTTTCCGTAAGGTGGGATGTTCCCCGCGTCCTTGCTTTCCCCCACTTTCCCCACGCTGATGGAGAAGCGAGGGAAGGAGATGGCTACCGGCCCGCGAGGATCTTGCAGTCCAGCTGAATGCAGGGCACGGGGGCAAAATATGCCGGTGCCCCCCAGGGGCAGCTCACGCCCGAGTGCTAGGCCTGGCACCACAGGCGTCTTCGTGCTTGTTGCATGTCTTGTGCCAAAACAGTGGAGGAATTCTAGCTCATAGAAACCTGGGTAAGTACCTGGGAAGGTGTAAAACACGTTTCCTAGAGGGCAAACCAGTAAAGGTGAGGGAAGCAACGGGCCCTTACGGGTCGGCCGCGTCCCAAGAGAGGAAGCTTCTAAATGTGGCCCAGTGACGTCGTCAGGGATTCACTGGAAGGGACCAAGACGGGAGCACAGGGGCTGGAGAAGGGCGCCGCCTGCCCAACCGTCCGCCCGCCCGTCCGTCCCCCCATCCAGCCAGCCAGCTATGCATGAGCACACGCAAGCAGTAAACACAAGGCAAATTTCCATCTTTTTAACCCAGGCAGGCAGGTTCACAGGCTCCTAAAACAGCGCTTTATAGAATCTGCGTTTAGGAGAAATGCAGGTTCACTCAGTGTATTCCGCCCACGGAGGCGGCGAGGCTAAGGGCCGAGACTTGACCCAGACCTCCTCCTTCAAAACCTTCTACAACAACAAGCACGACTCCTCTTCCGGGGGGATTCTTCTAGGGTGAACATTTATGGCAGCCCCCAAAACAAGTCTCACCCCTTTGCAGTTAAACCTTGGGGCAGGGCTGCCGGGTTAGTTCAACCATGTGTTCAAAATTCTAGATTCCAGGGCGCCTGGTGACTCAGTGGTTGAACATCTGCCTTCGGCTCAGTTTGTGATCCAGGGGTCTTAGGATCAAGTCCCACATCAGGCTCCCTGCACGGAACCTGCTTCTCCCTCTGCCTGTGTCTCTGCCTCTCTCTCTGTGTCTCTCATGAATAAATAAATAAAATCTTCAAAAAAAATTCTAGATTTCTAGCAGACTTTGGATAATTTCTGAAAGAGACAGAAAACCCAGCCTCAAGTATCCAATGGTGTGGGCTCAGGGCTGTCTCCGCAGGAGCTGTAGGGGGCCTGGGTGTGGATCCAGGACAAGTCTCCCTGCTGGGGCCTGGAAGCCCAGCACTGCCCCACAGGATCGAGCTGCATGTCCATGCAGCTAAGGGATGTGTACCCGCCCCTGATGCTTACGGACGGCACACGGGTCCTTGTCTGGTTCAGCCCTTTCTGACAAAGAAGCAGGTCTGGTCGTCAGTAACCGAGGCCAGGGCATTCCTGTCTAATTCACGTAACAAGCCATGGAAAGCAAGAGCCAATGACCCTGAGACTCGTGGGCCGGGACTCCAGGTTACCTACTGTACAGGTACAAGGGACCCGAGGGCACGGGGGCCACCTTGCCTCTAGCCTCCTGCAATGGTTTATTCCTGGGCAAAAGGGTTCAGTCGCTGGCCCCTGGACCCAAGTAATAGGATTTTGATGACACTGTATCAAGATCAGCGTTCAACTGAAGGAGAGAGGGGGAGGGAGAGAAAAGGAAAAGGCTCAAAAGAGAAATAGTGCAATCAGAGCTCCAGGGCTGAATCTGTGAGTCCGGGGATCGGGGAGTGCTCAGGAAACACGGCGGCCACACAAGTGCACGCTGTCTCCTGAAACGCAGGAAGGGCGCCCGCGCACAGGAAGGCTGGGGTCTGGGCTGCACGCAGCTGGGGGTGTCGAGCGCCAGGGCGCGCCCCGGGCCCTGGGTGCTGGGGGCAGACCTCAGGCTGGTCCTCTCAGGCTGCCGCACGGGCAGACTGCTGCTTCTTTCCCATTATTAACATTAAAAAAAAAAAAAAAAGCCTCTCCTTTACCACCTCTGCTCCATTGCTTCATCTCGGTTGCAGCAGAGTCTTTTACGAAGATATTGAGAAGCTTCATTCAACACAATTTTTGCAAACGATTTCACAGATGCGATGGCGTCCGTCTCCGAAGCTTGCTTCACTTAGGGCCTGTCCTCGGCGGCCGGCCTGTGTAACACGCTTTGTGTCTATAAAGCAACCGCCTTGTTTCAAGAAACTCGGGAGGATTTGCCAACCCCCCCTCCCCCGAATTACCATAAAGAGACCAGGAGAAGAGAATGAATGGACGAAAACTTAAACTAAAAGCACTCGACTCCTGTACTGAGCTCGGCCATTCTGCTTTGGAAAACTGCTTCCCTTCGACATGTTCACATTTTGCCTTGTTATTCATCTTTACTGTGAATTTTTGCTCTCAGTAATTGTCTTCTCATTATTTTGCACTTGATCAAATGCCTACAAGACGGATCGCCAAAATAGAGCCATGTAAAATAGATCGAACTGATGTGAAGATTGGAAGGGACCTAGATTTTCTCAAATGTGGCCAAGAATGGAAGAACCAAAAAAAAAAAAAAAAAAAGCAAATTTTCACCTTCATGGGTAAGGACAATTGAGAAAATGTTTTAAAGAGAAAACTGATTTGAATACTACTTTGGAGAGGTGATGAGTGACCAGGTTTGGGCTACATTTCGGGGAGGATGGATCTAAAAAGGTTTTCTAGGACAGGGGACATGGTTCCCCTCCATCCCTCTAGGTCCGCCCCATCCGGCAGGTGGCCCCTGGCCAAGGTGGCTTCTGAGCCCTGGAGACGTGGCCACTCTGGATTGAGGTGCGCTGTACGCATCGACTGGGTTTCGAGGACACAAGAAAAGAGAACAGGACTCACTAATGATGCTTTTGTTGGACGGAGGCTCAAATAAAGGCCCCTGGGCACACCCCGTTAAATCCGGTGAAAACTGATCTCACCGGTGCCACTTCTCTCTTTGAATGTATCTGCTGGAAAATTGAGAATTATGGCCGTGGGTCTCATGCTATTTTCGCTGGGCACTGCTGTCCTAGGACACGTGATTCCCGCATTGCACTGGCAGGTCCCAGGGATGCCGGTCATGACTTGTCTGTGAAACCTCTGCCCCCAGACCGGGACTGAAGCTGCCCGTCTGCCTGGGGTCCGACGGGAAGGACCCACGCGGAGCATCCGGAGGGGGTGCCTGGGGGCCGCGTGCACCCACAGAGGAGCCTGAACCTACAATTTTTAGGAGACGCTGGATCAGTAAGAAAAAACAGCTGGCGGGGGACGCCTGGTTGGTTCTTTCGGTGGAGCCCCCAACCCTTGATCTCAGGGCCACGAGTCTGAGCCCCATGCTGAGCATTGTAAAAAAAAAAAAAAAAAAAATCGTAAAAAATTGTGAAAACAGTCCCAGATGGACACATGCAAACCACCAACAGAATCTTTAACACTCGCAGTTCCAAAGTCAACTATAAGGTTCGGTATCGAGACCGTCAATTAGTAATAATCATACTGTTTTCAAACGGTGAGTAAACGCAGCGTCTCTAATGACAAAATAACTCTGTTATCTTCTCAGGAATAAAACCACTTCACTCAAAACCACAGCCTTCTCTACCAACACGAATGTCACCAGCACCAGCGACAGATCAAACTGCGTGCAGCACCGGGATGAGCCACGTGGTGGCCGCCCCAGGTGACGGTTAGCGGTCATCCCGACGGCGGGGCCGGCTCCCTCGGGGAGCTCTGGGGACCCCGCAGGGCCCCTACGTCTCGCCTCCGCCTTCGGCTGCGCAGGGTGGGGACGGTGAGCGCCGGAGAATTCCTGGGGTTCCCAGGGCGCTAATGGAACAGCGTCCGCGGCCGCCTGCGGGGCTCCCGGGGGTGCTTGGCCTCGCTGTCACAGCCCCGCACCTGAGAGCACGTGGCCGCCGTGCGCGCTGGAACCTTCCAGGGTCATGCCAGCGAGCGTCTTCCAGGGTCACCCCCGCCCCAGGGGGATGACACCGGGTGTTCAGGGCTCCCGGGCAATTCCGTGGAAATCGCCAGCCTGCAGCCTCGTCCCCCGCGGGGGAAACGCTCCCGGGAGGCAGCCTGGTGCCGACACACCAACACACGCGCCTTGCTTGCTCCCAAAAGCAGGGCAGAGGGGCAGGTGCTTGGAGGCAGGGCCGTGGAAAGGCCCCCTGCGACCCCTGGCCTCTTGGGGTCACTTGTCACCGCGTCCCCAGCCGTCTGCACATGGCCAGCCTCCTGCGGCCACCACGCACACGGGGACACGTGATGGGGTTGTCCCCTAGATCTACACACGCGCCTCACAGTCGTATTTAACCCGAGAAACTCGGGCGCACGCCAAGCTCAACCTCACGTTTCGAAGGACCACGCGAGGCCGCCGCTCTCCCGCGGAAAGCGTCGTTAGTTATTCATCCGTGTAACGCACACGAGCGTGCAGATAACAGGCAGAGCAATGAGACCATCTCACCAGTGGCGCACAGCCTTTCTAGTCGCGCTGCCCCCAACCAGCCACAAAACCAGCAGCCCCCTTCGCCCCCGGGAAAGCAGAGGAGCATTCTATTTATTAACACAGCCGGTCCAGCGCGCCTGGTGCTTCTAGCTTGTGACCTCAACGGCGGAGTCCCCTGGAATCAGCCCTTTGCAGGACACGCTGCGTTTCCCCTCCGGCCCCGACCGTGCCAACGGGTCCCCTCCTCCCCAACCCGCTCCGCAAACACACGCTCGCCCGCCCGGCCCGGCTCTGCACCAAAGCGTCCCCGGCTGCTGGGAGCAGCATGAGAGGCTCTTGTATTTCAGCCCAGCTCTCAAAAAAAAAAAAAAAAAAAAAAAAGCTGTCATTTGGAGCATTTTCCAATTTGGCAACATGGGTGGCATATTGAGTCCCTCCCACCCCGGTGGGCCTGCGGCACCTGCAGCTGACCCCGAGCCCGGCAGCTTCCCCGAATCCGTGCCCGTGGGCGTGTGTCCGCTGGCTCCGGCCCCCGTGGGCGGGGGCTCCCTTCCTGAGCTCCCTGTAGGCCGCGGTCAACACCACCCCACCCGGGATCCCAACGGGCACAGGGTTTGAGCAGGTTGGCGGTGACTGCGAGCGAAGCGCCTGCTAAGGCTTTGAAGAACGCCGGGCTTATCTGGCGGGCGCAGTCGCCGGGCGCCCACCCCGGCCGCGCAGGGCCCAGCGAGGCGCTTCCTGGGCCGCCCGCCTCGGCGACAAAAGCCTTTGCATCAATGGAACTGGGTCTCTGGAAACTTCGCAGGGCAATGATTTGGGCTCTGCCCTGCGCGTCAGCCTCGCTACTTTTGCATAAAAGGAGGGGAAGCTTGCTTTTTTTTTTTTTTTTTTTTTTTCTGGGTTATATTTACACTTCCCAAATCAGAAAATGTCCTAACCAGATAGGAGGACAGGTGGCAACTGGCAACCACAGCTCAAAACCTTTTTTTTTTTTTTTTTCCATTTCTTTCTGAAACCCCATGTAGAAGGAAAGTTAACGAAATGTCGGTTGGCTGTTTTACACTCCGCGCTCACTCTGCTTTCAGCACAGATGGAACGAAGCAGAAAATGAAATGGGGACCGACAACCCAGGAAAGAAAGTGCTGTTTAACTGTTTACCCCAGTAGCTAAGAGCCGGTTTTATTTCCTCTAGTAAGTCAGGTCCGACGCGATCCTGAATTTCAGTTGTTAGAATAAAATGAAGATAAACCTTGATGTCTCTTTGTAAAAAAAGAAAACAAAACAAAACAAAACAAAACAAAAAAAACAAAAAAAAACTTTTCAAAGCAAACGTGCAGCTTTGGAGACACGAACATGGTGGACGTGCCAGGATCCAAGCCCTTCAACCACCTATGGCCTGTTTTTTTCTGCAAGTATTCCTTCTATTTTTTTTTAAGATTTTATTTATTTATTCATGAGAATACACAGAGAGGAGAGAGAGAGGCAGAGACACAGGCAGAGAGGGATGCAGGCTCCATGCAGGGAGCCCGATGCGGGACTCGATCCCAGGACCCCAGGGTCACGCCCTGGGCCGAAGGCGGCGCTTAACCGCTGAGCCCCTGGGCTGCCCTGCAAGTATTCCTTCTAGAAAAGAAACCCACAGCCAGGTTCCAGGTTACCACCGACCATGTGAATCAGACCAAGGCTGAGGGTGTGGGGACCAAGGGCTCGGGCTCTACAGCTTCAACCCACGGAAGGGTTTTTAACCCCGGGAAATGTGTGGGGCTGTATGGGGCGAGGCGTGACATGAGGAGTTAATACCCCAGGGGGAGGGACGGAAGCCACCCCAAATACCGACGGTGCCCACTGAGAAACAGTGACCTACAACGATCCACATGCTGAGTCTCAAATTCAGGCCCAGCCTTCGATTCCTTCCCTTCACTTCCTCTCTGGGTTCCCCCCTGGGAGAGCGACACCCCCGTTCCCTGCTCTCACGTGGCACACGCCCTGAAGGCCTACTCAGGGCACGCCAGGCCCAGGTGCTGGGGGTGCAGACTGAGCAAATCCCAGAAAGGCGCCTTCTCCCTGAGTGGCAGCGGCAGGGGAGGGACCGGCGATGCCGTGAGGTGGGCTCAGGGTGGCCGCCTTGCTGGGGACTTCTGCACGGAGCCCGAGGGCAGTGAGGGAGATGGCCACGCGGGCGTCTGGGGGCGCGCTGCGGGCCTGGACATGGCATGGGCGGAGCCGAGCCCAGCTCCCCGTGGCCCCGTGGCCTTCCCGGGCCTCCACTTGGGCTCTAGCATGGAACCCTCCGTCTCCACCTGCTCCTTCCGCTGCCCTCCCACACCTTCAGATTCCCCTCCCGCAGGCAGGGCTGCCTTCCTACCCTGCGCCTGCTCCCTGAGGCTCCCCGACATCCTGACGTGGACCTCCAACCCCCTGAGCTCCTTTGGGGGACCCACCGCTGCTCCCCCAAATGCCCTTCTCCAGCACTGCCCGCCCTTCTCACCCTCATTATCATCTCTCCTCGTAGTGGCCTCTCCGCCATATTTCTTTCTAGAAATTTCACCGGAACCCAACAGCTCATTCCCTGCCTCCTTCCTTGCTTTCTCTCCTGGACAATCATCCACATTCATGTCTCAAGGCCCTTGATCTCCACCATCCCTCTCTCGGATCCTAGAGCTAGAACCGTCTCTCTCTGCCTCTCACCCATCCTGCCTTCCAGAAGGCTCCTTGGCTACCGACGGCCAACAGAGATCAAGTCGGCCCCAACTCTCCATTCCATTCAGGGAAATCACTGCCGTCCCCAAGGTGGAGGCTGAGCCACCTGTTGCACGTTCCCACATTGAGCAAGTGGACGTATATGGTGGCCACGCAGGGGAGCCTCCCCACGGCCCGGCTCCTCCCGCCACAGCCCTCCCACGCGGGCACAAGTCCCGCCTCCCTGCCTCCTGTGACCAGTGATGTTTCCGGCACCCAGATCCTGCAGGGCCACTCCCCACGGGCCCCCTGGGCACCGGGCCTCACTCCCTGGGGACTCTGGCCTGTTGCCCACCCTCCTGCCCACCACCCAGCCCCCAGTCCTGAAGCCCAGCGTGGCTCCCCTCCCCACCTGCTCAAACGTCTACCCTGGGAGTCCTCCCCAGCCCCCCTCCCCTCTGCCTGGCTCAGCGAGGAGCACCTCCTCCTTTGCTACACCCCAGTCCCGGAGCTGCGCTCGGCATTACTGTGGCGCCTGGCCGCGATGCCCGGGATGTCGGGCACGAAGGCGGCCGCCTGGCCCGAGCGAGGGCTCTCTGGGTAGGAGTGCTACCGAGGGGCCCTTCCCAAGAGTCGGGGGAGCTGAGGTTGGGACAACGTGAGGCCAACAGAAATGGCATCTCCAGAAATCCCAAGGTGGGCTCAGCAGCAGAAGCCTTCTGTGGTGGCTCTGCTTTGGGTCGGGCCTTGAGAACTTTCCAGAACTTTGTGGTCATTAACCGGCAGGTGCAAGCAGGCAAGGACATGCTGGCCCTCGTGGGACAGAAGCGAACGGACAGCTCACCGGCCCGTAGTCCCCCTGCACGCCCCGCTGACAGGGTGTGCCTGCCGGGGGCCGGGGCCCAGGGGCCGGGAGTGGCATCGTGTCCAGCCGGGCTGGCCTCTTCCTCGGCCCCTGCTCTGTCCTGTGACCCTGGGGGCCTTGCTACGCCGACTGCGCCCTGCTCTCTCTGGAAGCCTTATTTTGCAGGGATGCGGCGCGTCAAGGCTTCTCCGCGAGGTCACCTGCCAGCAGGTGCGTGGGCACACGTCTCCCAGGTCCCGCAGAACGTCTCGCTGCAAGTCCACCAGCGGCGCTAACGACCTCCCCACAGCGGCCCCGACGGAGCATCGTCTACGTGGGCCCCCACCTGTCCAGTCCCCCCACAGAGCACAGCGGGCCGGTGACCCTTGTCAGCTCCTGGGACACAAGTGAGGGGAAGCAACCTGCCACGGTCGGCAGGCGGGAGAGCAGCAGAGCCGGGGACATCCTGGGCCTACACACGCTCCTCCCAGGGAACAACTGTGATCCCTTGTCCACTACCACCCAGGACGCATACACGCCACGGACACGTACCACCCAGGACACACACACGCCACGGACATGTACCACCCAGGATGCGCATGTGCCACAGGGACACGTACCAGACACGCACACGCCACACGGACACTTACCACCCAGGATGCACACATGCCACATGGACACGTACCAGAGATGCACACACCACACGGACACATACCACCCAGGACGCACACACGCCACACGGACACGTACCACCCAGGACGCACATATGCCACGGACATGTACCAGACACGCACATGCCACATGGACACATACCAGACATGCATATGCCACACGGGCATGTACCACACAGACACACACTACAACGCACACACACCACATGCGTACACACACACACATCCAGCACGCAGACACACACTGTGTGCATGAACACTTGATACACACACCACACAGGTATACCCCCCACACAAACACGTATACACCACACACGCCATATATTCACACACCACAGACACACAGTACATACAATATACGCCCAGCACATGCATAAACACATAACACACATACACGTACATCACATATACTATGCACACACCAACACACACCACTCACACACCCCACAACATAAACACACACCACACATAACGTGCACAGAGATGCCACACACCACACACACGCTCGTATAAACACACACCACACAGATACATACCACACACACTCTACACATGCACACAGGTACACCACAGGCACATACTACAGACGTATACACAGAGCACACACACACACACACACACACACGCACACACAAACCACTTTCAGTTTTCTCCAAGGAGTGTTCTTGAAGCCGTGCTTACAGTCCCGGCCGCCTACACCAAAACCTACTAAAAACTGGTAGCGGCACAGCGCACAGTCGCTTGCTCTTCCTTCAGCGCGCCCACCCGCCACGGCACCCTGCGGAGATCGTGTCTCCCACGTGTAGCGTGGAGGTGATAGAAAAAAAAACCCTGCTTACTTTTCAATGGGAAGCAATGTACCTGGTACGTAACAGCCTCTTTCCAAAATCTGAAAGTCTTAGGCCAAACAACTTTTTTTCTTTTTAAGGCCATGTCTCATATTTGGGGAGATTCAAGAACATGAGTCTTTCCAACGGGAATCATGCTGGTTTGGAAATGTCCTGGTGACAACACCTCCCCTCTCCACGAGGTGTTCCAAGATAGGGACAGCGAACCGCAAGATGAGTAATGCAGAATTTTACAACTTTGCTCCATCGGAACCCTTGCACAATACCTCAGCTATGAGGAGGAGCAGGGAACCGACAGGGCGAGCTGGGCGAGGATCTGAGGGATACTCAGCAGTTCGTTTCACCTCCGAGGAAAAGGGGAAAAAACCCAAGCCAAGACTGTCAGCCTGCTGAAGTCCGGCCGTTTGTGCCCTGCGACTGCTTTCACAAGGGCGCACCCCGTCTGAGCATGCCTGAGCTCTGCAGCTAATGCTCAGATGCTGCTAGATAATATTTCTCCCCAGCTAAGATGGGGTTTATCAGCTCAGAAGAGATGCATTTTACAGATAAAAACAACTTCCTCTAACTGCTGATTAGATAAGCGGGCTTAGCATCCGTCCTCAAGAGCCCGCTGCCCAATCTCCAATTAGACCGAAGCTTGCTTTCTCTTTCCATCGGGAAAAACTCTCTGCACCCCCCACCCCGGGGGGCTGCCGAGAAGCGTCCTAGCCACGCGCCCGCCTCTCTGAGCCACCTTGGCACTCTGCGTAAACTTGACCACGAAGGGGAGATTTGGCACCGGACTAATCGATTAACAACATGTTACTCTTACAAATCTGTCCTCGAACTCATGGCTTGGTGAAGGGATTTTTACTTTCATCAAATAAATCAAAAAAGGAAAGGAAAGGAAAGGAAAGGAAAGGAAAGGAAAGGAAAGGAAAGGAAAGGAAAGGAAAGGAAAGGAAAGGAAAGGAAAGGAAAAGAAAGAAGGAAAAGTCATGTTTTCATGTAGTTAATCATTTTTCTGGGTTTTTAAAAAAAATTAGATTTTTTTTTCTTTCTATTTCTGCTGGGGTGAATCAAACCATGCCCTAAAGATTCAAGAGAGAGGCCCCAAGGTCACGCCATCTCAGCTTCCAGAAGGCCACAGGGCCTGGCTCCAGACACCACGCAGTGACACGCGGCCTAGGGGACTTAAGCCCAGAAACAAAACCCAGATGAAACCACGGTGACCCCCCCAGCTCTGGGCGAGGTCAGGCAAGTGAGCAGAGGCAAGAGAAGCCTGTTCCAGAAGGCAGCGGGGCCTTCAGAAATGCACGCTCGCACCCACACCTGAGCCCAGGGCGGCGGAGGAGCAGACGCTGAGGCGGCCGGTGACTGCGGCAAGGCCAGGCCAGCCCCTCGGTGACCCACTCGCAGAGCCACGGCGGCGGCGACCTCTGCACTGGGGGTACCGTGCCCCCCGCCCCCAGCAACACTGCTGTGCCTCGCCCGAGGGCCACACGCGCTGGCGTCTCCCCGGCCGGGCCCCCGGCTCCCTGGCTCCCGTCCCTCCCTGCTCCCGCTCCGGCCACCAGGCCTCCTCCCCTGTGGCCTGTCTCCCAGCCCCGGGGAGGTGCCTCCTCCGCATCCCGCCTGCCGGGGGCGTGGGGCAGGCTCCTCCGTGGCACTCGGGGGCCCTCCTCGCCCCAGGTCAGGGCACGCACACTGGCACCCGTGGGCGACGCACAAGGAAGGCCCGGGGCGGGGCCGCGAACACAGGAAGGAAGTCACCGAGCTTCTCACTTCTTCCCCGCGGGCTCAGCCGCTGCTCGCCCACCCGCTTCGTTCCCACGGGAGACGCCGCGCGAGCCCCCGGCCAGCGGCCGTCGCAGGCAACCCCGAGCCGTCCTCCGCGTGTCTAGCCTGGCCGCCCGTGGGGGCCGGGGGGGTAAACCCGGGGTTGCCCGAGGAGGTCACTGAGGACACGGTCGGCGTTCGGCAGTTTCACACACAACCACTTCAGAGAGGTGAGATTTCTCTCGTTGTTAAAGCGACCACTTCAGAAGCACAAGCTCCCATCCCATGAAGGAGACTGAGTCCCTCCCCACCCGGAAGTCCTCCTCTGAGTCTGACTTCAGTGCGTCAAGCTGCACTTCCAGTCTGTTCCCTCTTACTCAGGCCCAGGATCAGGGGGAGGCCACCCAAGGGCTGTAGCCAGGTGCTCTGACGTCTGCTCCCCATCTCTCTCTCTCTCTCTCTCTGAATCCAAGAGACCATATTTCCTCTGGTCCCCCAGCGTCCCCTCAGCATGGGGTCACCCTGGGAACAGCCCACCGTCAGCATGAACAGCACCGCCCGTCACGTGGGTCCATTTCCACCACCCCCACCGGTGTGTTGGGGACTAGGGCTGAGATCCGACGTGTCTACACCTGAAGGAGCGCACCTGCTGCAAGGGCCTTGGCTTTACGGACGCATTCCCTTCTCCCCCTAAAGCAGACATGCCAGGGGGCACGTCAAGCATTGCCAGAGATTTCCCACCCTCTGGCATCTGGCCATTTGTCCTTGCACTTGGGTCTGGCAGTGGCCAGCCCCGCCGAGCTCTCTTCTAATCCCTCCCTGTGGCTTGCCTAGCCCTTGGATCAATCCCTTTTTTACTATTATTGATAAATAGCTGTCCCCAGCACTACCTGGTTTCTCTCTCCCTTCACTCCAGCAAAGCCACAGCAGGTGCCCTCGCCCCTTATCTCATACATCTTTAAAGGGCCTGTTTTGCACAAATTGCTTCCTTTCTCTGCTCTCTCCTGTTCTCTTTCACTGTAGGTCTTTGCCGCCCCGTGTTCAGCAAAGCACGTTTCTAGGCTTTCACGTGACCCAAGAAGCCCTTCTGTGAGATGAGCTCTGCTGCTGTCGCCTCTCGAAAATGAGGAAACAGGCTCCGTGGTCAAAAGCGGGCCGGAAGCACCGACCGGGAGCAGGGCTTGGAGGTGACCCTTCTGAGATGGGCCTTCCCGGCTCCGCGGCCCCCACCCCGGAGCCACCGCCCCTGCCCCTCTAGGGGACCTGTGCCCTGCAGTGCTCGGGGCCCTCGGGGCCTCGCTGCTTCAGTGCTGGGAGAGGCTGCTTCTCATTTCCTGTTGTCTGTCCTCCAACACTCCTCTGCTCTTCTGGCTTCTTCCTGCGGAGCCGGTGACTCGTGGCTTCCAACGTGCCTCCCTGTCCTCCCGGGAGGCAACCCCCCGCCGTTCTCCCCGTGACCCTATGTATGAAGTCACTTCCATCAACAACAACTAGGCTAACACCACCTAGTTTCCCTCTCAACCCCCCAAGGACGACTTCTCAACCAGGTGCCCTGAAGCACAAGACACTTCCCTGGCAGCTCTTTGGACTTGGTCTTCGGGGATTCTCTGTACTCGGGGATTCTCCGTCTCCTGAAGTGCTCCTCAAACTCCTCCCCTCTCGCGTGCTCGACTGTCTGCCAGGCTTCTGCGTCGTCGGCTTCGGGGCAGAGCCCCAGCGCCCCTGTGGCCCCAGTGCCCCCCGCCCCAGGAGGGCCGGCTCGCTGAAGCTGTCTTGGCCCCCACCTCAAGCAGCTCTCCCTGCCTGTCCCTATGGCCACCACAACTGCGCTTTACAAACCAGGCGGAGAGGTTTCTCAGGTGTTTTTAAATGTTATTCTGAAATTCACTTGTCACAAACTGCATCCTAAAAAGAGGAGCGGAATTCAAATTGTGTCAGCCGGCAGCCAGGGAGCACTGGCAGGAGCGCACAGGGAGTCAGCCCCGGCTCCACGTGCTGGCACCCAGGGCTCAAGCCTGAGCCAGGAGAACCAGGCCTGGGAGGCAGTCTCGAGCACCCGCTAGGGGCCTGGGGGCCTCGCACCAGCAGAAACTTCCAGCGACCAGAAGCTGACCCGGGGCACTGCATCCAGAGCACTGTGAAGGCATCTGTACGGAGTGTTTACCCACCTCCACCAAGTGCACTGTGTGCTGACCTCTGCTCTCCAGGAATCGGGTGACTTTCAGTTCTCTAAAGGACACCCATCATGACCTGGGCTCACGGGCTGCAGGGCAGCTCCGGGGATTTCAGGGAGCGCTCCCTGGTTTCCCCCACGATGAGCCTGGAGCCCTAACGCCGACGTCCGGGCTCTCAGGTTATTTGAACAATTGGTGGCTACATATTCACAAGATTTCTTCTGAGCAACCCCCTCACTGTGTCCTGGGTGGGTCGCGCGCGCATGCACCTGCTGCAGCCCGAAGTACAGATAACAGTACCCGCCTCACTGGTGGCCTTAAGGACTGACAAAGAAGGAAAAGCAGGGTCGCCCCGACATTAGCGATTCACGCACCACCTTTGCAAGTCTTTATCATGCATGTGCGCCCCCTCTGGCTTAATATTTTTATTAAAATTCGACATTCTACTTTACGTGAACATCTCTTGAAAGGAAGTGTTGTAGTAGTAGTAGTGCGGTAGACGATACACCCGTATCCCTTGCAACAAATGCAAGACAATCTTAAAAATATATGCATCAGTGACACAGAAGCATGCTCTTCTGTGTCCCAACTTTGAGAACCCCTGAAATGGTGTGTGTAGACACAGCGGAAAATCCAGAAATGCCTGTCTTTCCACCCACTGTCCCACATCCAGCAGCCGTGCTCTGACAGGGAAAACAAGTCATGAATGTCCTTGTTTTCTTGGTTCCCCTACATCAAATGGCTTCAGCCACTATCCTCATCTGTTGGTACAATTAACTTTAGGGTATTTTTTTTTTAAGAAAACCCTTAAACTCAACATCTCATCGGGTTCCGAGACACGTGAAGACACACAGAATGCGTTTCTTAGTTCCTACATCACTATGTCCTATGGAGAGAAAGCTGTGAAGGGCTCACGCAGCTGCTGCACGGGGGACCCATCCCACCTCAGGTCACCCTGGACACCGTTTGTAATATTCTTTCATACAAATAAATGGCTCTCAATGTCAGTTTTTTTTTTTTTTACTTTAAGAAAAGAAAGAGAAAAATAGGTATTCTAAGGAATCACTGACTCATTATCTCACAAGAACATGGTACAAAGGTGTGAAAACTAGACTTTGAGTTAGAAATTTAGCCTAACACTGACTCCCTATGTGACTTTGGTTATTTCCCTGAACTTCTTGTGGCCTCGGTTCTACAATAAAAAGGGTAGGCCAGGTTTTGCCAACATGAACCGTGAGGGTATGTCCACCCCGGGAAGGACTGAGGAACCTAACATACCTACCTCTTTATGGAAAAAGTGTGTGAGAAGAGGCATTCTCGACAGTCAACAATTTCTATTCCTCAAATTTCGCATTTGGAGTTAACTTTGGCATTTAAGAAACACAGAGGGACAATATAAAATGGGCAGATTTGGCTTCTTCCAAACCAAAGCTCTAAATCTAACTAGCCTACTGCTGTAACACAGGAAATGCATAATTTTCATTACTTATAATCCATAAAATTGGATGCTCCTGCAGCACCCAGGGGACAGGAGACAGCACTAAGGACGCGCCCCGCGTCGGGGTGCTCTTCCACTCTGTCTCACGGTCCCCTCGTGTGGGTGTCACAGCCACGGGAGCTGTCTGTGTCCTCCTGCACACACCAGGGCCCCATCCTGTTGATCTTTACCTGCACCTTCTTAACATGGTGGTTGAGGGGAAACAGCAGGTACCATGATCCCACCACCCAACCACCGACTTTGGAAGGATACGAAGGGACGGGGGTGGTACGGAAACAGAGCGTGCGACAGCCTGCCAACGGGACGCCTAGACGGCTGACTCACCCACGCCTCTCTCATTCTTGGAGGTCTGCTGTCCGCCAGATGTGGTGGAAAGGTCTTCGGGGACCGGCATGGGTTCATCCCCATCATCTGGGGTGTCACTCACCGGAGGGCTTTCCTTCCCTGAGGAGACAAGCAGCAGCTTGAGTCTCTGGGCTGTAGTCACCGCCAAGGGTGGTGGCAGCTACAGCCTGGCCAGCAGGGAGGCTGCGTACATGTGTATACATTTATACATCATGGATAACATGCGGGGATCTATTTTATCAAAATAGATGGTAACTGTTGGACATTCTCATGGGCACTTTTCCAAGCCAGTGGCCAAACTCCCACAACTTTATTTATGAGGCCTGCCTGCTTTCCCGTTGCATGGCGACACTAGAATTTATTTAAATTCTTTCTATTTTTGAATTTATATAGTTTTCACTCTTTTTCCCTATTAAAGAGCATTGTGATGAACATTCTAGTAGCTCGCGAACCTTTGCATGCATCCTTAGTAAGCATTCCAGAAGTTTCACGAGTGGGTCCAAAGGCATCTATACTTTTGAGGCTCGCCACATATCATTGCACATTTTTTTCCTGCAGGGTGGTTCCAATTTACCCCCCTGCCTGTGGGCTCCATGCCACCTTCAGATTAATTTGTTTTTAAGGTCACCTCACCAGATATTGTGCTCAGAGCTATACATTCTGGGTCTGCTCACTGCCTTTTTAAAGAGCTGGGGAACATTCTGGCAGAGGCCTGGTTTGAGTCAACCTGGTGGGGAAGGCAAGCTTGTAAAGAGCTGGAACAGGAAATCCAACGCCTCCTGGGATCGTGATTCCCTCTGTGGGATTCTTATCTTTGAAACACAATATAATGCACACGACCACCGAGTTGCTTACCCTTCACAAAGTGAGATTTACCTAATGAAACAAGGTTTTACAGGATGGCTGTACCTACTGTGACTGCATTAGAATTACTTTTAGCCAGAGGCTCCGGCAGTGGGGAACCCACCCCTCCGACCCACTCCCAGAAATCCAGCACTGGAAAGCCATGACTGGCAGAAAATATTCTTTTCTCCCTTGAAACTGAAACACCTGTATCTCCTAACCTTCCAGACATCACTTAAAATTGGGTTAGGAGACACAAACCACATGTAAGAACCAGATGGTGAGGCCTGGAGCTGACACGAAATAACCCATCAGAGCCGCTCTAGAAGACCTAAAAGGCCAGTGGAGATTCCAGCCCTAAAGGAGGTTAAAAGAAGTGGAAGGTGAGGAGGGGTGGGTCACATGCTTGCTGGCTGGGCTGGTGACCTGGCTTCCCGGGCGATGAAGGACATCCCCGCACAGAAGAGCCCAGACTTTTGGGAGAGCGTACAAATGATCAGGACAGTGTTGAAGGACCTAGAAAACATGGCCAGGAAGATTGAAGTGTGCTCGCCTGTTTGAACCACCACCACCAACATTTCAGGGGATTGGCAAGAAGAGCGCGCAAGTCCCGGCAGAGGACGTGACCTCTCGGGCGTAACTGAACTGACACCACGCAAGCAGGTACCAAGGCGATGCTTTGGGGACATCCCAGTGGAGTATTCCAGCTCAGCTGCGGAGGCCACAACTGGCGTGTTTTCAGGAAGAGCATCACTGGGTACGTTTGTACAGCCAACGCAAGATGCATCATTCAAGGTGGGGCAGGATTATAAGAATTTCCCAAGGAAAAAAACAAAAAGCTAAAGAGGAACTGATTGAAAGGGCCCATGTTACATGGAAGCCAAGTCAATGTGCGTTGGGGTAGTGATATTTCCAGGGCTCTGGAACAGTGGCTGACAATCTTGGTGCTCTCTGACACCTCTTCCATAACTGCAGAAAAGCTGAATGGGAGAATGTAGGAGGTATATGGACCATACGATGACTCGTTTTTCCTTACCACTGCCTAAGAGCAATGGTTTCAAACTTCCAGAACTCCAGGGAGGTGGTCAGAGGAGTCTTCTTCTTTTGGGGTGGGAAGACTGAACTGACACAGAACTTCAATACATAACACCAGGCTTCTCTGTTAAGTGGAGACACTGCCGGGTGCGGAGGCTGGAAGATTGGAGACCCAGATCCCTTGAGGACCACCTCCCCCCGCCATGACACACACCCGAACCAGACAGTGGAGACCCCTGGCTCAGCCAGCTGACCCAAAGGTCAAAGGTGTATAGAGTAGGTGGTGTGCACGTGTGTCTTCGTGATGAGCCAGTTGTCATGATCATGGGGTGGGCATCGGATGCTGGGTAACTAAGCTTTATGAGCATATTTTATCTTCCCTGTGACACCATGATGCTCTAGGGGGAAGACTCAGGACTCGTCCAATGAAGGAACATGGTCTCAGCTCAACTGAACTAACACATGTTCGAGTAGCTCTTGATTACTCTTTTGGTAATCTAGCTGCACTACGTATTAGGGAATAAGGCCAACCGCATGCTGTGGAGGATGCTTCTATCATAGATGTGCCTGCTACGGGTCCTGTGGGTCTTCTTGGGCTCCCGCACTGCGGGAAGTGCCAGCTCTCCAGGGCCCATCATCCTGTGTCTCATTCCTCAGCAGGAGGGATGATGATTCCGAGCTGCCGTGGGTCACACTGATCAATGTGAGCTCCCCACGTGGGAGAAACGCCCAGGGGAGAAGTGAGAGTAAACAGTCGTCCCCGGCGAATACAGTGAGACCTGGAGGGAAGCAGAGTGGGATAGGGCGACGTTCCCTCCAAGGCCCTGCTGTCATAGCCTCAGCTCACCTTGACTGGGTGAGAGATTTTAGGAGCTGGCCTGATTTGCCTGAAATTCCAGCCCCTAAAGTCTGGGTGGCCGCCGAGACACGAATCCCTCGCATGAGCCCTGGAGCCCCTGGCCCTCTCTCACTGTTGGAGATTGCTGCGGTGAACAGCTACCACTTTGTGAAAACCTTCCTGTCAGGCAGAGATCTTCTGTGTGTTGATTTTAAACAAATATGCCCCATGAACCACTGAAAACGCAAAGCCATGGGAAGATTATGAAAGATATAAAAGGGAGGCAGTTAGATCAAGTGAACCCATCCCAAACAGCACATGGGTGGCCCAGGATATGGTTCAGACAGAAACATGGAGGAAGTCCCCCCTTTAAGACAGTTTCCTCAATAGATAAATGAGGCTAAAAACCGTGATTTTGGTCTAACTGACAGGGCTGCTGCGTAAATAACTTTCCCCCAAGTTCATGCACAAAGACACGACAACAGGTGGAACTACAGACGGCAAGGGCTCGAGACTTCTCATGAAAGAGTGTTGGAAGTGCACCGTAATTTCACTTAGCTGGAAAAATGAAAGAAACTTCTTAGCAATCTTATAATAATATTACTACTTATATTTAATCTTGCTACTTGCCTTTGCTTCAAATAAAGCATCACCTATGAGAAGCATCTGGGGCAGATTAGATGAGATAAGTGTATAACGAGCTTATCAAGTGCAAGCAAGTTCATTTCTCCAGTAGATTATAATTCACCTACCAGCGTTCTGTGATTCCCCTTCTCCCAAGTGCATGGATTTTTTTTTTTAATATGCAATTACCCAGGGAACATAATGCCTGCGGATAAAGAAAAAGTCGGAGTACAGACTCCCCACTCTAGAATGGTGGACAAGCTTGCGATCCAGAGCCGTGCTTGGCTCCCTCTGGGCCTCCTGGTCCATTTCCCTGAGTCTCAGCTCCCTGCAGATTGAAAATGGTACCAGTATCTTCCTCACTGGGTGCTTGTAAAGTCCAAAAGGGACAACACTTAAGGGCAGAGATCGGTAAATGTAAGCATTCAATCAAGGAGATTTCCTATGATGAATACTTCCAGTCCTATGGTCCGTAGGGATGAGCCTCATTTCCTAAGCGTACTGTGGATGTCTACGGAGCATACTTCCCGTTTCTATGTCCCAAACACTACAGAGGCCACGGAGAAGACATCCTACAGTTCATGTCACAGGAGCCAGAGGACCGTTAAATATCAACTGGGCCTCATCCCTCATTTTGCAGATGACCCTACAGAGGTCCAGGAGGCGGGAAAGCTGTCTCAGGTCCCACAGTTGGGGACAGATGGGAGAGTCCCCCACGGGCTGTCTCTTCCCTTAGAAACCAAAACAAAGAATAATGCATAGGCACAAAAATATTTTGGAAAGACTGTCAAAGAAGAAAGAGACAAAACAAAACACCACAAAACTTTACCCAAAAAATGAATGAGATATGCCCTTAGAGGAAAAATCCCCCCAGGAAGCAAGAACCAGGTGACAGTGAAAGAAAAAAAAATCAGCTATTGTGTATTTCTTCTTTTTCAAGTGCATACTTCACAGATCCTGATGGAACTGTTGGTGCTGGAGCATTTTTGAACCCAGGAAAGTGACGGCTTCATAGAGTTCAACTTGTTTTCTTTCCCATGGACAGAACATGACAGTGAAGAGTTTTCTAGGGAAAGAGGATGATGGAGTAACATCATCTTCCAACTCCTGTTTGACTAAATGTACGGCCTTATCCCTCTTTTTTTTTTTTTTAAGATTTTATTGAATGATTGCGCACAAGCGGGGGGAAGCACAGAGGGAGGTGGAGAAGCAGACTCCCCACTGAGCAGGGAGCCCGATGCGGGACTCGATCCTGGGACCCCGAGATCATGACTTGGGCCGAAGGCAGATGCCCAGCCGACTGAGCCCCCAGACGCCCCTGTACATCCTTATTCCATAACTAACTGTCAACTACCCTCAATTTCAAAAATGGAAAAGAGAAAGTGATGGGGTCAGGTTTTAGCCGGAAAAGCAGCAAGAAGTAGAAGTATCCTTCAAATCTTTAGGAAAATAGCAGGACCCTTTAGAGGCTCTGCTCCTGGCATAGAAGGCCTCAGGTTACATCAACCAAAGGCCCTATTAAGGTTTTGGAAGCAGCATTTCCTCTGCAAAGTGCACACAAACAGAATTTCAGGCCAAATCTCGAATCTTCTTGACCACAGAAGTTTCTTTTTTCAGGCAATCTTGGGCCAGGGCCTCCCTTCGTTCTTGCTCACCACCCTCTTCCCCAATCTCCACTTTCAAAAGCCAGCATCCAGGAAAATGGGGTGTTTCGCCTAACGATAAGGGCAAGAAATCTATGAGGGGGAAAAAAAGGAGGCTTTTGTTACTGCGTTTGACAGGGTACGGGATGGGAACACTGACCTCCTCGTACAAAACACCCCGGAGACGTCTGCCTGGGCTTTCAGCTCCGGCTCGGGGATGTTGGAGGACACAGGACAGATGCTTCATGCAGGTGCTGCCTCAGAGGCTCCCTAAGAGAGGGACACCTGGGTGGCCCAGCGGTTGAGCACCTGCCTTCACCTCAGGGTTGACCCCGGGTCCTGGGATAGAGTCCCCTCAACGGGCTCCCTGCAGGGAGCCTGCTTCTCCCTCAGCCTGTGTCTCTGCCTCTCTCTGTGTGTCTCAGGAATAAATAAATAAATTAAATCTTAAAAAAAAAATAAAAGAAGCTACCCAGAGAGAAA